>NW_027493687.1:0-345070 GCF_021521415.1 Bidens hawaiensis | reverse complement strand
TACTAACGCGGGAGGGTGGTTACGAGAAGACCCCCCTCTTGTCCTTCCCGTAACGAGCTCATGGTGTCTGTTTTGCGGGTTCCGGTCACTGGACTTTGGGAAGTTGTGCTCGTATCGTGTTGGTTGTTATTGTATTCTACCCGGTTGATTCATTAGATCCAGGACCCGTTAAGGGATTGGATCGGTGTTTCTTCATTGGCGCCATCCGTTTGGGTGTTAGAACTACACAAGTTTTCGTAGTCGTACGATATGAGTAAGCTTCCTGAAGGGCTGACGAGAACTCCTGTACCTATTTCACTTGTTACTGATACTAAAACACCCGTAGGCTGTGCCTCGAGTGTCTTCGCACGTATCACTGCTCCTGGTAGTTCTGCTCCAGGCAATAAAAGCAAAAAATAAGCGGGTCTTAATTGTGTAAACCACTAAGTAATATTATTGTCGGATCTTATTTGTCCTGATAAAGATTAAGGCATGGGTTTAGGTGGACAACAATATCGATGATCGCGGTTTTTGCGTGTTTCTGAGCTTTAAAATCTAACCTATATGTTTGATTTAACTTTGATTTTCCGATTCTGATCCACCTGCAGTCAAATCTTTTTCAGGAACGAAAAAGTCTTAAGTGTGGGGATGTTTGATGAGTAGTAAAACACACTTACTTTCCTTATGATTTTATCATGGTTTTTATGCTTATTTGTTTATTTTATGAAAGTATTGGGGGCTAAGTGCAATAATTTACAAAGTTTAAATGTTAATTGTAGGTTTATGAAAGATGATGAAAAAGAGTTAATTTGGAAGATTCTAGAGGCCTTGTTGGTCAAGTTTTGAAGCTACAACTCAAGGCCCAACCCAAGCCCACAAGTTAGAAGCCTTGTATAATATTATATTAAGATAATTAATTGAGTTTCCAGCCATTATCCAGCCAAGAAACCCGAAATAAAAAAGAAACCCTAGCTTCTTCATAGTTCCGATCGGACTGCAGCAGGAAAAAGAAGGAAGAAAAAGAAGAAAAAGGCGGCGGCTGTGGTGGCTGTGGCGGCTGGAGAGGAAGGAGAACATCAATGGGCATCTTGTGCAGCTGCTAGGCATCAATAACATCCATAAACTCAGCCATAAACCCTAAGTAATTATCCTTAAACTTTGTTTATTGTCCAAGAACCCTAACTTTGTTGAATTAATCTTTTAATTTGGATTGTTTTGCAAGTGATTGATAGTTTGACTTGTGATTGATTGTGTTTGAATCTTGAATGAATTTGATCATGTTTAAGTTGATGTTTGTGATGTTTTTCTTAAGTATACATGGCTGTCCAAAATCTATGAGTAGCTAAACTTGCTTGTTCTGCCTAGGATAGATGATTGTTGAGTAGTTTAGACTTGTATAATGGATTGTTAATGTTAAAGACTTGAATTATTGATGTAAAGTTTAACTAAACCATAAATTAGATTGTGTGTGATGGCTGTGTTTTATGTGTTATTACTTATAATCCTCTTGCATTAGTTAATTGAATTAGTTTTGATTAATTGATTGCTTGTTAGACTCTTGACTTGGTGTTTAGGGTTTATTTGCAGGGTGTACAACCGTAGGGATAAGTGGGTAATATAAATTATCTAAAATCAGTTAAAATACACCTTCTTTGAGACCGAGAGGTGATAAGAAGTAATATTGTCTCGTTGCTTTTACTTGTTAGAATTAAGAC
Organism: Bidens hawaiensis; assembly: GCF_021521415.1. NCBI lineage: Eukaryota > Viridiplantae > Streptophyta > Magnoliopsida > Asterales > Asteraceae > Bidens > Bidens hawaiensis. The sequence goes on along the minus strand of NW_027493687.1, from coordinate 343,376 downwards.
CGCGCGAGAGCGGGTTTTTGTCTTGTCGAGTTTGAGTGTTTATGTGCAATTAGTTGGTTTAATTTGGGTTAAGTTAAATTGTTCCTCTATCCTTGGTGACATAGTATTTGTCTCCATTAGGATAGTGTGTCGATGAGACCGAGAGGAGAGTCGACATTTGAACACGTTAATAATTGTTTTTCCGGTTTATTCTTTAAAATCAACTAAGATAAGTTAGAGATTGTTAGAGAGACTGAGAGGTAATTTGACTTTCTTAATCAAGTTTTAGTTGTGTCATCTTTTATAACCGGCGTCATGAATATTTTCAATCCGTTGTCTTGTTATTTCTGTCAACATGATTCATTCCTAGGTAGACGTCTTTATATATTGAATTTAAATCAAAGTTTTCAAAGTTCTGTCAAAAGTTTTCATTTAGTTAAGTTAAGTAGTTAAATTAAATCTAAAAAATCAATTAAATATTTTGGTGAGTCTTGGTTAGAGTTTAGTGATTATAAACGTTTTCATGTGTCTTCGAGTTCGATATTCGGACTTTCCTCATCTGTGCTATACGCGATCGGTACACTTACCGTTTGTGTGAACTAGGATAGATCGTTTGGTTTTTAAAGCTTAATTGCGACTTGTGTTTTATTTATATATATATTTTCGCATATCAAGTTTTTGGCGCCTTTGCCGGGGACACGGTTTGAGGCGTATCAAGAACGACTCGAGTTAGGACTTGCTTTGTTACTACTTGTCTTTCTTATTTGTTTTGTTTGTTAGTTCAAAATAGTTTAGCTAATTATAATTTCTTTTATTTATTTTAATAGTTGTATGCGACGTACTCGATCTCTAGGACCACCAGAAGTTGAAGGATTTCCCGAACCAGAGAGAGAGCTTCTTGAGAGACGTCGTACAAAACCGTCTTCCAGGTCATCTACATCCGTCGGTAATACGTTCTCTTCTCCTACTTTTTCTGAACCCGTCATTAGGGATAGGATTATGGGCGACGCGAATCCACCACCGAGGAGGACAGTTGCAGACCGGGCCCGTCCGGTCGATGCTGGCGCAAGATCCAGCATTGCTCCACCAGCTATAGGAGTTCAAACGACTTGGCAGATTCCATCTATTGTTCTGAACACGATTGCTCATTCTGCTCAATTTCACGGGTTGCTCCACGAGAACCCTCATTCTCATCTCACTCGTATTACACGTATCTGCGACACGTTTCATCTTGCCGGCGTATCCGAAGACACCATAAAACTCCGAATCTTTCCGTTCTCACTCGTTGATCATGCGAGTCTGTGGCTTGAGTCCCTCCCACAGGGGTCCATTGCTACTTGGGCTGCCATGCAGACCCAATTTCTTGAAAAATACGATCCTCCTGCTAAGGCCGCTCGTTTGCGTAATCAAATTCATTCTTTCCAGATGGAGGACACCGAGAGCTTCTACGAGGCGTGGGAAAGGTTCAAAAATCTACTTGCTTTATGTCCGAACCACGGCCTACAAGACTGGGCCGTTGTTGAGAAGTTCTACAACGGAGTGACGTACGCGACTCAGAGTATGCTCGACACAGCTGCAGGAGGTAACCTACTAACAACGAAGGATACGGATGAGTGCATTGCCTTGTTTAACGGTTTAGCCATGAGTGGATACCAGCGACCACCAGTTAAGAGTACCAAAACCGTCGATTCCCTATCACGCGGCATGCATTCGGTCGATACGAGCACCGCACTTGCGGCACAAGTTGAAGCGTTAGCAAAGATCGTGAAGGACTTGCAAGTGAAAAGTAAGTCATGCGAGATCTGTAGAGGGGGACATGATACTATTCAGTGCCCCGTAGGTTTCCAGGAGGAGGCAGTCGACTTCGTTAATAATCCAAACGGAAATCAACATTCTTTCAATTCTTATAATTCGGGGTGGAGAGGTAACCAAAACTCAAACTGGAGGAACGGAAATCAGTCCGGCTTCCAGCAACGTCAGAGCCTATTCTAGGATTCCGGTGAGGGACCGAGTAGTGGGGAGAAGAAGCCCACGTTAGAGGAGATGATGGCACGGCATACACAGATGCTGTCGCAACTCATGACTCGAGAGGACTCCCGTCACAAAGAAACTCAAGAGAAATTCCGGGAGCACGAGTCATTCTGAAGAAATCAAGGAGCGTCAATTCAAAATCTTGAGCGTCAGTTGGGAGAGATAGCAAGTCGTCTAAATGAGAGGTTGCCAGGTACACTTCTAAGTAACACTGAACAAAATCCGAAGGTGTTTGCGAAGGCTGTGACGACAAGGAGCGGTGCAGGGGCACGGAGCGAGCCCGTGATTCAAGAGGCGACGAGAGGAGTCGTTAACAAGCCTGCGGTAGATGTAGAGGAGCAGGTAGACGAGGAGATTCAGTTGGAGTCTCCACCGGCCAAGGTGCATCAGAGGCACATTCCCGGAAGTTCAGCACAGGCCGAGAACCAACCATTACCCAGCACACCACCGAGAGTCTACAAACCTAGACTCCCATTTCCCGGGAGAGTCCGTAGGGATAGAGACGAGGAGCAGAACTCCAAATTTCTTGATCTTCTGAAGCAACTTCATCTTAATATTCCTTTCCTTGATGCACTTACGCAAATACCCAAATACGCAAAGTTTCTTAAGGATATTCTTTCGAACAAAGAGAAGTTAGCCGAAGTCTCTTCCATTCCTCTGAGTGCTGGTTGCTCTGCAGTCTTGCAGAGAAAGTTACCAGAAAAGATGTCTGATCCTGGGAGTTTCACAATTCCCTGCATCTTGAGTGATAATACGGTCGTCCATGCGCTGGCAGATCTTGGTGCCAGTATTAATCTCATGCCGTATTCCGTGTATCGCAAGTGGGGACTAGGCGAACCAAGGCCTACCCGTATGAGTATCCAGCTTGCTGATCGTTCTGTGAAATACCCCCGAGGGGTGGTGAGAACATGCTTGTTCGTGTCGACAAGTTCATCTTCCCGGTGGACTTTGTCATCCTGGACATGAATGATGACGATAGTGTCCCACTCATCTTGGGCCGACCATTCCTTGCCACTACACAGGCATTGATCGATGTCTGCGAGGGTAAATTAATCTTAAGAGTTGGGGATGAGAACGTCACCCTTGACGTTCGACAGTCACTGAAACACCCCAAGTCTGCTGATGACTCCTTATACTTCATTGATACCATCATGGAGCATGTTTGGGAGTTTCTCAGTGAAATTTGTGGAGGATCTGCCTCCGACACCCAGATTCTCGATAGGGAGATTCCGGAGATTGAAATGGTTGCCGTAACCAATCAGTCCTTAGATGACGACACCGAGTCGCATACCCCTGAATCTGGCGTGTCTGCTGAGATCGTACGAGACGATCCGATGGACCGACCTTCGGTCGAGAGTCCTCCTCTTTCCTTAGAGCTTAAGGATTTACCTTCCCACCTTGAGTATGCTTTTTTAGATGAAGAGAGGAAGCTTCCGGTTATCATTGCATCTGCGTTGACCGAGGTCGAGAAGGAGAAGTTATTGAGGGTGCTACGAGAGCACAAGGAGGCTATTGCTTGGAAGATTATCGACATCAAGGGTATCAACCCTTCGTTCTGCACTCATAAAATCCTCATGGAGGAAAATTTCAAAACTGTCGTCCAGCCGCAACGGCGGCTTAATCCGAAAATGCAAGAGGTCGTAAAGAAGGAGATCATTAAACTCCTTGATGCGGGGATCATTTTCCCCATTTCTGATAGTGCTTGGGTGAGTCCCGTCCAAGTGGTTCCTAAAAGGGTGGCATGACTGTCGTCACTAACGAGAGGAACGAGCTTATTCCCACGAGGACTGTGACGGGATGGCGAGTCTGTATTGACTATCGCCGATTAAATGATGCCACCAGGAAAGACCACTTTCCTCTTCCATTCATTGATCAGATGTTAGAGCGTTTAGCAGGTCAGCAGTACTACTGCTTCCTAGATGGTTTTTCCGGGTACTTCCAGGTTCTGATAGCTCCCGACGACCAAGAGAAAACCACTTTCACCTGCCCTTACGGAATGTTTGCTTACAAACGTATGCCGTTCGGACTTTGTAACGCTCCGGCCACATTCCAGAGGTGTATGGTGGCCATTTTTCATGATATGATCGAGGACTCCATGGAGGTGTTCATGGACGATTTTTCCGTATTTGGGAGTTCCTTCGATCATTGTTTATCAAATCTCGAGAGGATGATGTCCCGCTGCGTTGACACCAACCTAGTCCTTAACTGGGAGAAATGTCATTCATGGTTCGCGAGGGCATTGTTCTAGGTCATCGAATCTCAAGTGCGGGGATAGAGGTTGACCGGGCAAAGGTCGAGACCATTTCTAATCTTCCCCTGCCTACTTCTGTGAGATCAATTCGTAGCTTTCTAGGTTATGCTGGGTTCTACCGCCGGTTCATCAAAGATTTTTCTAAAATCGCGAGACCCATGACCAAACTTTTGGAGAAGGATGCTCCATTTGTTTTTTCTGAGCAGTGTATCGAGGCGTTTGATCTTCTAAAAGACAAACTAGTTAACGCCCCAATCATGGTTGCTCCCGACTGGTCGTTACCATTCGAGTTGATGTGTGACGCAAGCGACCTTGCAGTCGGAGCGGTTCTTGGACAACGGAAGGATAAACATTTCCATCCGATCTACTATGCAAGCCGGACCTTAAATGGCGCACAAGAAAGCTATACCACCACCGAAAAAGAGCTTTTAGCTGTGGTGTTCACTTTCGACAAATTTAGGTCCTATCTGGTTTTGTCCAAAACGATTGTTTATACGGATCATGCCGCTATTAGATATCTTTTCAGCAAGCAGGATGCTAAGCCTCGTCTTATCCGATGGATCCTGTTTCTTCAAGAGTTCGATATAGAGATCCGTGATAAAAAGGGGGCCGAGAATGTGGCGGCTGATCATCTTTCACGACTAGAGGGAGTTGATTCAGGAGATTCGGGAGTTAGGATCGACGATCGTTTTCCGACGGAGAGTCTGATGTTCGTTACTGTACAAGAGGAAGGTTTTCCATGGTTTGCTGATTTCGTGAACTATCTCGCTGACGGATACCTCCCAAAGATGCCTTACCAGCAAAAGAAAAAATTCTTTGCTGACATCAAATTTTACCTTTGGGACGATCCATATCTTTTCCGCATTGGTGCTGATTAGCTTATTAGAAGGTGTGTGGATGTCAAGGAAGGATGGCAAATTTTGAGCCATTGTCATGCGGGACTGACTGGAGGTCACCACGGTGTGAATTCTACGGCAAAGAAAGTCTTTGATTCTGGTTTTTACTGGCCGTCTATCTTTAAGGATGCTCATCTGTTCGTTAAGAGTTGTGATCGTTGCCAGCGTGTCAGCAACATTTCTTCGCAAAACGAAATGCCCCAGAATGCCATTTAAGTTTGTGAGGTTTTTGATATTTGGGGTATTGATTTCATGGGACCGTTTCCATCTTCGCGTGGAAACAAATACATACTCGTGGCCGTCGATTACGTATCTAAGTGGGTTGAGGCCAAAGCTCTACCCACCAATGATGCCCGAGTGGTAGTTCGTTTTCTAAAAAGTCTATTTGCTCGTTTTGTAGTCCCGAAAGCCTTGATCAGTGATCGAGGTACTCACTTTTGCAACTCGTAGATGGATAAGGCGTTGAAGCGTTATGGGGTCACCCATCGGCTTGCGACCGCCTACCACCCACAGACTAGTGGGCAAGTAGAAGTGAGTAATCGGGGAATCAAACGTATTCTCGAGAAAACGGTTGGTTCAAATCGTCGGGATTGGTCCGACAAATTAGATGACGCTCTGTGGGCCTTCCGTACAGCCTACAAGACTCCGACTGGTTCCACACCATTTCGGATGATTTATGGGAAGGCTTGTCATCTTCCTGTTGAATTGGAACACCGCGCTTCATGGGCCCTTCAAAGGGTTAATCTTGATTTACCCGCTGCAGAGGGTAATCGCTTCCATCAATTACACGAATTAGAGGAGCTCCGGGATCACGCATATGCACAATCATTTCGGTATAAGGAGCATACGAAGGAACTGCATGACAGGAAATTGAAGGGTAATAAGCAGTTCAAGTGTGGGGATAAGGTTTTACTGTATAACTCACGATTGAGGTTATTCCCGGAAAAGTTGAAATCCCGATGGTCGGGACCGTTCACGGTCACTGAGGTTTTCCTGTATGGCACGATTGAGATACAAGATCGAAGCGGGAAGTTTAAGGTGAACGACCATAGATTGAAACACTACATAGGAGAGCCGATAACTGATCAGACAGTCGAGGTGTTCTACCTTGACTCATTCACCAAGAAATAGGCGTGATGGATGCATCACTCGGGAGACATCCTGAGTTGTAGAGTTTGTATTATGATTCTCCTTATTATCTATTTTTATTTTTTTTATTTTTATTTATATTTATAAAAACATAAAAATACAAAAAAATAAATATTTAATAAAAATAAAAAAAAATAAAAAAATTCAAAAACACAAAAATATGTTTACTTCTTATGGTTTTGTTTTCTGTTTCGTACGCCGCTACATGCGAGCGAGTTTGAGTTGTTACAGGTATTATTATGCGCATGGTAGCTCTGATGGCGTTTTGGAACTGGTTCACCCGAGGTTGCGGCCGCGAATGAAATGCTATACGGTCGTTCGTTTGAGTCATACACAGCTGATGAAGAATTTGCATCTAAACCAGGGGAGTAACCTGTTCTCTATTTTAATTTTGTTTCTTTCAAGTTTTAATTTTATGCTTTACGTTTTATTTTTATTTTATTTCTTTTCCTTGTTCTCATCGAGGACGATTTCGTTCTAAGTGTGGGGATGGGAATTTATTTTACTTAGTTGTAGAAAAAATAAATTAGACTTCAAGAGTTTACTTACGCCATCAAATTAGACTTCAAGAGTACTAACAATGAGGTGGAATATGAAGCTTTTTTGGCAGGCTTACGGACAGCTAAAAAACTTGGGGTAAAATACTTGGAAGTGTGGGTGGATTCCATGCTCAAGTACCTCCGGAACAAGGACAAGTATGGTCATTGCTTACGTACGGAGCATCCAGTAACGAGGGATCTGGCACAGGCCTCAGGCTAGTGAATCTCGAAGGCCATGAGTTTACTTACGCCATCAAATTAGACTTCAAGAGTACTAACAATGAGGTGGAATATGAAGCTTTTTTGGCAGGCTTACGGATAGCTAAAAAACTTGGGGTAAAATACTTGGAAGTGTGGGTGGATTCCATGCTAATAGCAGGGCAGATCAATGGGACTTACAAAGCAAAAAATAATGTAATGGCTTCATATCTGTCACAGGAAAAGGACTTAATTCTTCAGTTCTCTTCGTTCAAAATTGTCCACATCAAGTGAAGCAAGAACAAGTCGGCGGACGCCCTTAGCAAATTGGCTTCAACAAATTTCGAGCATTTTGCTAAGGACATTCGTATTGAAGTTTTGGATCGCCCATCCATCCCGCAACACCAAGTTTTGATAATTCAAACTGGAGTAGAGTCTTGGATGACACCTATCATAGCTTATTTGTCATCAGGTGCTCTATCAGAAGAAAAGACCGCAACTCGGAAGATAAAACACAAAGCCTTGAACTACCAGATGAATGATGATGTTTTGTACCGACGCTCCTTTCTCGGCCCACAACTTAGATGCGTGGATGCCGAGGACGCGAACTATTTAATCAGAGAAGTTCATGAAGGCGTTTGTGGTCTTTGCGCAGGTCCAAGAATGGTCGTTGAAAGTTAATGAATGCCGGATACTATTGGCCAGGAATGCATCGGAAAGCTGTGCAGGAAATCAAGAATTGTGATTCCTGTCAGCGTCATGCTCCCAACACACTGCGACCAAAGAACGAACTCGTTCCAGTCACTTCCGCATGGCCGTTCCAAAAATGGGCAATTGACATCATGGGACCTTACCCCGAAGCCCCAGGTAGCGTCAAGTTTTTAATAGTGGCCATCGACTACTTCACGAAGTGGGTGGAAGCTAAACTAGTCGCATCCATAACAGCAGGAAGTGTCAAGAAATTCCTTTGGGAATTCATAATTTGCCGGTTTAGTCTTCCGCTGGAACTTGTAAGTGACAACGGTACTCAATTCGTGGACAACGGGCTACAAAAATGGTTGAAAGAACTTCATGTCTCTCAAATCTTCACATCTGTACCCCATCCTCAAGCGAATGGTCAGGTTGAGCGAACCAATCAGACAATTAAAGAAGGGATCAAAGCTAGGTTAGGCACTAAACGAACCGGCTGGGTTAACGAATTGCCCCATGTACTATGGGCCTTCCGCACTCAGAAGAATTCGAGTAATTCTGAAACGCCGTTTAGCTTAACCTAAGGCAACGAGGCCATGATCCCAGCCGAAATCGGGGTTCCATCCGCACGAACTCTACTGATCGATGATAACAACAAAGAGTTACGGATGAACCTCAACCTTCTTGAAGAAAGAAGGGAATTGACATCCATCCGCGAACATAACTACAAACGCCAACTGCAGAAGTATTATGACTCGCGGATCAAACAATGCATGTTCGATGCGGGAGACTTTGTCTGCCGCAGTAACGAAGCTTCCGGCCAAGAGCCTCCGGGCAAGTTGGCCCCAACTTGGTAGGGCCCTTACAAGATTAAACAAGTATTATCTAAAGGCGCCTACAGGTTAGAAAAGTTGGATGAGACTAAGATCCCTAGAACTTGGAACATAGCACAGTTAAAAAAATGCTACATTTAACAAGACACGTTTTTATTTTTTTATGGTAGGCCTGCGAGCCAAGTAGATTAATGAAAGACGTATAGCATCATCTCTTGTAATTTCGTTTGGCTTAGGCCTTGTTTATGAAAGAGTGTTAGTTTCATATTTCAGTCTTATGTAATATACGTATTCTAGTCCGCGAGCCAGAGGGATCTATATGATCGAACAATAAGAATGGCGTAATCCTTTATTCACAAAAAGAAGATCCTACAAGCATTTATATTATGAAAAAAATATAAAGTGTATCGGATAAAACAAACTTCTTATTAATGTACAAATAAGATTACAGAAAGATTATAAGGAAGATAGATCTACAAGAACATTACAGGAGATATAAAACCCTTCCCGCGTCTTCATCTTCTGCATCCTCTTGATCGGCGTTCACAGTTCCTCAGGTAGTCTACCTTCTTAAGCAAATTTTAAACCCTTCCCGGAAACCCGTCTGATGACCATCTCGAGAAGATGCGATCAAAAGTCGGGCAAGACAGTTCCAAAGTTCATCGCCACTTCGAATATGGGCGATAACCTGTTAAAAATAAACCGTGAACAAGTGTTTTACGTTTGATTACATACTTCAATAAAATTGGGAGTTACAATTACCTAGGGAACTCCCTCTGCCAACAACCATTTTTTGTCCGCCTCGGCCCGAACAAGTTCCATCTTGTGCCCCGCACATTCCAAGGCTTGCTCCCTGTTCTTGGTAGCAAAGGCGGTAAGGCGTTCTTCCTTGGCCGCTGATTCAGCCTTCAGAGTCCTTATCAATTCATCACGTTCATCCAATTGTTGCAGAAACTGGCTCCTCTCTGCTTCCAGAACAATCTTGGCATCCGCCAATTACCGTTCTGCAGCTTCAGTAGCCAAACGTCTCTCCCGGAATTCATTTATAGCCCTCAGGGCTTCATTTTTCGCCTCGAAAGCCTTAATTTCTAACTCTTCCCATTCCTCATTCATACCTAGCCAGTCTCGGCATATTTCTTGAGTGGAGGAGATGGTGTTGGATAAGCTGTTGGAATAGGAATTCAGCAACTCTTGGCGCGGGCGCCTACATTGGCGTTCCCTTTCAGCAAGAGGAAGACTCCCTTGCAAATATTCCATGCATACGTCCGCGTCGGAAAAAGTTGAATCCTGACGTAAGGACCAACGCGGACGATGCATAGAAGGATCTTCCTCATGAAGGGGCGAAAACGCTTGTGGTCCGCGACCAAAAGCACTAACCCCTCCTTCGTCTCTAAAACGGTAGGCGAACTGGAAAGGTGAAGAAGTAGCGGGGTCCTCAGGATTTCGGTCTGTCTTACCCCCAGAAGGTGGGGTATCCATAATAGTGATTGGATCCTGAACATCTGCCGGCGGAGACGTGGGCGGTGTAACAAGTGATGTTGACCCCCGCAGATCAGAAGGACCCTTCGCAGATTTCTCCAAAACTTCTACAAGAAAAACAATACTTCAGGAAAATCAAGAACATACCTCACGTGTTAATGATGGTTCTCAAAATTTCAACCATCAAAATTACCTGAAGAAGCATCTTCAGATGCAAGCTGTTGGAGACGGGCGCCCAAAATTGGCCTTTTCTGTTTTTTGGACGGGACAGCTTTGGTCAATTTTCCTTTGCGTTTTCCCGTTATTTTAGACGTACCCGCACCAACAGCTTGATGCTCATATTCGACAGCGACATCGTCAGCAGATGGATGATGGCCCTCGATAGTGACATCGGCATTTTTGTTGCCAGCTTCCTTATTGGTCAATGGCTTCTTGTCCTGTTTCCGAGTCAGACCTACACTTGAATGTAGGATATTAGTAGCATCAACTGATAACCCTCCTTCACAGAGTGATGACTCTTCGCTAGACGAGAGGAGTACAATCACCCCGCTAGAAGTGGCAATAGTAATTGGTCGAGGTTGTAAAATGCCCTCACCTTTTAGAACGAATTCCTCACCTTTGGCATACATCGCCTCGGAAACCACAGGTTTCGGGCGGAGCGCGGTGGGGAATAAGAAATTGTTGCGCGTACGCTCTAAGATAGGCGCGTCCTTCGGGTCGATTTGGCGACGCACCATCAGTCCCTTTTCATGGTCTAAAAGAGTACTAAAGATGGAGCCTTTACCCGTATCAACAAAAATAGACGACAGACCTCAAGAGAAAAATTACAAATAAAAACAGTAACAAACTTACTCTTGTTTGGTTTCTCGTAGTATGGCTCCAAATCAGGGAATGGCCATAGGCGGCTCACCTTAGCACTCACCATCACTCCCTCGTGTATCGGGCGCATAGGAGTGAGCGTTTTGGTCAGCGTCGTGAACCATGGAAGGTCCACATGGGCGGCGGCGGGAACCACTGGCATCTTGTCATCCGCCTTACGATAGGTCATCGTAAACGGAATTAAATCTTCCCGGATCCAGAAAACATTTGGCTTCCACTCATGGAGGCTGCGGATCCCTTCGGTACCAATAACCGCTTTCCCGGTTGTAGCCCAGCTATACCACCTGCCGCAGAAGGTCATCTTGTAAAAAATGGCGAACATGCCGACGGACGATTCAAGTTCACGAGATCGACAACAAAACTCGAAATGTCGAACTCTTAACATCCCAAAGGGATGGATTTGCGATAAATGAACTCCATATGTTGTCAAGACGGACTGGACAAACCTCGTCACTGGCAATAGGAAATTTCCTGTCGTAAAATGGTCCACATAAACTGCCATTTTATTCGCCGGTGGTTTAGTAGCGACAGCACCGTCTGCCGGATGCTCCGGTTCCCACTCTGTCGCCAGGCCGTACACGTTAACAACATCATTATAATCTTTCTCCTTGAGGTTAACGACAACCTCATGAATAGAGGAGCACTCTTCTTATCCCCCGCCGCCTGGATAAAAAATATCGGTTCCTACTAAAAAAGAACTCAAATATGAAGATTGAAATATTGAATGACGAAATCTCAGATCTGCTATTAAAGAGAGAAAAAGAAGAAAACTCAGTGAAAGATATGAATGAATAGATATGGCCTATTTATATGTGTCGCAATTAATGCGATCGATTGAATGTTAGTGGAGAGAGAAACATCGACCCAATTACAAACTGACACGTTAGGCGGGAAAGACGAAAAAGCAAATGTAGACTGTCAAACAGATGTCATACACGTCTTATCAGTTATCTTGCGACGTTTCTCTTTCCGCCACGTCATCGCTCTCATCCCACTTGAAGAAATTCAAAATTGGGAAATTTGAAAATATCTTACAGGATGTATCAGAATGCAAAAATAATGCGAAACTAATAAGAGGACAAAAGTTTTCTTTTCATTCAAGACAAAGATATTTACAAAGGTATGAAAAAGAAATTACAAAGCCTAATGCCTAATCTAAGGTTCCTGTGCGGAAGCATCTTCCGGAGGCGTAGGCGGAGTATCTTTTGGAGGAGTAGGCGGAGTATCTTCCGAGTCTTCCTCCAAATACTCCTTCAATTGTTGCACACCATCATTGGCCGTAGCAAACTCCGACAACTTCTCTTGCAAAGGGAATAATAAGTTAACATAGTCATTGATTCGCATGTCATACTCTTGAGCAACGTCAAGACCATGAAGGGGATGATCCTCAAAAGAACGGCCATATTGAGCATACGTCATCCCTTCATTAAAACCTACCACGCGGCCAGACTGGGAGGAAGCCTTAAGCAAAAAGGCAAGACTATCTGTCAGCTCAGGCCCCACCTTGATATGCATAATGACCTAGGAAGAAAAAAAAATTTGTTAAAGGTTGTATCACAAAAATTACGGTTAACGACGGAAGAATGAGATAACATACCGCGTCAAGACCGCGGCTCAGCAGCCATCGTCGTTCCTTCTCTGCTTGTTCTGATCTCTCTTGAAATTCATGGAACCCACCAGCTACCTTTTCTTTGTCATTCAGATACTCAGCTGCACGGGCTTCCGCTTCATCGCGTGCTTGCTAAAGGGAATCATAGGCAGCTTGCATCTCAGCGGCACTTTTGTCTTTAAGATCAGATTGCTCCTTCTGCAATTTCAACGCTGCCTCAAGCTCTTGAATTTTGGCACCTTGGCGGGCCACCTGACTTTCTAAAGCCGAGTTAGCCTTAAGTGCCTTAGCCAGGTCCTCCTTTTTTAGCTGGGTTTCATCCCGAGCAGCTTGAAGGACAGTGTTCTGCTTCTTACATGCCTTCTCCCATTGTCGTGCAGCAGCCGTGTGTCTGTCCTTTTCATTCCAGACGGCGATCTCAGCATCACTTAGCTTCCATTTAGCTGTATTGGTTGTTACACGACATTCATCAGCTTTTTCGAGCTTCCTCCGCAGTCCGGGTCATCTCTCCCAACTTCCCACCCATTGTCCGCCATTCCCGTAATTTCCTGTCCAAAGGCCATAGTGTTGACCAGGGACGAGGAATAGTCAACATAAAGGTCGTGGCAAGAGCGCCCACGCTGGTGAATCCGCTCCACAGGCGGCACACAGTGGTTAATAAAAGCTGAACAAACATCAGGTTCAGTAAAGCGGGACCCATTAATGATATCCCAATTCGGGGTAAACAAGTGATAATCATCCCCAGGGTTCGCCTGCCCATAATAATCCGAACTGGAAGATTGGTGGCGCACAGGGATCGAAGAAAATGGGCGGGAAGCATCACGAGTTGTTGCCCCTTCAGCACCCTGCGGAAGGCGTTGAGATTGAGAACCTTCCCATCCACCCATGAAAAAAGGCGAGGAGGAAAAGGAATACTGCGTCGGGGAGGAGACTCTTGTGTTTCAGGTACTTCTTCATTCACAACTGGACCATCTCTCCTAGATCCAAAAGCTCCCCCAACCCCACTAAGGTAATCCAAATAACCTTCACTTTCTAGCTGAAGGATTGGATCTTCTTGATTAACATCAGCAGGAGTAGGGAGCTTTTTTCCTTCCTCTACTGGTTTGTTTCTTTTTCTAGAGGAGGGGACGATAGTTTCTCGCCCTCAGGAGTAGGAGACGGTAATCTACCTCCACCAATAACATCCGACGGGTCTACACAAAGGAATCACTCATTAGTAATAATCAAAGGCATAAAAATACAAAGAAGGCGGCTAGTATTATTTACCAGCCATCTCCTTCATATGACCAGCAAGGTTGAACGTCTTCTTCGGACGCCGCGTCCGCTGCTTCTTGGGCGCCGGACCTTCTTCTGTATACGCGGAGCTAGCACGCTTGCACGAAAAGGCTCGAAGTTTCTCTTCCGCTCAAGCTCTACCAACAGATGTGACACAAACGATATTTCAGAAGCATTATCAGAACTTCCGTCTTCTTGGGTTGTAAAATCATCACTCGAAGAAAGAATGACGATTACCCCATCAGAAGAAAGGATGTTAAGAGGACGGGGAGTTAAGGTGTACGCACCTGACTGAAAGATCGCCTCCGAAGTTGCAGGCTCAGCTGGCACATTGGTAGCAAAGAGAAACCGACTCTGCGTCCTCTCTAGGATAGGTGTCTCTTTTGCTTTGAGAATACGTTTCGCCGTGCAGCCCCGGTTCTCAAAAAGGGCATTCAGCATGGGCCCTTCACCTGAAAAACACGTAAAAGGTCGAATAAGTTGATTACTAAATAAGGCAAAAGAGAGGAAAAGGAAAAATAACTTACGTTCGTTCACGCCCACAAAAACAGGCTCTAAATTGGGATATGGCCACAGGCGGCTCATACCCGCCCACACCAAAGCCTCTTCCGGCAGAATCTGCATGGGAGATGGTTCCGCAACCATGGTGCGGAACCATTCTTGTTGCTCGTGAGGAGCTGTAACAAGCTCCGGAAGCGTCCCGCCAGCAGGATGACGAACCATGGCGACTGGAACAACGTCTTCTGAAATCCAGAAGAACTTGTGGTATCAATATTTGGAACCCCCCTTAGGCAAAGTACCAATAATCCTACCCTCTATAGGGTAACACTTAAAGCACCCGCCACGATTGGCTATCTGGTAGAACACCGGGAAGCGATCGACACGGGGCAACATTCCTTTCGCCATACACAAGAATTCAAAATGGCGAATTTCAATCACGACAAGGGGATGTAACTGGGATAAATGGACCCCATAGGCACTTAGTACCTTCATGAAAAATTTTGTCATCGGAAACCGGAAATTTCCTTACTCAAAGTAGTCAGAATATACGGTCATCTTGCCAATCGGAGGCAAGCTAGCCACAGATCCAGCAACAGGGAACTCGGGTCCCCACTCCGGTGGGATTCCATAAATACGAAGCAACGCTTCGTATTCAAAGACATCCCATCTAATCTCCGCAGTATCAATGGTTGGTACTGGAGGTCATGTACTACTAGCCATTGATTCGTATATAAATGGTAAGCAACGAGCAATCGTGACAAAAATCAAAGATATTGGCTAGACAAATCGAGAGAAAACGAAGAAAATTCAAGGAAATCAATGGCGAGTAAACCTCGAAAAGAAGAAAGTCTCCACTATTTATACCCATCGCAATTAATGCGATGGGATATAAACAATAGAGAGAGAAAACTCATTATCCAATAAAAAAACGCCACGTCACGTGGGAAATTCGAAAAAAGAGAAAAAGGTGCACAGTCGGGTACAGTGACAGCCGGCATAAACGTCTTATCACCTGCCCACGCGCTTGCGAGTGGTCAACTTGTCTTTTTTCATGATTATCCACAGTTCCAACATAAGAGATTTTTACTAGCATGCAAAATTCAAAAACTCCCAAATTTATCTTAAGTCCAAAATTTCACCCGCATAAAAACTTCACGCGGAAGAAACACTGGACCGGGGGGACTTATAGAGGTAAGGTACCAAAAAGACCCAAATACCCTTAAGTATCACTCGCGGGTAAGAAAGGAATCCCTCATATGCCACCCTGGGAACATATGGATCACCCGCATAACATAATAGAGGAAGAACACCCATACATCACACGTGGAAGCATCCAGGCACCCTCAGACGTCATTCGCATGATAGCACATCTATTCGCCAAGTGACCGGAAGGCAATGCCAACAGAACAGCTGTAAATAACTAACTACCTTCTAGAAGAATAACCACGATCGTTACTTGAAGGATACATGACTCGTCGACCAAGGAATGAAGGACACCTGACCAGTTTGTTATAACCGTGAACATGGCCAGGGTTCAACTCGTCCTATCAAAGAATGACGCGTGTCCAGGTTGTTATACCTATGCACATGGGACGTATAGCTCAACCTATCACATAAGGACACGCGTCCAGACGGTTATTGGAGATCTTCTAGAATGGGACAGCTGGCCCAATCACAATTCCCACATCCTTTGGCTATAAATACCCTCTCCATCTGCATGAGGTACACAATCGCTCCTATGTATTTACTCTCAAAACTCTAGTACTTTCTCTACGTCAGAACGGTACTTATTCTCACGCCGGAGGGTGGTTACGGGAAGACCCCCCCTCTTGTCCTTCCCGTAACGAGCTCACGGTGTCTGTTTTGCAGGTTCCGGTCACTGGACTTTAGAAAGTTGTGCTTGTATCGTGTTGGTTGTTATTGTATCCTACCCGGTTGATTCATTAGATCCAGGACCCGTTAAGGGGATTGGATCGGTGTTTCTTCAGTATGATAGCAAAAGTTCATAGAAAAAAGTTTGTAACTAATAGATATGATTATATAAAAGTGTGATGAACCTGGTTATGGCTTTATAAACTTGATTTCAAAAACCATTTTAAAAAGTCAAGATTTGAAGTTTTTATGAAACTGTTTCTTAACCCTTTCAAAAAGCTAAAATAAAAAGGATTTTTAGAATTGACACACTTTTTAACTTATTTACTTTTTGAAAATACCAATAAACCAATAAATTGTTTTCAAATTCAATCCCAAATATGTTTATAAATTCAATACACCGGTATCTATTATAGTGTCATGGCCTATGTTAATGTTGATTCTTCTACGACTATTGTTTTCCAATTTATAATGTTTAAATTGTTTTAAGGGTTATGTTACTGTGGACTATGTGTTTAAATGGTTTAATTAAATAATTTTTTTAAATAACTGAAATAAAGATAGAAAGTTTTTAAAATTCTTAAACTTATTAACAAGTCAACTCGTTTAATAAATGAGTAATATTCAGGTTAATGCATTTACCAAATGTGGCATGTTCATATGACCTATCTAACAAATAAGTTGTATTAACTAGCCCAAAGGCCAAAACCTCATCATTTTCGTATCATGTTCCTGATATGTGTCAAGATTTGCCACCACCAATCATAATCAAATTACAAATTGCCAGCTTGCTTGCCTCGTTTAAATAAATGGGTAACATAGTTCTAGTTCGAGTTACATGATTTTAGGTGTGTTCAGTTATCGCTGATGTCTTTAAACACACATAAATTTACGGATCACCGTGTTCGGACTACATGTTTTTAAGTTTTACATGATCATGGTTGACGTCTATAATACAAAATAAATATATGGGTCGTGCTCAGATTCATCAATTCAACTCGTCAACCGAAACCCATCAAGGTCTGTTGCACTTCCCTTTGAACCTGCCCTTTTACCAACACTTGCACAACAGGAACTTGTTTCCCAAACATGTTTGTTGATTGGTTTATCAACTTTCTTAGCAACTTTTCTGGTGGTACTATGCTTTTATCTTTACTTAACACATGATCTGGTATTGTTCCTAGGTTTGTAACAATTCTGAAAAACAAATACGCTTCCTACAATATAATGGCAAACTTAAAGCGTGCAGAGCAGACGCAATGGTCTAATCACAAACACTAAAAAAAATCAACCTAAAACAATGTGCAAACACAAACATGGAAGAAAAAATATGTCTATAACAAGTGTAAACATGTTAAGCCATAAAACTAATTCCCATTATCCGAAAAGCGAATATGTAGGAGTTCGCATCTCTACACATGGTATCAAGAATCTTGAATCCACCATAATCAAGAAAAAATAAACAATAATTCTTTCATAAATTAAGTCCTATCTTATAACATTACCATGATGGGTTAAAATTCTAGATCAGTTTCTTCTTTTGGAAGAAACGAGATTTCTTAATTTATAGTGTCAGTGTAACTCGGATAACACGTATTAACGATCTGAAAAGATCAATTCACAATATACTTCGAAAATTATGGCTCAAGACAAGAAATCGGGTATACGAGTTGAACAAAAACGGGTTTGGGTTGACGGGTATGGGTTTAATTAAAAGGTATGTTATAATATTTTAGTTTTATTGCAGATTAGTCCCTGAGTTTTATGTATGGATACAAACGAGGTTAAAACTAGTGCTTAGGGTGAAAAATGCACATAATTGAAAGTTATATATGTATACATGTTAAATAACAATAATACATAATTAATAATAAAATATTATTAGTTCGATAAATGTGGTGTGCAAATTGATTAAATTATCCGATATTGAAAACGGGTCGGGTTATGTTGATAATAGTTATGTTGAGATAATATATATATATATATATATATATATATATATATATGAACATATATATGAACATATATCTATACAATTACGTATTCTTGTTTATTCGTTCTATAAGTGAAAAAATATACAATATTTCTTTTTGTCGTTTCAAACGTAACAATTATATAGCTTTATTTAAAATCATATTTGAACTTTATAAAGACATATGAACTTATATTTTAAATGAAAATTCACAAACAGTCCATTTTTCATTTATTAAAATTATAAAATGCGTTTTAATTACGTATATCCAAAATACATTCTTTTAAAACTATGTTTTTATATCTAAACATATATATATATATATATATATATATATATGTTTAGATATAAAAACATAGTTTTAAAAGAATGTATTTTGGATAAGTGAGATTAAAAGAGTGTACACGGTTCGAAGATAAAATAAACGTATTATGAGATTAAAACGCATTTTATAATTTTAATAAATGAAAAATGGACTGTTTGTGAATTTTTATTTAAAATATAAGTTCATATGTCTTTATAAAGTTCAAATATGATTTTAAATAAAGCTATATAATTGTTACGTTTGAAACGACAAAAAGAAATATTGTATATTTTTTCACTTATAGAATGAATAAACAAGAATACGTAATTGTATAGATATATGTTGGACACAAAATATAACCCTATGTTAACAGTGATGATTTTTACGTAATGTAACTTTTACGGGTCAACTGACCGAAGCGGTACATGAAGTTGGGTTAAAACTACAAAAGAAAACGTAAATGTATTATGTTTTACTAAAAACGTTAATCGTAACTTTAAGAACTATTATTTACAAATAAACATATACCTTTAATATATATTTATTTATCACCCGAGAAAGCAAATTGTTTGTATTTAGCCAAATAACAAATAAATGAAATAGTCGTTGATATGAAGTATATACTTAATTATATAGTTATATAAATATTCGTTTTCAAAAAGATTATAGAAACTTATCATCAACGAGTCGTCTAAGAAATCAACGTATGAAAACTAGTTACAAAACAAACGAAACGATTTGTTGGTGAAAGCAACCGACACGATAAACGAAACGTTCGGTTGGTGAAAGCAACATGAATAGACTTAATAAGCGAAACGCTTGGTTGGTGAAAGCAACCGACATAAACATAATAAACAAAACGGCTAGTTGGATGAAAGTGACTAGTATAAACTGGCTTGCGAGTCAATAATGGTAACTAACTTGCCCTACGCGTTTAGGACGTGTGAAGGCAGCGGACCTCGGGTTTAAACTGAAACTGTTAGAATACTGAGCGCTAAGCTAACGAGGTGAGTTTCACTACCTCTTTTTACTGTTTTACAGTTTTATTAATCCGGGGGAAGGGGGAATATGCACTACTTCTTTTATATACGATAATTAGAAACAAAACACTCAATCCTTATGCGAACATGAGTTGAACTATGTAGCACTATAAGCCCCTTTCTTGCATACTATAACCATTAGCTAACGGAGTTAGGCACAGGAATATACGAATATTACTATTGGCGTTGACATTCCCCCTATTCTATGTTAGTCGCTCTAACCTTCGATATTGCATCGAAACAGGTTGTGTATATTCCATCTGTGAGATTTGAACAGGGCAAAATGATATAAGTCGTGGTTTGGTTATAGGCTCTGGTTCGCTATATTAGTTCGTAGATTTAGTTAGCCTACGGAGGATTATAGTATTTTTTTAACCAAATTATCGTATACTTGTTTGCGAACTAATTAAATGATTTATGAATAACGTATTTTCATACGAGTGTCAAAACCTGTGAACTCACCAACCATTGTGCTGACTTTCTTTTTTAAACGTATGTTTTTCAGGAAATTAACAACGCATCTAAGGAATCATGAAGACTGGACCTCAATGCATAATTAGGATACCATTTTGGAGGATTTTTCTTGTATAACCCTATCAATGTTTAGGGTCATATACGAGAAATTTCATAATTTTTTTCAACAAATTTTGTTTCAAAATAAATTATGATTTGTAAACGTTTTTTAATACTATTGTTATCCTAATACATGTATGTTGGCGATAATCATATACTTACGGTATACATGACGTTATTCGCTCGTACTTCCGCTTTGGCGGGGTGTGATACCACTCCAGCTAATAGTTTAGCACATTCTTTGTTATTACTATGAGGTCATGAAGCACAAGGAGATTTTACTCGTTGGTGTCAATTAGGCAGTCTATAGACTTTTGTTGCTCTTCACGGAGCTTTCGGACTAATAGGTTTCATGTTACGTAAATTTGAACTTGCTCGATCTGTTCAATTGCGACCTTAAAATGCAATCACATTCTCTGGTCCAATTGCCGTTTTTGTTTCTGTAATCCTAATTTATCCACTAGGTCAGTCTGATTGGTTCTTTGCGTCTAGTTTTGATGTAGTGTGTAATACATGGTTTCTAACTTAGTTAATTAAGAGGTTAAAAGGTAAAACCACTAGTTCATCTATCCTATTATATTGAAGTATGAAAACAGTGATTAACTATTTGTTTAAGGTTTTATTTTGGTTTTATATTATTAATTACCAAACGTCTTTCATTTTATAGAGTTTTGTAAAACTCTTAAAATGGTATCGATAATTTTAAGAAAGAGACAAAATTATTATAAAATAACGATTATATTTAATTTGTTTTAATTAGTTAGAAATATTAAGTTTGATATTTGAAAAATTAGATTAATCATGTTTAATTCTTATTTTTAGTATGTAAAACAAACTAACATTGAAAAGCATATATATTTTCAATAGCAAAATAAATTAATGTCCATACTTTATTTTATGAATAGCATGTTAAAAACATATAATCATAATTGTTTTATTACTTAATAGGAGAGGAAGATATTTAATATGAAGAACGCGGAAGATATTAATATGAAGAATAGACCCATAAGTTGACTTAATTATAAGTCGACATGTGACAGACACATATATTCATTTATTATTATACAAAGATAAGAATGTGTGGTGGGAAATGCCTTATGGCGTCGGAGCAAAGCACATTTGAGATGCGCAAGCCACATCGGATATGAGCCCCAAACCATGCTTAAAAACACGCTTTTCTCCCAAACCCCCTCCATGATTCCATAAGACGCGATGTAGCTCACATTGAAGCTCCTTCATGCCTTTAACATGACCACTATACATGTCCTTATAAGATATCTTTCTTTTACTCATCCAATATGTTATGGTGATCTAGTTTTATCATTTTATTTTGCTGTTTAACAATTTATGTTTTTCATAACCAGATCGACTTTATGGTTTGACGTATGTTCATTAAATCTTGATTTTACACAATTTTATTCGGTCGGAGTACCCACATCACAACACGTATAAAACAAAAACTTCAATGATTCCATTTATTTTGAAAAGTCATTACATGGTTAACAATCTATTGTACATAGACAAAGCCAGTTATTCAAACATTGTGCATAACTACCCCAGTTCCATAACCTGCAATATCTAAAACAAGTTATATCTGTGCACCACATTTTGGTAAATTTCTTACAAAGCTTATTTACTTCACCCGTTACTTCATTTCTTGTATTTAAAAAAGGTAAGAAAATACAAAAAACAATATAGTTAGTATCTTTTTATCATTTTTTTTATTGTTACATGCTAGACAATTTACATAAATGAGAAAACAAATTATTATCTTCATTTTATCTAACATTTTGGAATAAATGTGACTGGTACCTAAGTAAGCCAAAAGGTTTGCTGCAAACAGGATAACTAAAATGAAGATTATGTTTCTCATGTCTTAACTTTTTGAAAAGAAAGAGAAATTGTGAAATGATTGGAGATGATATATATATATGTATATATATATATAGGGAATGATCAAGAGAGAACTCCTCCTTAGGGAGAGAACTAGAGAACTATTAATAAAGTATTTTTAATTTAATTTAAAAAAATATTTTAAAATATTTTTGAATTTCATCCTTTTTATATGTTGTTATTCTTCACCACAAAAAAAATATAAAAATAAAAAAAAATTAAAAGGAAAAACTCATTGTAATAGATATATATGTAATACATCGACTTTTTATAATGCATATGTGCAATAGTGTGCATTTTGATATTTAAAATAGTGTTTAATAGCATATATACATTTGTTTGTAGTGTATATTTGTAATATTGTTATATTATATACAAAAATAAAAAAATCGATATAGTGCATATGTGCATTAGTGTTATGTTACATATATGCGATAATGTGTTTTGCATCCAATTATTAGTGTTGTATTTGCATATATTCAATAGTGTGTATTATATAATGCATTTATGTTGTATTATATGCAATAAAACACTATTTTATATATGCAATACACATTAATGCACATATCCATTACATCAATACGTTTTTTTCAGTTTTTTTATGAACAATATCATTTTATTAGGAGGAAAGAAAACAAACAAAATATTATTTATAAAAAAAGTTAAAAATAATTCTTTAGTAGTTCTTTAGTTCTCTCTTTAAAAAGAGTTCTCTCTAGATCTCACCCCTATATATATATATATATATATATATATATATATATATATATATATATATATATATATATATATATAGGTTTAAGTTCTTGAGAGAAATGATTTTGTTGTGAGAAATGAAAGAAGTCATCTCAACCAATCATATAATTTTTTTTATTTTTTATTTAATTAATTAGATGGGCATATTAGTAAATGTCCATGCTTTGTATTTTTTGTTACTAATAAATATATTACGAAGCTTCTAATCATAAGTCTTTAAATTATTTATATTAGATTGATCTTAATTTAATTTATTTTCTTTTTTGTCGTTGATATATGACTTGATTTATTATCAACCTACATCATTTTTCCCAATTTCTAGTTGGTTTTGTTTTTTTTTTCTTTGGACGATGTATAAAATATATTTAAATAAACTTATAATAAAAGGTCAAATTATGTTATTTTGATTAAATGGTAATAAAAACTAAACCTTACAAATATTTTATGTCTTTCATACCTTACAACTTTTAATTAATATTCAAAGAATATATACATTTGTTGTAATGTAATTATAATTCGCAAAACCTTGCAGCGTAATTTTTTTTCATAATTCATTTTTTTCAAAACAATATAAAATTTATAAAAGCCTAAACGATAAAACAATTTTCCTAAAAAAATAAATTATATATATATCGACACAAAAATACATTGTGACTACATATATAATCAAAATTAAATATTATATAACAAACATGATATTTTATAGCATACAAGTAAACATAAAATCCTACATAAAGTAAAATACAATAGCTGCATATATACAAAACGAAAAGTGCCTACACAGATAACAAACATCCTACACAACAAAACAAGAAATCTTATTCAAAATACAAATATATCTACATCTGTACACAATAATCAAGTTCCCTACACAACATAAACATACCATATACAATATATAGATCATAAACGGTTTCCTACACCATACATAACATAATAAACATATTATACCATACGCGATAAATAAATTATATCGTACACAACCCAAAAGTTCCATACACAATACATGAAAATATTAACCTACACCACTAATATATGTCCTACACAACATAATAGTTACACATAATTAATAAGATACCAAGTGTCTTTAACCTACACTAAAAAGTTTTATTTAGTGTAAACACTAAATTAGTTGTGTATTTGAGTATGAAGTATTCCTACAATGGGTAATTGTTATAGTGTAGGCATTGTATTTCAGTGTAGGGTTATTCAATAATATATATTTTACTATGTACACATTAAAACAAAGTTAGCTTAGGTAGGTTTTTAAATTATTCATCAGTAGTGTAGTAAAATGTAGGAGTAAATGAAACCATATTCTTGTTAAATACAAATCAATTTTCTTAAATAGAAACAAAAGAGGCTTGAAAAAGGAAACTAATAATTGAGGGATGATCCGATGAAAATTGAGAGAATTTGATTTGTAAAGAGGAAATGCATTTAATTTTAAGCCGATACACAAATGACCAATTTATCCTTTTTACTTAAAAAAGATCTCATAACAATGCTTAGGTAATTACAAGATTGCCATTTATATTATACACCATTGATCACATACAATCAATGGTTCCAATCAATTTCTCACACTTCTTGCTGTAATTTCATTTATCTCATGAACCATCCCTTATATGTATATATGTATATATATATATATAACATAACAATCTTTTTATGAATTTGTTTTTACACATATGTAATACGTAAGTATAAGTAACGTAAAAAAATTACAATATTTTTTTACATACCGAATCAACTTATTACACATATGTAACTACAATATTTTTTTACATACCGAATCAACTTATTACACATATGTAACTAACGTTTAAACTTGTGTAATCATCAAAAAATATTTATTCTCTCTCCTGATTATTTTTAAATCAGATTTATTCTCAGCCACATATTCCATACTCATTTAATAAAATGTGTGGTCCATATTGAGTTCTTAAAGTTCTTACAACTCATCAAGGTTCTCAAAATATATCTCCCCTATATATATATATATTTATTTGTAGGATGATTTTATTTGAGAACCATTTGAGTTTTAAGAACTTAATAACCAATCTTGTGAATCCGATTTAACTACATCATACATTAATTAAAAATAATAAATGGGTAATAAGTTTTTTACACATCATACTTTCTCTCCTAATTTAATTAAACCCAACATTCTCTTTCTTCATTATTTACTTTTAACATTTTTATATTTTATATAAAAAACAGTTTATGTTTCTCTCTGTTATTCTATTATCATATTTTTTTATTGATATTTTTTATTTTGCCATAATTAAATAAGAATGTTAAGAAGACTCAACAGTTAAAATTGAAAATTTCAGTTTCTCCATAATGTTGAGCAAATTCGTATACTCGTCATGGTTAAAAAAAACAAAAAATAGAAAGGGTCGGTAAGCAGAATATATTTTACATGGCAATCATACCTTTTTCGTATTTATTTTAAAAATGCTATAAAGTCGTGTATTTTTTAAATTATGGTTTATAGTTACACTTAAATAACGTTAAACTTACCCTATTATTGATATTTTATGTACCATGTGTAGTTTGTGTATTTTATTTAATATGTTTATTTTGTGTCGTGTAATTTATGTACCTTGTGTAGCATATGTAATTGGTAATTTTATATAATTAATGTAATTTTGGGTAATTTGTGTAATTAGTGTAGATGTAATTTCGGTAACTTACGTAATTTTGCGTATTGTGTAGCTTTTATACTTGAGATAATATATGTAATTCGTATAGCTTATTTTTAATTTGTGTAGATTGGGAAAATTATGTATGTGTCTTTGTAATTCTCTATAAAAAAATAAATTTGTTGATTTTCTAGATCTGATTAATCTAGATATTTAAAAAGGCGGTGTTTGAGAGATTTGCTATTACACATATATACTTGTTGGTTTATATCTAAAATTCACTTTTTATAAAATTACCTTGTTATAAAAAATACATTAGATCTTATTGAAATTTCATTTTTAGATGAACAATTATCACATGTATTATAAAAAAAACTTATTTAGTTTAGAAAAATTAGTTTTTTTTTATTAAAAATTGATTTGGTTAAAAATAAATAAATATTAAGAAACAATTAAAGAAAGAGAATATGATTGATGTTTTGGCTTTTTTTTTTGTTTGCATTTTTACTTAAATACTCTTTTACCATTTAATATTATTGTTTCTCTCTCCTTAAATTTTTTATTGTTGCTTAATTGACAACCAAAAATTCTTAAAAACTTAATTAAACATGTGGTACATATTTGGTTCTTAAAGTTATTTCAACTCAAGAAGTTTTCAAAGTATCTCTCCCCCTATATGTGTGTGTGTGTGTGTGTGTTTTTATATATATATATATATGATTGATTTCTTTTGAGAACCACTTTGAGTTTTAAGAACTCGAAAGAACTCAACGTAACAATTTTTTTTTTCGAATTTTTTTACACATGTGTAATACGTAAGTGTAAGTGATGTACAAAAAATTACGGTATTTTTTTACACACCGAATCGAC
The DNA here is from genome assembly GCF_021521415.1 of Bidens hawaiensis. Lineage (NCBI taxonomy): Eukaryota > Viridiplantae > Streptophyta > Magnoliopsida > Asterales > Asteraceae > Bidens > Bidens hawaiensis. Next base: position 317,139 of record NW_027493687.1, on the reverse strand, counting down.
TTTCTAACGTTTAAACTTGTGTAATTATCAAAAATACTTATTCTCTCTCATGCTTCATTTTTAATCAAATTTAATGTCAGCCACATATTTCAAATCATTTAATTAAATGTGTGGTTCAAAATTGATGTATATGGGAATTTTGATAACCATGGTGAGTTTTGAACCACACATTTAATTAAATGATTTGAAATATGTGGCTGATATTAAATTTGATTAAAAAATAAAGCAGGAGAGAGAATAAGTATTTTTGATAATTACACAAGTTTATACGTTAGTTACACATGTGAAAAAAGTTGATTCGGTGTGTAAAAAAATACCGTAATTTTTTGTACATCACTTACACTTACGTATTACACATGTGTAAAAAAATTCGAAAAAAAAATTTTTACGTTGAGTTCTTTCGAGTTCTTAAAACTCAAAGTGGTTCTCAAAAGAATGAACCACTTTGAGTTTTAAGAATTCGAAAATCTCAACGTAACAATCTTTTTTTTGAATTTTTTTTACACGTATGTAATACGTAAGTGTAAGTAACGTAAAAAAAATTACAGTATTTTTTTACACAACGAATCGACTTATTACACATGTGTAACTAATATTTAAACTTGTGTAATCATCAAAATCTTTATTTTCTATCCTGATTCATTTTTTAATCAGATTTATTCTCAGCCACATATTCCATACTCATTTATTAAATGTGTGGTCCATATTAAGTTCTTAATGTTCTTACAACTTATCAAGTTTCTCAAAATATTCCTCCCCTATATATATATAGGGTTAAGGATCCTAAGAGAACTCATTGCAAATTGAGAATTTTGAGAACTATTTTGGACCACTAAAACAACTTTAAAAAAATCATAAAACAAAAAATAACAAAAATTTTAAAAAAGTAAAAAAAACCAAAATTTTTATATTTCATTCGGGTTTCATTAAAAAAAATAAAAATAAAATATAAAATATAAAAAAAACGTCGTATTATACACATATGTATAATTTTATTTAATCTTTAGTTACGTAATATACACATATGTACACTATCATTTATCTTAAATTATACACATGTATATAAAAAATTATGTAAATGTAATATATGTATATATTATACATATGTGTATATAATTTGGCTAAACCAAGTATGTTTTAATGAAACCGGGATGTTAAAATAAGAATTTTGGTTTTTTACTTTTTCATTTTTGTGTTTTTCTTATTTTATGATTTTTTTATTTTTGGGTTTTTTGTGGTCTAAAATGGTTCTTATGGTTCTCAATTTCAAAAAAGTTCTCTCATGTTCCTGATCATATATATATATATATATATATATATATAAATGCTCGTTATAATGAAATGTTAGGGTTTGAAGTAATGTCGGCTCCTAAAGCAGGTCAGGTGTGTAAGAAGTCATCAGGGATGTAAAAGATGTCCCATCAATATTGAGCAACTATTTGTAATAACTTATGATGTTCGGGGTCATGTACGCGTGGGGTTAACGATCATTGGTTCGTTATATCAACAAGGAGTCACACTCGTGTTTCCAACTCACCGACTTGTAGTTTGGCATTAGCTATTTAGTTTAACCGTTTGCACATTTTATGTTCACGTAAACACCCGAGCTTTCACAATTTAGTAGTATATAATCCAAGCACATAATTCACGTATATAAACAAGTACGCCGTGAAACTAGATTATTCATGTTTGGCTTTAATATGTGATAGTTAGTGTATTATAATATAACTGTTTAAATTAACACGTCACATACTTGGGTTAAAATATATATATATATCCTCTACTCGGTTTTAACTAAACAAAACACCAAATTGGTTTTTTACCAAATGTAACGTCCTACTTTCGGTTATAATAAATGAAATTTCGGTTATCCAATAATGTGTCGTGTATCGGTTTAGATAATAAATTCTAAGAGGGTGGGCTTGGACTTTAGAAGACTGAATAAGAAATGGAATGGGCCTTAGGTCCATGGGCTTAAGGGAGTATAAATACCCCTTAAACCCAAATCCTTTCCATTTTTATCCATCTCAACACCATAGCCTACACCTTGAAAAAAAACACACACAAACAACATCCTATATCCCGAGCCAAGATCTGAAGGTGGAAACCTGAACCCGTTGGTGTAGAATGTTGTGACGAACCAAAACAACATCAAGACTGTTCGTAAACCGACTCGTTTAAGGTACGTTATAACGAGAGCTTGTTCGTTAGGGTTCGGATTTCGTTTAGTAATATTAGATCTGTATGAGTATTTTAAAATTAATCAAACGCGACAAATCTTACTGAAATCCATTAACATTTGATGAGTTAATCAATTGATTAATGAATGGGGTTTAGAAATGAACAAACCGCACCCTTTAAACACTATGTTTGAATGAATGGATGATTAGGGTTTTTAGGCGCCTTGATTCCGAGTTGATTGATACTAGATTCGTATTATTTCTTTGAGATTTGAGGTTTAATTGCAGAATCAGTTTGTGTTGACTATTCTTGTTCATATCAATTTTGACTTTGACCTCCGAGTCAAAGTTTTGGATAAGATATGATGGTCATTCGTTACTCACCAATTCGTTACGATTAAGATAACGAATTAGGTCATTCGTTACTCACCAATTCGTTATGATTACGATAACGAACTAGGTCATTCATTGCTCACGAATTCATTATGATAAGATAACGAACCAGATAACGAATCAAGTTGTGATAAGATAACGAACCAGATAACGAATCAGGTTATGATAAGATAACGAATCAGGCTTAATTCGCTATAGCGAATGAGTTAGCGAATTGGATAATAATTTAAAATCCTAATGATAATTGTGTTAAGACAGTTAATGGATATAAAATTTTTCCAAGCTGACCTGGCAACTCGACCCAGCCAGGGTCTCTGCCCCTTGGACCCCGCTAGGGGCTGCCGCCCCTAGAACCCTGCTGCCAGGGGCGCTGCCCCTGGACCCCATTCGTTGTGGGATTTCATTAAGCTAGAAATATGATATGGATAGAGATAGTTGATTGTTACGCGTAATCGTTATACATTTAGCCGTGCCCAGCTAAAGAAATGAATAACTATCAACGGTGAACGTAACAGGACTCAGATGAGTTTCTAGCCCCATTTTCTTGTTATGTTTTCGGGGCTGTGTGCATACTCAATGTGAATGTTAATACGCTTACCTTAGATGATAAGTGTATGTCTTAATGTTAAATGTAATGGTTATGTTTATATTATGAATGTATGCTTGATAGTACGTGAACAATATTCGGATATTGCACGTATTGTTAAGAAAGGTATAGTGTAGTTAGTAGGATATGAGTATGTGAAAGGAAGTATGTATGAATATTGTATGTATGAAATTATGAAAAGTATGTGTGAATGTGATAATGATAATGATAATGAAAGATAATGTGAAGGTTAAAGGGTTGCATACCCTAATAACATATGCGAAGGTTATAGGGCGTAATGCTCTTTAAAACGCAAGGTATGAATATGAATGAAAGAAGGTATGAAGATAAGTAAGTATATTATAAACGAAAGTATGAAAGTATAAAGTATGTACGAAAGTATGTAGTTATGAATGTGTGGTATGTTGTATGATTACCTAGAACTCACTCAGCGTAGCTGAATTTTAGTATGCACGCAAGTGAGTAGAATGAGACAGCTGGCTTGAGCGGGGACACATGGCAGAAGAATAAGAGGCTGACATCTGAAGACTCAAGTTGTTTTTATGAAATGATGTTTAAATTGAAAGACAAGATGTTATTTAAGACAAGTTATGAAAGGTTATGAATGTTTAATGAAAGTTTTAATATTTCGTGAAAGTTTTTAATTAACTCTGATATTTAGAACTGTGTTTATGAGTAAATCCAATATCCAACGTAGGGAAATGATGACGGGGCCTTACAAGTTGGTATCAGAGAAAAGTTCGAGAGAATTAAGCATCCTACATGCTTAGACTCGAACGGATGGGATAAAAGTAAGAAAAGAAAGAAGATGCCAGTTCAAGATAGCCATGTGTCACTCAAGAAAGCGTAACATTCGTTACTTTTCAAACCCGAAAATCCGACCCATTTCAAATTATTCGGTTTTATTTATGAATATATGTATAATATAAATGTATATTTCAAGTTACGTTTTATGCGTGTTCGTCGACCGACTCATTTTGATGTTTCGATGTATTGGTATAATTCATTTATTATATATATATATATATAATTATTGTTTATTTATTTAATAATATTAACGACGCGCTATAGTCGTTATTCGTCGTGTATCTATTTCGTATTGTTCAATAACGAATCTCCGATATTAAATGTCTATATTTAAACGAGTTGCAAACTAGCCGGGTATAATATAAAAATAATCCATAGCATTTTATTACATTTATATAATATCTAAAAGTATAAGGTTCAAATGGTAATTATAGTTTTATTATGTTTTAAAAGAAATATGAAAGTCTAGGGGGCTGAAGGTGTAAAATCATTTCAAAATATAAAATAATAATAATAATGAAAATATGCAGCAACAAGCCGTTCCTTTCCTTGGTATAACGTTTTTCCGGCCAGCAGGACTCCGACGACCGCGAACCAACTCCGACGACCCCAAACCTCATTCAAAACGCGTATTTTAACTCGATTAAAGCCCGTAAAACTCGTAGTCCATAACTCCAAACGTATATTAGCATTCAAAACCCGTAAATAACAGTTATTATTGCATGATTTAACCGGGTAACCGACCGGAAATAATTAAATCGCTATAACAACCATTAAACGCCTCTACGATCCAATTGAACCTATATATAGACCGATAATCTCAACCTAAACTTACTTCAACCAACGTAATTCACTAACATACACTGTGTATAGTCAATTTAATCGTCCAAGTTTTTGCTCCGGCCACCGTCGTTCATCGTCAAACATTAACATCTCCAGGTAATTATTAGGTGTATTATGATTGTTTTAGGCCGATTAACAAAACCTCTAAATCGGTTTGATCTAACCTGGATTTAATTAACAGATTTGAAACTTAGGGTTTGCTTGAAGAAGATGATGAACCTAGGTTATAAGTTTTAGAGTTTTAGTTTTGATCTATTAACAAATAAACTCTCTGGTCTAGTGGTTAGTTCTCTTATGTGTGAACTAGAGGACCCGGGTTCAAACCCGGGTCAGGCCGTTTTTGCCTTTTATTTTTATTTTTATTTTTTAAACATTTTTTCTATTATTTAAAAAACCAAATAAAATTTATAAAAATTATATAAATCAAATAAAATTATATTAAGTTAAATAAAAATAGTTATAATATATATTTATCATTTTAACACCTAAAAACCAATCTTTCAAACTCGATAAATTCGTTTTTAAACTCATTTAAATTATATATATCATGTTTCGTTCGTTAGACTTTATAATTCATTAACACTTTCGTTTTCAAAATAAAATATATCGTTAAACACCAATATTTCTGTAACTTTATAATATCCAAACTTAACATTAATTTCGTAATTTAAATAATATTAAATTAATAAATCGTTAATAATCCGTTAAAATATGATATTATAATATAAACTTCATAAAACAATAAAATATACATTTAACAATTCTAATTCTCGACAACCCGATTTATTAACCTTTTTAAGTCGTTAGTAATAATTAATCTTGTACTTGTAATTCTAGTTCGTGACGTTCAATTGCTTCGGTTTCATTAATTCACTTTCGGTTTTATTTCAACTTTGTCTTCAACTTCAAGGTGAGTTTCTCACATCCCCTTTTTACTACTTTTTAACTATTTTGGGGGTAGCATATATATCCTATTAAAGATTCAATTTCGATTATTTATTATTTACAAACTACAATTCACATCATGGACTTGTGTGCTTATTTGCTACTTGCTCAAATATTACGTGCATTGATTTCTTCGATAAGTATGATCATACGCCCCCCTTTGCACCCACGGACCATTTGTTTCTGGTGGAAAATGGACTCCGATCTGAGTACGTTGGTGCATAATCCCAACTGGAAAAGACCTTCATTTATTCTTTACACTCATGGACCATTGTTTCTAGTGTAAAGAACCCTATGTGATTTTCACAAGTTTTCATGGAATTGTATGGTTTTTATATATTATTTTTCAACTGTGTGAACTCACCAACTATTCAGTTAGTTGACTTTATTTTATATATACATATATATATATATATATATATATATATATATATATATATATATGCTACAGGTACTTTCGTTAGAGGATGAATTGGCGAAGATACTAGAAATTAGGTTATTTAAATAATAAACAAGAAGAATTTGTTTTGTTCCTTATTCTTTGTGTTTGTTCATTTGAAATAATTTGTTTACTTGATGCTTTGGAATGAATTAATGATAATATTGTCAGTTAATAGTGTCACATATGTTTTGAGAAATCTGTACGTCACACTCAGGCGTTTCCGCTTTAGTCGGGGTGTTAAGGATTGGTATCAAAGCTGTGACTATAAGATATGACATTAGACGTAGTATTCTAGTTGGTTATAGTTTATTTGCGTAATTGTTTAGGTTATGTGATTAGAAATTATGTGAGCCTAATTTGATTATTCAATGCACATTATTTGGTTATTATTGATTTGTTTATGCCTCATGTACGCAAATACTATTATACTGATGATTCAATTACTTCAATTACACAAGCACACACAAGTCCAAGGCTTATGCCTAACACAAAGATTTTCAATTTTAATAATCAAATTTTCGATTTTTGGTTCCCCGATATTTCTTTTTCTTAAAGATGGTTCATTTTGACGGGTATGTAGTAAACTGTAAGGGGGACGTGCCGGTTTTTCGAAACTCTTGACACCAAGGTTATTGAAACCTAAGGATAAACAATGCGTGTATATCCCAATCAGACGCGGGACCCGGTTGCTTACCTAGAGAGTTAGGAAAGAGCAAGAACTCTATTAAGCCAAAGCATACCACTTTCAATGCCATATGAATCACAACTTTAAGTTTTCAAACGCGACCATGTCCTCTTTGTGAAAAGAATATGGTTGCACTCCTCTATGTTTTACAATGTGTTTTAACTGGAAGTCTATACACGAATACTCAGCGTTTGGTTCGATTTAATTACGCATTTTTATACGAGAATAGTTAAGTTTAAAAATTTTGTGACTCATTTTCTTTATTATTACATTCATTTACGGTTTAAAATTTTAGAAGTTCGAAAGTTAATAACCGAATTTCAATACGATTATTTTATTATTTACTATTACGTTTTAAAATTGAAAGTTCAAAAGTTATGGTGATACATGAATGGTAGAATTTCAATTCGATTACCTTATTTCTATATTCATTTACTCTTATGTTTTGGAAATAAAAAAAAAATTCAATAGAAAAAAAAACCTCATAGTGGTTTCCAAGTTCGATTTCAAATTTGTTTCATGCGATTTCTTTTATTTAATTGTTTTTATTGTATCTGTTAGTCGTTTTCATACTTACGTCTCAAGTCATGCGAAATCTTCACGCTTCGTATCATGCTTCCTTGTTTTCCTAGTTTTCACACTCAACTCGCAAAATGACAATCCAAGTTATCAAGTAAATGTCCTCCGCGATCCCGATCACACCACGTTTGACCGCACCTACCTTCGTCGCTATAGTTAATTCAAATTCAAACCCAACACCATTATTGGAAACGCAAACAAAGCTCAATCGAAAGGCCTCACGCCGAAACACGTCCTTTGAACAGTGTGTGTAAATTCCACCACTTTACTTCCCTGAAGCGTTGATATACTTCTATTTGTGGTAGATACAATAACCACTTAATGCGAAAACCTACCTAAACTCAACGCCACTCACCCGTCTGTAAGACCTGTACCTAACCATTTGTCTCAATCATATGTTTGACCACATGCTTCAAGCCTGCCATCATTTTGGTGACCGGAGCACACTCTCCATACTTTGGAAGGCCTAACTTTTTTCCTCCATGCAGTACCCTCACCCTGTATCCTTTGTCGACCTTACACGATTTTCCGGTTTCAATACTTAGATCTTTACATAACTCATCAAACTCGTCTATATTTACTTTTGCATACTTTCATACAATTTATTTCTTTTACTAACACCTCGCGCCTAATTCTAAAACCTCAGTTATTTTAACTTTAAGCCAAATGGATTTTCTTTAAAAAGAATTTATTATCTCTATTATTATTATATTATTAAAGTTATTAATATTACCATCATTATTAATATTACTACTACTATAATTATTAGTACCATCACCGTCACTATTATTATTATTACGGTAATTATCTATACTAATATTATTATTAATATTTTTATTATTATTGTTAATATTATTACTATTAGTAACAATATTATTCCTAGTACCATCGTCACCACTATTAATAATATAATTATTCTTTCAAACAATATATTTGAAGTAATTTTTTAGGCCCTTTAAGGCTATTTTAATTCAACAAATCGGGTAATTTAACAACCATTTCTTTCCTTTCTTCCTAGGCCGCTGGTCAAAAGAAAACATTTGTTTTTATGATTAAAGTTCATAAAAATTTGCAAGTTTTAGCAATAATTAAAGACTTTTTGCTTAAATAAAATAGATTTTATTGTATCATGAGATATAAAAGCATCACAATTTACAACCGATTTTCCTAAATTTAAAATATATATTGTATCCATTCTTTTCTTTCCCCTCCGTTAACGCCAATGAGTTTCGGCTAAGAAATCATGGCACCACCTCCCACTTCCACTTTCATACCACAAACCGACACTCGAGAAAGACAAACGTCGCAAGCTGCATTTTTCTTTTCTTTAACTTCTCATTCGCGTATTTTTCGGACTTACCCAAAGTGATTTTTTTACGAAGTTTATTTCGATTTTTTCATTGATCCTTGACCAATGTTCATTTGTATTTTACGTAATGCAAATTTGTACATCATTCTTAGTCGCATTATTGAATCGGTTTGCGCATGTTATTTCAATCTCGGGATCTATGAACCAATTTCCCATCAACGTAACGTTAAGTGGAAATTGAGACTATGAACATGTATGTGTACATAATTACCTAATAGAAACCGTAATTTCATTTTATTTCTACATTTTACTATCGGTGACCGGTTCTCTCCTAACGAATTCGTTTACTTAGAACCGGGACTGTGTCCCATGTACATGCCAAGTTTATCTGATGTTATATTTTTACACAAATTATTTTGTTTATTCTTGTACTTCTCTTCCACTCAATATTTTATTTGAACCATTTTATTGTTCTTGATTTCATCAATTTAAGACAATTACTTTATTTTAATTTCGAAGTTCTAATTATATACTTGATAAGCACAAAGTTACTATTGGAAAATTTTCTTTTCACAAACTTAATTGATTTCAATATTTTAATATTAAAATTTTCGTTTATCCATTTCATTTCAAGTTATTATCAATTTACATGTTTGTAAGATATATTTGTTTATTCATCTCAACTTTGCCATCGGTCATGTCGATGTTTTATTGGAGATTTTCATTTTTTTAACAGATATTTTGATACTTAGAAATGTTTCGTTCATTTAAGCTACTCTCGAATTCAATGCGTCATCAAGTCACATATTCATACTTCGTTGGTTAAATGCTATGTTTACATGTCACGTTATTTTCGACTCCATTATTTCAATTACATGTTACGATGTTTATAATTCTAAATGTTTCATTCTTTAATTTCATTATCTCGTTTATTTTGTTTTCAACATCGTTTACATGCTTTAGGCACGATGATTTTATTTACTTGACTTATTATTTTTCGCGTTGTCCTTGGCCTGAATGGCCTATTAATGTGTTTTGTAACGTTGTTACCCTTTAAATTCATTATTTTTGATTTTCAACGTAATATATGAGAATTTTATTATTTATGTAAGGTATATGTCCTAAAACCACACAATAGAGCAAGTTATATGGACCATCCGACGATAGAGGTAATTATGGGTCAACATGTAATTATCAAAGTCTTCGCATGGAAAATATAATAAGTCCGGTTGTGTGAAATAACTCGGAACTTGGAATGATTTTTGGAGAACGGGACAAATACAATATGATAAGGGCATGGTGAATACGCCGCTGGTACATCCTATATAAGGGTCCTTTTTCATATTTCCTATTTGTGGCGTTCTTTCGGGTCAATCAAAGATCAGCGTTATCTTATTTTATATACGTATGTATAAAATTGTTAAAATTTCTAATAACTCCGTATATTAGTTGTTCTCTTTTATAATATTTATTTTTATTTCGGGACGAAATTTCCAAAAGTTGTAAGTCCTGTAACATTCGTTACGTTTCAAACCCGAAAATCCAACACATTTCAAATTATTCGGTTTTATTTATGAATATATGTATAATATAAATGTATATTTCAAGTTACGTTTTATGCGTGTTCGTCAACCGACTCATGTTGATGTTTCGATGTATTGGTATAATTCTTTATTATATATATATAATTATTGTTTATTTATTTAATAATATTTACGACGCGCTATAGTCGTTATTCGTCGTGTATCTATTTCTTATTGTTCAATAACGAATCTCCGATATTAAATGTCTATATTTAAACGAGTTGCAAACTAGCCGGGTATAATATAAAAATAATCCATAGCATTTTATTACATTTATATGATATCTAAAAGTATAAGGTTCAAATGGTAATTATAGTTTTATTATGTTTTAAAAGAAATATGAAAGTCTAGGGGCTGTCATTCAGTATGTATAAGTTAGCACAGTTATACCTGGAAAACGTAGTATCTTTACACGATGTGCCACTATCCATTATCTCCGATAGAGATAGTTATTTCACTTCAAATTTCTGGGCGAGTTTTCAAAAAGCAATGGGAACGCGATTGAATCTAAGTACCGCGTATCATCCCCAAGCTGATGAACAAAGTGAACGTACAATTCAAACCCTGGAGGATATGCTTCGTGCCTATATAATTGATTTAGGAGGTAGTTGTAATACTCATCTATCTCTAATATAAAATAATAATCATAATAATGAAAGTATGCAGCAACAAGCCGTCCCTTTCCCTGGTATAACGTTTTTCCGGCCAGCCGGAATCCGGCGACCGAGAACCAACTCCGACGACCCCAACCTCATTCAAAACGCGTATTTTAACTCGATTAAAGCCCGTAAAACTCGTAGTCCATAACTCCAAACGTATATTAGCATTCAAAACTCGTAAATAACAGTTATTATTGCATGATTTAATTGGGTAACCGACCGGAAATAATTAAATCGCTATAACAACCATTAAACGCCTCTACGATCCAATTGAACCTATATATAGACCGGTAATCTCAACCTAAACTTACTTCAACCAACGTAATTCACTAACATACACTGTGTATAGTCAATTTAATCGTCCAAGTTTTTGCTCCGGCCACCGTCGTTCATCATCAAACATTAACATCTCCAGGTAATTATTAGGTGTATTATGATTGTTTTTGGTCGATAAACAAAACCCTAAATCGGTTGGATCAAACCTGGATTTAATTAACAGATTTGAATCCTAGGGTTTGTTTGAAGAAAATGATGAACCTAGGTTATAAGTTTTAGAGTTTTAGTTTTGATCTTTTAACAAATAAACTCACTGGTCTAGTGGTTAGTTCTCTTCTTTGTGAACTAGAGGACCCGGGTTCAAACCCGGGCCAGGCCATTTTTGCCTTTTATTTTTATTTTTATTTTTTAAACATTTTTTCTATTATTTACTAAACCAAATAAAATTTATAAAAGTTATATAAATCAAATAAAATTATATTAAGTTAAATAAAAATAGTTATAATATACATTTATCATTTTGACACCCAAAAACCAATCTTTCAAACTTGACGAATTAGTTTTTAAACTCATTTAAATTATATATATCATGTTTCGTTCGTTAGACTTTATAATTCGTTAACACTTTCGTTTTTAAAATAAAATATATCGTTAAACACCAATATTTCTGTAACTTTATAATATCCAAACTTAACATTAATTTCATAATTTGAATAATATTAAATTAATAAATCGTTAATAATCCGTTAAAATATTATATTATAATATAAACTTCATAAAACAATAAAATATACAGTTAACACTTCTAATTCTCGACAAACCGATTTATTAACCTTTTTAAGTCGTTAGTAATAATTAATCTTGTACTTGTAATTCTAGTTCGTGACGTTCAATTGCTTCGGTTTCATTTATGCACTTTCGGTTTTATTTCAACTTTGTCTTCAACTTCAAGGTGAGTTTCTCACACCCCCTTTTTACTCCTTTTTAACTATTTTGGGGGTAACATACATATCCTAATAAAGATTCAATTTCTATTATTTATTATTTACAAACTATAATTCACATCATGGACTTGTGTGCTTATTTGCTACTTGCTCAAATATTACGTGCATGGATTTCTTCGATAAGTATGATCATACGCCCACCTTTGCACCCTTGGACCATTTGTTTTTTGTGGAAAAGGGACTCCGATCTGAGTACGTTGGTGCAGAATCCCAACTGGAAAAGACCTTCATTTATTCTTTACACTCATGGACCATTGTTTCTAGTGTAAAGAACCCTTATGTGATTTTCACTAGTTTTCATAGAATTGTATGGTTTTATATTTTATTTTTCAACTGTGTGAACTCACCAACTATTTAGTTAATTGACTTTATTTTATATATATGCTACATGTACTTTCGTTAGAGGATGAATTGGCGAAGATACTAGAAGTTAGGTTATTTAAATAATAAACAAGAAGACATTTGTTTTGTTCCTTCGTCTTTGTGTTTGTTCATTTGAAATAATTTGTGTACTTTATGCTTTCAAATGAATTAATGATAATATTGTCACTTACTAGTGTCACATGTGTTTTGAGCAATCCGTACGTCACACGCAGGTGTTTCCGCTTTAGCCGGGGTGTTACACAAGCTCAGTAAAGGTAAAGGTATGATTAAGAAATGTATGTTAATGTTAGCTTAATTGCTAAAGAAAGGATATGTGAATGTTAGGGATAGGATTAATTGACTATCTGATTGATTAACTTTTAAAAGTATAAGTTAGCACAAATAGACTCATAAAGGGAAGTGTATAGGACACTGAAAGTAACGTGATCAGCTAATCATAGCTGGACACTATTATTACCTGTTAGCCTTAATATCCTTGTACTAAATAGTTCCTTGAGTTATGATATATGTGTTTCCATATAGAATACGAATGCTGGAGCAAGGAAGAATGTTGGGCAAGGAGGTCATACGGGACGTCGTGGCAGCCCACACATTGTCCGAGAACCTTCCGCAAGAACAACCACTAACACTGAAGAGGAAGGAAATGCAACTGGACGAAATCCGAGCAACAACGAGGGGTATCAACTTGACCTGCTGTTCAAGCAGCCATTACTCAAGCTGTAGCAGTTGCAGTGAAGAACTTGAGTCCTGAAAAGTCTGCTGGAAGTCATGCAAGACGGATGAGAGATCAAGGGAGAATGGTAAGAAAGATGATGAAGGGGAGAAGGGTGACTCGAGTGAGGTTTGATCAGTGAAGGTTGACGACAGGAAGAAAGGCCGAGGCGGGTGTAACTACAAGTCCTTCAAAGGTTGTGACCCGCCGAAGCTGACTGGCTTGGGAGACGCAATCGCTACTCTCCAATGGATAACCGCAATGGATAAGGTTATCCGAATTAGCGAGTGCCGTCCCGACCAAGCTGTGGGTTATGCTACTCAATCATTCGGTGAGGAAGCAATGTACTAGTGGGATTCGGTTGAGTAGAGGAAGAGTCGGGAAGATATTAAGGCTTTAAAATGAGATGATCTGAAGGAGATGGTTATGAAAAGATTTTGTGCTGATGCTGAGGTAGAAAAGGCTAAGATGAAGTTCTTGAACTTGAAAGCGGGAAAGATGACACACCGTGAGTATACTACCGAATTAAATTGAATGTCTAGGTTGGTGCTTGATATGGTTAACATTGAAGCCAAGAGGATCAAGTGCTATGTGAGAGGACTGCCACAGAATGTCCGCAAAATAGTCAGAGCGAATAAACCTGCTATGTTTGATTCAGCAGTAGAACTCGCTGAAATGGTTTATGAGGACCTGACTGTAGATGATGTTGTGGTGGGAGAGGAGAGAAAGGATAAGAAGTGGGTCAATCATGCTAAACGAACCAGTACAAAGTTATGGAACTCCAAGGATAAGAAGCAGAAGGTGTGTGAGAAGAGATCGTGCAAGACATGTGGTAAGATGCACGGTGGTGAGTGCAAGTGGGGTAAGGGATCAGATGTTTGTTATAAATGTGGAAAGACGCATGGAGGAGAGTGCAGAATTAAGTTTAACGCATGTTATAAGTGCGGGAAAACAGGGCACTATGCTCATAAGTGTAGTGAGAAACCGACATGTTTCCGGTGCGGTAAGACGGGCCATATGGCCAGGGAGTGTACTGAAGCTGGAGGAAGCGGGAAGAAAGATGATGAGCCATCAAGACCAAAGACCAGGGATTACATGTTGACTCAAGAACAGGCCAAGCAGATCCCAGATGTCGTGATAGGTACGTTTCTAATAAACGGTATTTCTGTTTCGGGCGCTAATAAGAGTTTTGTATCTACACCATTTAGTAAATTAGCTAAAATGAAATGTTGCCAAGTGCTTGAAACCTTTATAGTAGAAACCGCTTGTGACACCTCGGTTAAAATAATGAAAATGGTTAAGGATGGTAAGATAGAGTTAGAGGGACGTGAGTTCCCTGTTACCTTGTATGTGATGACCTTAGGAGGGTTCGATGTGGTTTTGGGAATCGATTGGTTGTCTGAGTTTGAAGCTCAAATAGTATATAAGATTAGGAAAATAAGGTTAAAGTCCTTGGACTGTAGTACGGTGACGGTTTATGGTGATAAAGAAAGTTCGGGGCTTAATGTCATTTCGATGATAAAAGCCGAAGGATTGTTACGACGAGGGTGCGGTGCCTACCTGGCGTATGTTGTCAACGCTACGGCTGAGACGAAAGAAATGAAAGATTTTCCTATCGTGTGCGACTACCCAGAAGTATTCCCTGAGGATCTTCCGGGGTTGCCACCGGAGCGAGAGATAGACTTCCAGATATATTTAGTACCGGAGCCCAGCCCGTCGCGAAAGCACCTTACACCAAACAAGTCTAGTAACTCAGTTTATTAATATATAGATATTATTTATCTCAAACTTAGCACTCAAATAGTTAAACATATAAGTTGGGGACACTTAGAATGTGAACCTATTTCAACATCCAATTGAAGCATTTGTTGCATCATCATATTTTGAGAGGTTAACGCGTAAAAGTCAGCCATTTTAAAAATACTTATTTAAATGATCAACAGTTTAAAGTTTAGGCTATAATTAAAAACTTATAAGTGAAAAGTGTAAATTCTTGTAACGAATGATGAATAGTATCTGACGAATGGTATGGTAAAGAATGTGGATGGTTATGGTAACGAATGGTATCCCAAATGGTTGTAACGAATGATATCAAATTATAACGAATAGCTATAATGAATGGCTAGTTTCTGAGTAACAAATGAATCCTATTCATACGAACGATCCAATATCTAATGGACTAATGAATGACTAGTTAATAAATGGTTGTAACGAATGATACCAAATAATAATGAATAGCTATAAAGAATGGCTAGTTTCTGAGTAACAAATGAATCCTATTCATACGAATGATCCAATATCTAATGGACTAACTAATGACTAGTTAATCAAACGAATCAGCAACCCACACTAACAGTTTAACAAAGAGTCTTGACGATTAAGTATATTGATAGCGAATGAGTCTGTCACGAATGGTTACATTGAACGAATGATCAGTTATAACCAACTGACATGTGTCACAAAATGGCTATACTCTTCTAACGAATGATCTATTACAGTATGACGAATGGGCCATTAAACGTAACGAATGGGTCCTTCAAACCTTCAATCAGATTTCCATATCTTCAAACTTTCATATCCAAAATCATGTAACACCCTACTTTTGGTTATAATAATAAAATAAATTTCGTCTATTTATAGTGGGTTGTTATCGGTTTAGATAAATAGAATACGAGTTGGGCTAGTGTTGGGTTAAATGGATATGGGTTATGGACTTGGGTTATAAGGGAAAGAATGAAAGACCATGGGCTTAAGCCCATGATCCATAATTATATAAGCCTTAATTACCCATTTAATCATTCATTTCTCACATATTCCATACACCACCAAAACACACACTTAAGATCTCTCTCTAGTTCTCTTCTTGCCTAACTTAAAACCGTTAGATATAGTCACGAAACGATGAGCCGACACCGTTAAACCGTTAAGTTACGAGATCCGGGTATTATCGGGTATAAACCGAACCTAATATAAGCTTAGGGGTCACCCTAGCTCAGATCTGGATCAAACGAGACGAAAAACGGTGAAAACGGTGCTGAAACACGTTTTTCCGGCCACCGCCCGGTTTTCCGGCATCCGGCAAGGCGGCTGGGTATTTAAGGATGTCAGAGAATGTTTCTGACATTCTCTGACAAACCCTAACCCTAATTCGTTAACGAAATAAGGGTGATTCACCAAGTAATTCGTTAAAGAAAGCATAGCGAACTAGCTTCAGTTCGTGTTCAATTCGTTAAGGGAAAGGATAACAAATCACCCTTGATTCGTTATAATCATTCGTTAAAAGAGGTATCGAATTAGAAGGTCCAATTCGCTACGTGGACTGGTTCGTTATAAGGACTGATTCGTCAGAGGACCAGTTCGTTTGAGGGTCCAATTCGTTACATGACCAGTTCGTTATGATAACCCAATTCGCTAAGACCAAAGTAACGAACTAGAAGTTTTATTAAATGACAGAATCGACCCCAGCCAGGGGCTCTGCCCCTTGGACCCTGCTAGGGGCTGCCGCCCCTAGACCCCGCTACCAGGGGCGCTGCCCCCAGACCCCCATTCGTTGAGGGTACTAATTAAACTAGAAACGTGATATGGGTAGTGATAGATAATTGATACGTGTAATTGTTATGCAGTTAGTCGTGCACAGCTCAAGAAAGGAATAACGGTGAACGTAACCGACTTCAGGTGAGTTTCTAGCCCCATTCCTTGTTATGTTTTCGGGGCTGTGTGCATACTCGATGTGATTAGTTAATACACTTATCCTAAGTGATAAATGTATGCCATATACGTATTATGTGAAATGTATGAATGATTGCTTGTCGGTACATGAACGATCTTCGAAATTGCATGTACTGCCAGGTGATGGTTTGATGTTATATGTATGTTTCAAGATGAAGAATGAATGATGTATGTATGTACAAAACTTTACGATTATGTATATAGAAAGTATTCTATGGAGGTATGAAAGAATGGGTACCGGACCCTAATAATATCTGAGGATGAAGGGTGACTGGACCCTAATAATATCCGAGGATGGAGGGTACCGGACCCTAATAATATCCGAGGATGGAGGGTGACCGGACCCTAATAATATCCGAGGTTGGAGGGTACCAGACCCTATTAATATCCGAGGTATGTAGGGCGAAATGCTCTTTATAACGTGAGGTTAGTTATGAATATAAATATGAAAGAATGATGGACAGGTTAAGTATGTAATGCATACCTTCGGGCACATATAGTGTATTTAAAGTAAGTTATGTGATTAACTAGAACTCACTCAGCGTAGCTGACTTCTAGTATGTACGCAGGTGAGTAGAATGAGGCAGCTGGCTTGAGCGGGGACACATGGCGGTATAATAAAGAAACTGGCATATGAAGATCTATTTGTTATGTTTTGAACTAAAAGACATGTTTAAGTTATGTTTTAAAGACAAGATTATGAATGTTTGTAATGACTGTTGATGTTTTATATTATTCCGCGAAAGTTTTAATTAACTCTGATATTTAGACTGTGTTTATGAGTAAATCCAACACAAAAGTAGGGCTACCGGTAACGTGGCCTTACAAATCAAATCCATACAAAGATTAACTATGGATATATCATTCATTTTAACACCAAATTTAAACAAATAACCTCTTAATCAACTCGTAAAGTCAATCCGAACAAACCCTAACTATCACAAACAACCAATTCTCATCCAAACACGTCGAAATCAACCAAAACCCAACTATCTACACTCTGTTCCCGTAATTACCAATCACACTTCAATTCCAATGAATTGAACTACTATTAACCAATTAATCTAAATCAAAGCTTACAGATCTGATTACAAACTGAATAACGATCAATTTGACCTCAATTATTCATTACATAATGATAATTGATTCAAATCAAGCTAATCAGTTTCAGATTCTATACACAAACAATTAACATATGAATTCCCATCAATTCATATCAATTATACTTCAAATCACCTCAAGAATCGAACATCTAGGCTCTGATACCACTTAAGAAACCTATTACGGATGTAAACGATTTCAATTCATACTTTATGGATCTAGTTCACAGATATATTAAAAGGGGATTGAACTATGTGTTATACTTTAGGTGAAGTGTGTGTTGAGAGTGCAAATGGACAGAGTAACGGCTTGTAATTATATAATTCTCACTTCTGTTAAATTAAGATTAGGGACATGGCTATATATAGAAGACGATACCCATTCGTTATACATTCCATAACAAATTGGATCCATCGTCTTCATTCCCTAATTCTAAATTATAGTATAACGAATGACTCATTCGTTATACCTCATTCGTTAAACGTCCTTAACGAATGGTACAATCTAATAACGTATAGGCTCATTTGTTATACATTTCATAACTAATGGCCAATAAACATAACAGATGGGCACATTCGTTAAACACACTTAACGCATGGCCATATAACTTAACGAATGGACAGGTACAGTTACCAAAATGCTCTTTACATTAATGATAATAAATTACAGAAAGAAACAAAGACCGGGATGACAAAACAATGCAATAACATAGCTAATACTTGTACCAGGGATTAGGAGTCGTATTTCATTGAAGGTTATAATATGTGTGCTGCGAACGTAATTATATTTAAGGTATGGAAATGTATATTTAAGATGATTTAAGTGTGACAAGGTTCACAAAAGAGCATTTAAAGGTTACTTATATTCCCATAAGAAAACAAGGCATAGATTAAAAGTTACATTAGGTTCCAGTGATAAAGCTGAGAATGGTACCGTTGTGCCATCATGGATTTCTGTTAATTTTCGGACGCCAAACGCCCAAACCCTATCACATTTTATTAACATCAACAAATTTTACGTTTTTATTTAGGAAAAACACTTCTTTGTTTCATAAAGGATGACAATGCTGGTTATGGCCGATATTGTCGGTTTTTACGTGTAAAGACTTATAATTACGCTTCCGTAAACAAACATATTTATATTATGACTCCATATTCATTATTAGAAGATATTAGGAAAAGTTATAATATTATAAGTTCTGAAATTCCAACAAGTTTCAAATGTACGACTATAGTCCCTGCACTTTGTTTCAGAGGTAAAACGTAACAATTATAAAACTAGTAACTTAACCAATTGTCATAAAAATAATTTATAATTATAATATAAAATAAATTATATTAAATTATATAAAATTTTATGTTTATATATTTTATAAAAGCATGAGTTTATTGTTAAAAAAAGAGTTTATAACAGTTAAATTTCATTATTGTAAGAGATTTGATTTATAACAAATAATACATGTATGTTGTTTGTGTTAATTATAGCAAATAATATGAAAATATGCTAGTAGTGTTGGTACTATATCGTGCGTATGTAATATTAACAATTATGGTCAAACATAGCACTTACGTAAATTGATAATAACCTGTATAAGAAACAATGTTGACGATATAAGTGATTAACATACGGTTTAATAAGTATTAAAATATGAAAAACTATTTTAATAACTTATGATATCCCATTTCATGTACGCATAGGGTTAACGTTCATCTGTTGATTATATCAACAAGGAGTCACACTCGTGTTTCCAACTCACCGACTTGTAGTTAGGCGTTAGCTATTTAGTTTAAATGTTTGCACATTTTATGTTAATGTAGACACACGAGCTTTAGCAATTTAGTAGCCTATGATGCATGCACATAATTCACGTATATAAACAAGTACACCATGAAACTAGATTATTCATGTTTGGCTTTAATATGTGATAATTAATGAATTCAAATATAACCGTTTAAATTAACTCGTCACATACTTGGGTTATCAAATATGCCGTCTACTCGCTTTTAACTAAACAAAAAACCAAATTGTTTTTTACCAAACAAGTCTAGTAACTCAATTTATTAATATATAGATATTATTTATCTCAAACTTAGCACTCAAATAGTTAAACATATCTTCCGATTTTTATAATCTAGTTATCTACGTACCCGATTTAACTAGGCTAATCGGATATCCAAACTAATATAGAAAGTAAATATTTGGTTTTTAATAGTTTTATCCAAAGAAATCTTGGTTAGTAAACGTGCCTGTTCATTTTAGTTTGGGTTTGTATATTTACTGAGAGCTCAACCAGACGTGCGACGATTAATGGTCTCTCGATCGATTGGTCTAATTGTTGTGTCATATCTCCCTGGCGAACGATTGGTTTATTTGGTCTCTCGATCGATTCCGTGACATTCTGTAACCTCCACTGTCATCGGCCACTACATACCACTGTAGAATGCTACCGACCATGAACCATCTGCTATAAGCTGCTGCTACTGTTTCCGAAACCCACACCAGGTCGTCGGAGTCTCTTTTGATGCTTACGGTACCGCTACTCACACAAATACCCACTTCCAAAAAGATAGTTACAGTCCAACATTTTCTGCCGCTACTAGTCACGGTGGAACACCATCATAGCCATCCGTTGTCGTAGTTGTCACGGGAGGTTGCCGGAGATGAAAGATGGTTCCCATCCTCTCTACTCTCTCTCTCTCTCTCTCTCTCTCTCTCTCTCTCTCTCTCTCTTCTTCCAATAATCTTTTATCAAATCTCTCTCTGTATATTTATGATGGACTTTGTTTTTGATAGAGATATTTGTATGCATATTCCTTGTTAGGATTGTGAGTGGCTGCATGTTGGGTTTCTTAAGTGTGTTTACTGGTTGCATGCTTGTTAGTGCATGATTTATTGTCCGTAGCTGATCGAATAGTTGGGGGATAGCTTAGTCTTTAGGCTATCATGAAATATAGTCCATTCGCTATGGATTGTATAGAGAATGAGGCTCATTCATTAGACTAGCTACACATTCGTTAAGTTAGAGAGCTCATTCTCTATGGGATTTAGCGATTGAATTCTTATTCGTTACTACAGTGTAACAAATGGGGGACATTCGTGAATGGGATCACCCCATTCGTTAGAACAATAAATGAATGGGGCTTGGGCCTATAAATAGGCTGTCTTAATAATTTGAACTTAGATTTTTTGCCAGATTATCCCTAAAGTAACGTTATGCTGCCGAATCTCTCAATAATTATAGACCACCTCGAGGTGCATATTTGTAACATCCTATTTCCTGTTACGGTTTATGAAATAATAATATTAGTTACTGTGATATGGGCTTGAGTTGGGTTAAATAAATGTGGGTAATGGACTTGGATTAATAAGGAAGGAAGAAAGACCATGGCTAAGCCCATGACCCATTATGTATAAACAATAATGCTCATTAATTCATTCATTCCACTCATTCCTTACTCCATCCATGTAACGATTCCGGCAAATTCAGGTATACCCTAGCCGGAATATACTATTTACGTGTTATTCAATACTGAATATATGAATTATAATGTGTTTATACGAGTATATAAGATTCACAGTACGAATTATACTCGAATATACAGCTAGTCGTATTGAAATTACGATTAATCGATGAACGAGTATTGAAACCCGAACGAATCAGGGATTACATTATAGACGAAATATATAATGTTTAGTGATGTGTACGAAGTATTAAGGCTTCGGGATGAGTGAATAATAGCACAGAAAAAGGATTTCGATTTATTAGTACGTCGGTACGTTAAACGAAACCTTTAACATCAAACCAAGCAAGAGACGATCGATCAAGCCGAAAAAGATGCACAATGACCGACAATATGAGGTGTTGAGTCAATAAATGTCATGGTTTAAGTTTTTAAAGATTTTAAATCGGTTTTATATAAATTTTATTTTTAAGCCAAAAAACGACCGTTTTAGCCTCGTTTTAAGCCGAATTAAGTGTTTAACCGAAAAACGAACTGAACCAGATTATCCACAACATTATCCGGATTACACAATCCAAATGTGTGGCCATGGTTTGAGATGTGGGCCCCCCACCTTACAATGGACCGATCGGTCCATAGTCCCACACACACACACTTCATTTTCTTTTTTCTAACATCCAACTCCCCAAATCCTCTCAACCCTTTACACATTCATCCAACCTCCTTTGATTTATACCAAGAAACCGAGGTAAAGATCGGATTATAGTCGTGTTCATCGTCTTTTTCTCGAGTCATTTACAAGAAAATGAGGTTTCAAGTGAAAAATGGGTGAAAACCCGAGATGAAACCGATTCTTGCATGATCAAGTGATGTATACAAGTTATACAAGGGATCTTGGTCCAAGAAAGGAGTTAAAAGAGTCAAAAACGAATTTTTACGGTTAAAACCTTTGTTTTGATGTCTTAACCGAAACCATGAAAGAAATGGCTTGATTGTGGGTATAACTTGCTTGGTGTGGTGTTGTTGTGCTTGTAGGTGTTGTATCTAGTTGCTAGCAAAGGCTAGAAATCAAGATCTTTGCGATCTAAAGCTAGAAACACAAGGTAGTTCGGTTTTTCGTATGATTTGTAAGATTTGGACAACTTGTGGTAGACTTAGAGTTGAGTCATGAAATTTCACAGAGATGATCTACACATGAAAATATGAGATCTGTGAAATTTTGGTAATTTTTGGATAAAGGATGAATATTTGGTGAATTTAATGCTTGGTTTTGGCTAAAAATGGTGAAAAATTGCTAAACATCATGAAAAATTCTGGAAAAACTTAGATAAGCTTTTTATAACATATAAAAGTCACACACAAAATTTCAGGTCCATTGGAGAAGTCTAAGTAGGCTTTTCGGTAAAACAAGTTCTAGGGTTTTCTAGCTCGGTTTTGGTGAAAATGGCATGAAAAATGAGTTTTTGGTTCTGTAAAAATTACTGGGAACTATATGGATGGCAAGAGTCATCTCAGAAAAATTTGGGATTTTTCTAAAGTCATTCGGTATTTTCGGCATATTTGGTGTTTAAATGACGTTTAAAAATAGATAAATACATGTTAAATATAACAATTAATTCTGGAAATATTTTTATAAAATTCCTTACTGTCAAAAACTGATTTGTGCAAAAATTCAAGATCCGAGACTAAACGGATATTTATTTGTGCTAAATGGAACTTAAAAACAAACTTTTAAAGCTTAAAACGTGTAAACCGGCAAAGTTCGCCTAAGCGAGCTGACTAGTGTATAAAAACCTTAAAAATGGACTATTTTCTTGAAACTAAGTTAGTTAAGTAAAAATAAATCATCCGAAAATAATTCGGATGATTTGGGTAATTTTACCCGATTTAGTCGTTTCCGGTATATTAAAGAAGGAAACGGGCCCCGCGGCCAAACGGGGTGTCTAAACCGAGCTCTAATTTCACCACTTTAATTAAAATATCAATAACAACTACTTTCGGGTCGTATGTGGCCAAACTCATTTTTGAAAACATAAAGACGAATAACCGTGCTAGGCACGCAAAACGAGAAAACAAACTAATGATAGTTTTGACTAAAGAACTCTAAGTGATATCACAATCTAAGTCCTGAGAAGTGTATCGGGGTTAACGTTGTCCCCGGATCGCGTACGGTACTGGGTTAACAGTGTCCCCGGACGTACCGGTTAACACGAATTTAAGTTATATTAATAGAAATTGTGTAGTAACGACTTAGGGATCGTATTACAGATCCGGGCCGGTAGCTGTTCACGGTATTACACCTCTGCTCACCAAAAAGGTGAGTTTTCACGAGCCCCTTTTTATTGAACTGTTTTATATATTTTCCCGGGGCGGAAAGCATGTTTTTTATCAAAGTGTTTAAGTACATGCCGATCGCATGGAAATGAATGTATTTATATAATGTTTATTGTACGGGAATCGTACGGTAATGTATTAAGATGGTAATTGTCTGAGTTGCTAATATTGTAAGGCCCGAAACAGTGTTCTGGGTTAACAGTGTCCCCAGAGGTTATTAAATGTATTTCTGGGTTAACAGTGTCCCTAGAGGCTATTAAATGTATTTCTGGGTTAACAGTGTCCCCAGAGGCTATTAAATGTATTTCTGGGTTAACAGTGTCCCCAGAGGTTATTAAATGTGTTTCTGGGTTAACAGTGTCCCCAGAGGTTATTAAATGTGTTTCTGGGTTAACAGAGTTTTCACTTGTAGGCTCAGCATAATTACATCATTAAGTTATGATTATTAAAATGATTTGTCATGGTTTACTTAAATTAGTGAAACTCACCAACTATTCGTAGTTGACCCGTTTTCTTTACATGCTTTCTAGGTACACCCAAATTGGAATGAGTGATACGTGCTTGATGATGTGTGCTATTTTGTGGAAGATTAAGGATCTATATTTTGCATTAAATATGTTAATGTACTATCGGTAAAACTTATGTGATAACACCTAGATGGTAACGAAACTCGGAACAATGTAATACGTTTAAATTATTGTAGTGGTGTTTTCTTTATAAGCAATGCTGTTGATATCAGACGTGTCTGTTGCATCCCGTGTACGTTTCCGCTGCGGTTACGGGGTGTTACAATCCAAAACACACACTTAGCTCCCTTTCTCTTTCTCTTTCTCTCTTTCTCTTTCTCTAACCGAAACGAAGAAGAAGAACCGATCCCGACCGAGGTAATGATAGTATGATCTTATATGGATCCAAACCCACTAGATCTAGTTGCGAAATGACTAGCTGCCATTTGTTATGCCATTCGTTAACGAAGAACTAACGAATGAACCCCCATTTGTTATAAAGGTTCATTCGTTATAAAGGTTAATTCATCAAGAAGTAACGAATGAGCCCCATTCATTAAGGAACCGTATAACGAATTAGAGTTTCAAGAATGACAGAAAGGTCCTTGGACTTAGGATAAAATGGATTCATTACAAAGAAGCCCTCGAAGTTTATGAGTTAGCAAATAAAATAATAAATTAAGAATCCGTTCTTCAGCTTGAACCCAGCCAGGGGCTCTGCTCCTTGAACCCTGCTAGGGGCTGCCGTTCCTCTGCCAGGGGCGTTGCCCCCGGACCCCCGTTCATTGAGGGTTATAATTTAACTAGAAACGCGATATGGGTAGTGATAGTTAATTGATATGTGTAATTGTTATACAGTTAGTCGCACACAGCTAAAGAAAGTAAAACCATTAGTGGTGAACGTAACAGGACGCATGTGAGTTTTGTAAGGCCCCAATCCCGGGAGGCCTTACCGTTGGCAACATTATAAGCAAATAGTTCAACTATAATATAAGCAAAAACCGTAGCAGCGGAAACTAGTCTTACAAGGCAAAAAATAAATATATTGCGGAAAAACCAAATAAGTTCAAGTACGGAAGAAAATAAACGAAATGCCAGTCTAATATACATATATGAAAAATCTTAGCGTTGCTGAGTGAGATCTAGTTTTTAAATTCATCAATAAGATTTAAGCATCAAGTGGTGTAGCTCAATTAAAAGTACACACAACATAACATATAAAATAATCAGTGCAACAGGTCGTAAAGGGTCCATAATTGTCCCGAACTAGCCAAACACAAAGTCGTGACATTGATCGAGGACTTCTTAATTTTCCCTGTAAGAGGACTTCTTAGTTTGCCCCGTAAGAGGACTTCTTAGTTGACCCAACCCGTGTCCGATCTTTTAAAATATGAGCATCAACTTAACACGTGCGTGCCATGTAATTCACTAGAACAAGTAAGTGTTTCTAAAACTATTTTCATGCATATTTTTCATTGTTAAATCTCATTTACTATATATATATATACATACATACATACATATTTATATATATATATATATATCAACCCAAAAACAATATTAAAACATTTAAAAGTGGGCGCGTAGAACTCACCTTAACGTGTTGCGCAAATTAACAAGAGCTAGAGAACAAGAAAAACATGACCCTAAACACGGTTCCAAGAGCCTACAACATAAGCATGCATACCCAATATGGCCCTACTGTTTGGCTTCCCATACAACGATGCATTAGTTTATAATAATAAACTCAATAGTAGGATCAGTTTGGCTTGTGGTTATATATGCAAGACATACTTTTCATGCAGGTACCATAACCCACCTTGTTTCAAGCCATAATGCTCAACCCCAATACCTAGTTCAGTTGTTTAAAATTAGATCTCAAACAAAAATACCTTAATGGGTGTGGTAGTCGCCGGAGATAATCACCACCATGGTTGTGACCCACCATGCAACCACCACATGCCCTATTTAACCGGGTCTTGGCACACGATAAGGATTGACTACAACCCGAAACTGAACCAACTAGCCAAACTTAACGCGAAACCATTTGCATACCTGATTAACGAAGAGAGTAATCCGTGTCGAGAACTTAGAGAATCGCCGACAATAATGGATAGAAAATCCTACAAGAATGTGAGATTAGGAACACTCTCGGTCGCGAACATTCGAGAACGGCGAAATGAATACACGCTATGAGTTGTGGTTTAAGAGCTTACCCGATGAAGCGAGGAGATTGATCGCCAATACGAGTTCTGACAGTCGCCAATAACGGTAACGCACCGCCCTGGTTGAGAGTTCATATACGAACATTAGTTCAGTTACTATTTTCAACTCAAGAATAACATATAAAACCATTGCTTGAAATCTCACCTGATCTTTACCGAAGGAAAAGGATGTCGGAGTTAGCTCAGTTACGCCACTGGTTTGCGAGAAATATGATCATCAGAATGATTCGTAGCATGATAAATAGGCGGGGTTGGTTATGAAAATTTCACCTAAGCCCTCCAACATTCTTTACCAAGATGTCTTGTTTCCAAAGTAAAAGAAATAATAGTGCAAAAACACCCATGAAGTTTTCTTGAATGCCATATGGTCCTTAGCTAAACGATTCCGCTTGATTCTACTATATACATACTATACAACGTTAATACGTGATGTAGGGGTGTTATAAGTTTCTAGCCCCGTTTCCTTGTTATGTTTTCGGGGTTGTGTGCATACTTAATGTGATTAGTTAATAAACTTACCCTAAGTGGTAAGTGTATGCCTTATATGATTTATGTGATAATGATTGAGGTTATGAATGAGTGCTTGTCGGTACGTGAACGATCTTCGGATATCGCACGTATCGTCAGGAAATGTGAGTTTTACATATGATTCATGAATGATATATGAATGATTAAGAATATGTATGAATGTATATAATAGAATGTACGTGTAAAGAAGTGTATGTATGGTTGTGTGGAAAGAAGGGG
This sequence comes from Bidens hawaiensis, assembly GCF_021521415.1. NCBI lineage: Eukaryota > Viridiplantae > Streptophyta > Magnoliopsida > Asterales > Asteraceae > Bidens > Bidens hawaiensis. Next base: position 289,628 of record NW_027493687.1, on the reverse strand, counting down.
CCAGATCCTAATAATATCTGAGATAGAAGGGACCGGGCCATAATATCTGAGATAGAGAAGAAAGTGACCAGACCATAATAATATCTGAGATAGAAAAGAAAGGGACCAGACCCTACAAATATCTGAGATGGTAAAGATAGTAACGTATGTATTATGAAAGTATGAATGTGTGATGGTATGAAAGAATGTATGAATGAATGTATGAAAGTATGAAAGAAAGAAAGTATATATGTACGAATGAAAGAGAGGTAACAGGTTAAGTATGTAATATTTATCTTCGGATACGTGTATATGTAAGTATGTAAATGTGTTGTATGTTGCCTGATTAACTAGAACTTACTCTGTGTAGCTGACTTTTAGTATGCACGCAGGTGAGTAGAATGAGGCAGCTAGCTTGAGGAGAACACATGAAATATGAATAATAAGCTGGCATTCGAAGAATTTTGATATGTTCATGAATGAAGTTTTAACATGAAAGTCAAATATGTTTGTTTAAGACAAGTTTTTGAAATGTTTATTTAAAGTTTTTATATTCCGCAAAAGTTTTAATTCACTTTGATATTTAGAATTGTGTTTATGAGTAAATCCAACGTCCAAGTAGGGCTTCGAGATCGGGGCCTTACAAGTTGGTATCAGAGCATAAGTTCGAGAGAATTAAGCATCCAACATGCTTAGACTCGAGCATAGAATGGGACATAACATAAGTAAGAAAAGAAAGAAGATACCAGTTCAAGAAAGCCATGTGTCGCTCAAGCAAGCTAAGTAAGGTAAAGTATGTGATTAATTTCACATGTAATGTAAGAATGTGTGAGCAAGATACCTTAAATGCTTGGGATAGGGGTATGAGATTATATGAACTGTTTGAATGTCTGACTGTTAAAAGTAGAACTAGTACAAGTGGACTCATAAGGGGAAGTGTATAGGACACGGAGAGTAACGTGATCGGCTAATCACAGTTGGCCGCTGTTATTATCTGTTAGCCTTACTATCCTTATACTAAATAGTTCCTTAAGTGATGACGTTTGTGTTTCCTTATAGAATATGAATGGCTGGAGCAAGAAAGGTCGTCGATCAAGGAGGTCGTACTGGACGTCATGGTAGGCCACGTACTATCCGAGAACCTTCTGCAGAATCAGCTACCAACACAAGGGAAAAAGGAAGTGCAACTGGGCGAAATCCGAGCAATAATGAAGGGTATCAGCTTGACACTGCTGTTCAGGAAGCCATTGCTCAAGTTGTAGGTGCTGTAGGGAAATACCTGCAACATGAAAAGTCTGCTGGAAGCCATGAGAGGACCACTGAGAGGGTAGGGGATGACGGTAAGAAGGCTGGTGAGGGGGGAAGGTGACTCAAGTGAAGTTCGGTTTGTGAAAGTAGATGACAGAAGGAGAGGTCGAGGCGAGTGTAACTACAAGTCATTCAAAAGATGTGACCCCCCAAAGCTAACTGGTTTAGGAGATGCAATCGCTACTCTCCAATGGATAACCGCCATGGACAGGGATATCCGAATTAGCGAGTGTCGTCCTGACCAAACAGTAGGTTATGGCACCCAATCGTTCGGAGATGAAGCTATGTACTGGTGAGAGTTGGTGGAGCAGAGAAAAACTCGAGAGGAAGTTAAGGTGATGAGATGGAATGACCTGAAGGAGTTAGAGATGAGAAGGTTCTATGCTGATGCTGAAGTTGAAAGTGCTAAGATGAAGTTTCTGAACTTGAAGGCGGGTAAGATGACACACCGCGAGTACACTACTAAATTAAACCACATGTCTAAGTTTGTGCCTGACATGGTGGATACTGAAGTCAAAAGGATCAAGTGTTATATAAGAGGACTACCACAGAACGTCCACACCTTGGTCAAGACAAGTAAACCTGCTACTTTCGACTCTGCTGTCGAACTCGCAGAGATGGTTTACAAGGAACTGGCTGTGGATGAGGTGGTGGTGGAAGAGAAGAAAGAGAAGAAATGGGTTGTTCCCGCTAAATGACCCAGTACTCAGGTGTGGGAGAAGAGGTCATGCAAGACGTGTGGTAAGATGCACGGTGGTGAGTGCAAATGGGGTAAAGGTACGGATTTTTGACATAAGTGTGTTAAAGCTCACGGTGGAGAGTGCAGTCTTGGGTTGAATGCGTGTTACAAGTGTGGGAAAGTGGGGCATTATGCTTCAGATTTCACTACAAGGCCCACGTGTTAAAAATGTGGTAAGACTGGTCATATGGCAAAGGAGTGCACTGACGGTGAAGCTGGAGTAAGCGGGAAAGAAATATGCTGATCAAGCAAGGCCAAGGACTAGGGGCTTCATGTTAACTCATGAACAAGCCAGACAGATTCCTGATGTTGTGACATGTACGTTTCTAGTGAATGGTATTTCTTCTTCCATATTGTTCGATTCAGGTGCAAATAGAAGTTTTGTAGCTACGAAATTTAGTAAGTTAGCAAAGATTAAATGTTGTCGTGTGCCTGAGACTTTTAAAGTATAAATCGCGAGTGAGACCTCAGTTAGAATAATGAGTATGGTTAAAGACTGTAAGATTGAATTAGAGGGACATGAGTTCCCTGTTACTTTGTATATTATGACTTTCGGATGGTTCGATGTGATTTTAGAAATGGATTAGCTATCTGAGTTTAAGGCTCAGATAGTGTGTAAGAGTAGATTGATAAGGTTAAGGTCCTTGGATGGTGGTACGGTGATGGTTGATGGTGATAAAGAAAGTTTAGGGCTTAATGTGATTTCGGTGATAAAAGCCGAAGGATTGTTAAGATGAGGGTGTGGTGCCTACCTGGCATATGTTGTCAATGCTACGGTGGAGAAAAAAGAAGTGAAAGATGTTCCTGTTGTGTGCGACTATCCAGAAGTGTTCCCTGAAGACCTTCCAGGGTTGCCACCGGAGCGAGAGATAGAATTCAATATAGACTTAATACCAGGAGCACAGCCCGTCGTGAAAGCACATTACCGCCTGGCTCCATCTGAGATGAAAGAACTAATGTCCCAACTACAATAACTCCTCGATAAAGGCTTTATAAGACCGAGTGTTTCCTCGTGGGATGCACCGGTGTTTCTTGTTAAGAAGAAGGATGGAAGTATGAGAATGTGCATAGACTATCGTGAGTTGAACAAGCATACGGTGAAGAATAGATATATGTTGCCACGGATTGATGATTTGTTTGATCAACTGCAAGGTTTGAGCTGGTTCTCGCGGATAGACCTTAGATCGGGCTATCATCAACTGAAAGTGAAGATGGCAGACATCCCTAAGACAGCGTTTCGGACGCGGTATGGATACTAAGAGTTTCTCGTGATGTCGTTCCAACTAACGAATGCTCCCACAACATTTATGGACATGATGAATAGGGTATGTCAGGCGATGTTGGACAAAGCAGTTATCGTCTTCATTGATGATATATTGATTTATTCAAAGAGCGAGTCTGATCATGCAGAGTATCTGTTGGGATAAAAAATGTGCTAAAAGGAGAATGAAAATTTCTCAACCTCTCAAGAAACTGCTAAGTATGGACTCCGAGCAAGCTCAGACCTCCCAACAAGGTTTTACTTATCCTAGCAAGGTATTTTGCCTTCCGGGCAAGGTTAGCTTCTTGAAGTCTTCTTAGGTGTTAATCTGAGCAGGGTTCACTTTGTCTAGCAAGGTTGTTCTTCAAGTCAAGCAAGGTTTGCTTTCCTAGCAAACCCTTGGCTAAAACCAAGCTAAAGTCAAATCTAGCAAGATTTATTTATAATAAACAGTGTTCCCAGCAAGGTTGAAGAAAGTAAATAAGGAAACACGTTAAAGACTTCTACCGAGCAAGGTTCAACTCCCAACAAGGCTACAGTGTCACTAGCACACTTTGAGTTGTTGAATAAGTTATCATTAACAATGAGTTGAAGGGATTCCTGAAGAACAAGTTTGCTAGTGGGATTATATCGAGCAAAGTTTGATATAGTCAAGAGGATTGAAGTCTGCTAGGAGAATATTTTCTTTAAAAATATTCAAAGCAAAGTCTACCCAGAGAACTGTTTACCAGTACACTTCATGGTTACCAAGTCTGCTTGAAAAATGATATATGCTGCAAAGCTTGTCCAAAGACTTGTTTTACACTTAGCATTTATTGTAATAGCTTTTATTATGATCGAATGATTAGGGTATCCAGATATGGAATAGCTTTTATTATGATCAAATGATTTAAGTTTCCAGAATCCTGATATTGATTGTGACGACTGTCTTTATCTTGTACGGACAAAACATTCCATTCTGAAACCCTAATAGATTTCCTTTTGTATTTGACATATTATATATCAATGGAAATCTTTTGAGTTACAGTGTGTGTTTGTTACATTTATGTCTGGTCAGCAACGTTTAGTGCGTTAGTGATTCTGCCATTAACATATCTATTGTTCTTTCCTAATTTAGCAAGTCGTTAACCTTCTTGTCGACACCTTAGGTGTGGGTTACGACATAGTGATTGAGCGATATAATCGGGACCGACAAGTGGTATAAGAGCTTGTTTTGCTATTTGGGTGAAGAACTGTTGCTGATTAATGTTGATTATTTCTGATTTGAAGATGATGAATGATGTCAGTACTAGATCTTTATTCTTTGTTATTATCTTGCTCAAATCTGTCCAGATATATCAGATCTAAGGATTTTATCCACATATCTAGGTATTTTCAAAAGTTTATTTGAGTTTTTGTTTGAATATTTGTTAAGTCTTCTTTATTGTTCAAAATATTTTATAAATACCAAAAAGATGTCTGGATACGATGAGCAAGAGGTGTCTACTAACAAAATTCTCAGATTGTACGGGCATGAGAATTATATCAAATGGAAAGTACTTTTCAAGCTGCTGTCTGTTACAACAATGAGGAAATGTGGACTTCAATCAAGAATGGACCTTATGTGCCTGATGGAACAAACAAAAATCTGGTTGTTGAAGCAAGAATGAAGAAGGTTGATTACAGAGCTTTATCCATGCTAAAGTTGGGACTGTCTTGGGAGATTTTGAAGAAGGTTTCTCACCATGCAACAGCCAAAGCCATGTATGGAACAAACAACAATCTGGTTGTTGAAGCAAGAATAAAGATTTTCAAGAAGCTTTCTGTTACAACGATGAGGAAATGTGGACTTCAATCAAGAATGGACCTTATGTGCCTGATGGAACAAACAACAATCTGGTTGTTGAAGCAAGAATGAAGAAGGTTGATGACAGAGCTTTATCCATGCTAAAGTTGGGACTGTCTTGGGAGATTTTGAAAAAGGTTGCTCACCATGCAACAGCCAAAGCCATGTATGATGCACCGCCAGAGATGTTTGAAGGCAATACCGAATTGAAGAACATCAAGAAAGAAAGGCTGAAACAACAACTTGACCGATTCAAGTATAAAGATGGTGAAAGACTGAAGTCTGTCCTGGAAAGATTCTTGACTATTGTTAATGAAATTAGGACAACTGACTATGTTATGACTGATTCTGATCTGAATACAAAGTTACTCTCATCTTTGTCAAAAGAATGGTATACTGCCAGCAAGTTCATAAGGTAGAAACCAAACTTTGAGCAAATGAAGTTGGATGATGTGATTTGCTTTCTTCAAGCAGCTGAGATTGAATTGATTGAAAATGAAATGATCATGAAGATAAGCCCTGCTTTCAAATGACTAAAGCACTCATTGCACCTATGAGAAACTTATCTACCAAGAATCAACAGCAAATCCCCATCAATGAAGAACCTATTCAGAATAGTGTTGATACCCCCAAGAAGTTTTGTTGCTGGAACTTCAAACAATCAAGGTGGACAATCTAGGTTTAATATCCAATTGATTGATGATAATGACTCTTCATCATAGCCAGCGGGCATGCAGCATATGGTGGTAGCAATGCTGGTCATGGAAATGAAAATCAAGCTTTGTTCTCTATGTTCACTGATTCCTATAATGCTTTTGTTGCGAAGAACATGATCCACACTAGTATTGTTCAAGATGATCTTGAGCAGATTGATGCTGATGATCTAGAGGACATGGATCTTAAGTGGCAAGCAGCAATGTTGGCACTAAGAAGCAAGAGATTGTACAACTGGACTGGCTACAATTGTCAAGCACCTGGTCATTTTGCTAGGGAATGTAACCTACTTAGGCAATTGAAAAATAATCAAGGCCAGCAGTACCAGCCAAGAACACATAACTAGTTTCAGAATTATAATCAAGGTCAACAAAGAAATTTTAACAACAACTTCAATAACAGTTACAATAACCAGCAACCTCAGAACCATCAAAAAGTTGTTCCACAAAATCAGAACTATCAAAGAAACATCAATCAAAACCCTTCACAAGCTCCCACAAACAATAACAGAAACAATGTCAACAATCCTCCAAGAAATCAAGGCAATGTGGCAGTGACTACTCAACGACAAAAAGGAGACTTTGATTGGAGTGATCATGCAAATAAGATTGAAAAAGAAAATGTTTCATTTATGGCCAAAATCAACAATGAAGCTGAATCATCCACATCTCAGGTACATTCAAACTCAAAACTTGAATTACTTGAAATGATTGATTCATTAAAAATGACAGTTGGTAAGCTTGAGAGTGATTGTTTCAAGAAGCAAAGTATTATCAATGTGTATGAGGCCAGTGATATAACTTATGAAGAAAAAGTCAAAAGTCAAGCAAGATTGCATGGACAGGTATAGAAAATAGTCAAGTTATGTTACTGAAATTAATGGATTGAAGAAGATGGTTATTGAAGAAAAGGTGAAGAATACCACTCTTAAATTTGAAATTGATTTCTTAAAAAATCTTGTTTCAACTGGAAACATCCGTGGAGAGCTGAAAATGATTAAAGAGGACAAATATAAAGAAGTTCCTCCACCTTTCAACAACAACTATTCATCAAAGGTTGACAAAGAAAAGAGAAATGCATATCTCAACCAATTCAGAGATGTTTTCAAAGATAAAGAAGAATTCCTTGAAAATTATAAGATGGTAGAAGTAAGTGAAGAAAATGAGTTTGTCCTGAAAGAAAAGAAGATTAATGAAACTTCTGTTGGTATTCAAGTCTCAGAGGGTGACTTTGATGAAGATTGCTTGGATAGAGATGACTTGAGTGAATCAAGTGATCAAATCTCTGTTGAAAGTGGCAAGTCAAGTCCACCAAGCAAGATCCCATTGTTACCAAAAATTACACCCAAAATGAGAAGACATCGTGAGCAAATAAGAAGAGAACACGTGTCATTTGACATATGTGAAGGATCTAAGATGTCAAAGGTGACTTATAATGTTGTGAAGCCACCAAGCAAAGAAATTTTAAGGAAGATCAAGATCATTAACAAAAAGAGAACTAAGGAAACATTTACAAGTAATCAATTCATTCAAGTGTACCCTGCTTTCTCAAATCAAGAATTATTTGACATAGGAGAAGTGGAGATAGTAGAAGAATATGAGAAGAGGCAGTCAAGGTACAAAGGAAATATGGATGAGGTACCAATCAAGTTGGATAAAATAACTTTTGTGAAAGGAAAAGTTGAAAGGAAAGACATTAAGATTGAAGAATTTGTGCCATTCTCTATTGACTTTAATGGTCTCAAAACTCAGAAAACAATTGGCATTGAACCCCCAAGACCAAGTGAAAGATTTAAGAAAGGGAAGTCAAGTGAGAACTTCAAGGGCAAAGTTTGGTGCAAACATTGTGTTGAGTATGGTCACCACACAGACTCTTGCCATGAAAGGTTTACTTACAAACCAATCAACGTCCCAAACGAAACAAAGTTTTGTCAAGACTTTAGTTTCATCAAAATGAAATATGATGAGTATTTGGGAAAAGGGAAGAGATGTGAAGATGTGGTAGACAAAGGTGATAACTCAAAAGTTGATGAGATTGTAAAAAAGAATGCAGTTCACCAAGTGAGAAGGAACAATACTTTCATCAAACCTGAACTTGTGATGAAAAAGAATACACAACCAGTAAGGATTGTTCCCAACAATGACTCCAAGTCTGTAATGACTGATGAATCTAAGAGGTCACCAAGAGAAGGAAATAAAAGTAAGAAAGCTGTGTTCTTAAGAAAGAAGTCAAGAGGACTTAATGGTGATAAAAAGTTTTTATTGAAGCATGGTTATGAACCAAAATGGTTCCTTTGGAAACCAAGGAATGAAACTCAAGTGTCAAGGGAGACACATGTGACTTCTGAAACAATTGAGAAAGATTATGTGGTTCAAGAATACAAAAGCATCATTCCATATGTGAAAAGCCCAATTGAAAATGGATATGAATCAGATGAGTCTGATTCTTGTGAAGTTATTTATGAGGATCCTAAACCCATTCCCAACTACAATGCAGCAACTGTCATTGTTATTGATGATGTACAAGCTGATGATGCTTGTACTTCATCATCTAACTAATCAATTTTATTTGATTTATGTAGGAACAGTCCACACCTATCAATGATATATGGTACATGGACAGTGGATGTTCTAGGCATATGACATGTGATAAGAGGTCTCTAGTTAATTATGAAGAAAAATTTGAAGGCCCTGTTGCATTTGGAAGCGATGAAAATGGTGGGAAGAATGCGGGAAAAGGAATTCTGACTAATGGGAAAGTGTCATTTGATAATGCCTTTTATGTGGAAGGATTACAACCTTTTAATCATCTCTCAAATGTGTGATAAGGGTTATAAGGTTGGATTTGATGATTTTCGTTGTTTCATCCTCAAACCTGAACTTGTAATTCTTCCAGATATGATTATAACGATGGCTCCTATGAATGGCAACATGTATGAGTTGAAGATGAAGGATGCAGTTTCTAGGGGTGGAACTGGTTTCGTATCAAAAGCCACTGAAAATGAAACCAAATTGTGGCACGGAAAGCTTTGTCATGTCATTCTAAAGAACATGAACAAACTTGTTAAGGGTGAGCATGTAATTGGTTTACCTAAAAGAGAGTTCAAGCTTGATGACAAATGCATTTGATGTATAAAAGGTAAGCAACATAAGTCCTCACACAAAGAAAAACTAGTGAATTCAATTGACAACATACTGTAATTGCTTCATATGGATCTCTTCGGTCTTGTGAGTGTTCCTAGTATTGGAAAGAAGAGGTATTTCTTAGTGATAATTGATGACTTTTCAAGATACACATGGGTTTATTTCTTGAATATCAAAGATGAGGCTGCTGAAATTATCAAGAATTGTGTGACAAGGATTGAGAATCAGTTGGACGTTAAGATGAAAGTTATGAGAAGTGACAATGGAACTGTGTTAAAAAATGGAGTCATGGATGAGTTTTGCAATTTGAAAGGAATATTACAGCAATTCAGTGCCCCTAAAACTCTTGAACAAAATAGGGTTGCAGAGAGAAGAAATAGAACACTCATTGAAGCTGCAAGGACCATGTTAGCATATGCTTTTCTACCAGTCACTTTTTGGGCAGAAGCCATCAATACAGCCTGCTATGTTCAGAATAGGGTACTTCTCAACAAGAGCCAAGACAAGACTCCTTATGAAATCTTGTTTAAAAGGAAGCCCTACATCAAGTTTCTCAAAACCTTTGGTTGCAAGTGCTCACTTTTGAATACCAAAGATTATCTCAACAAGTTTCAATCTAAATCCTTGGATTGTTTCTTTGATGGATATTCAACACACTCAAAAGTTTATAGAGTCTATGTTAAAGATTATTTGAGTGTGATTGAATCCTCTGATGTGATATTCAGTGAAAATCAGTTTAATACTCTGGATGGAGCATCTTGGTTATTTGACCTTGAGAAATTAATCAAGTCTTTCAAGATTTATCCCAAATACTTTGATAAAACTCTTTACAAGACAAGTGTCCATGTGGAAGACTCTACAAAGAAAATTGATTTGGACAAACTCTGGTCCAAGATTACTGGAAAAAGACCTGAATAGAGATTTATTAAGGATCCCTCAAATTCTGAATCTGAACTTGTTCAAGATCAAGATCAAGATCAAGAAGTTATTCAAGACAATCAAGAAGTTCAAGATGTTCATGCATTAAATAAGGAAGATCCTAGCAACCATCAAGAGCAGAGTCAAGAACAAGCAAACAGAGAAGCAAGATTTGAAACTTTGTTTCAAAACTTGAACATTGGAAATGATGTTGTATCTACTTCACAACAGACAAATGAAGAAGCTCCTGAATTTTCTGATGCAACATCAGATTTGATCATTGATGAACCTGATCTTAATGACACAAACCTTGATTCTAATGTGTCTACTGATCTTATTGTGCAAACTTCCTATGTTGAAAGAAATCATCCACTTGAAAACATCATTGGGGACATCAATGAAAGAGTACTTAGAAGTGCATCTGAATCTGCAAACATATGTTTGTACTCCTGTTTTCTATCCCAAATTGAACCCAAGAACATTGTTCAAGCTTTAAAATACAATAGTAGGGCAGAAGCAATGCAGGAGGAGTTGGCTCAATTCAAGGATCTGCAAGTGTGGGAACTTGTAGATAAGCCAAGAGGTAAGTATGCCATAGGAACCAAGTGGGTTTTCAGGAATAAGAGGGATGAAAGAGGAATTATGATAAAGAACAAGGCTAGACTGCCTACAAGAGGAAGGAATTGACTTTGAAGAAGTCTTTGCACCAGTAGCAAGGCTAGAAGCTATCAGAATCTTTCTAGCCTGTGTTGCTTTTAAAAAAAATTAAAGTGCATCAATTGGATGTTAAATCTGCCTTTCTAAATGGAAAGATAGAAGAGGAGGTGTATGTAGCTCAACCACCAGGTTTTGAGGACCCTGAGTTTCCTAGCAAAGTATATACGTTAAACAAGGCTTTGTATGGATTTCATCAAGCTCCACGAGCTTGGTATGATAAGTTATCAAATCACTTGCTTGTTAATGGCTTTCATAGGGGAGCTATTGATAAGACCTTTTTCTACAAAAGGAGAGGAAATGATTTACTCCTTCTACATGTTTATGTAGATGACATCATATTTGGATCTACAAATGAACAGATGTGCCATGAATTTGAAGTGGTCATGAAATCCAAATACTGCATGAGCTCCGTGGGTGAAATGAATTTCTTTCTGGGTCTGCAAGTTTAGCAAAAGAAGGATGGCATATTCATTTGCCAGTCAAAGTATGTGCAGGACATTTTGAACAAGTTCAAGTGTCAAGATCTCAAGACTGCTTCAACTCCAATGGACACACATGAAAAGATGATTGTTGATGAAAAGGGGGAGCCTGTAGATGAGCATGAATATAAGTCAAAAAATGGTTCATTGATGTATCTGACTGCTTCTAGACCATATATTATGTATGATGTATGTGCATGTGCAAGATTCCAATCATCTCCAAAGGTCTCTCATATGACTGCTGTCAAGAGGATCTTTAGATACTTGAAAGGAAAACCTGATATGGGGATATGGTACCCAAAGAACCATTCCTTTGATCTAATTGCTTATACTGACAGTGCTTATGGTGGCTACAACATGAGTAGAAAGTCAACATCTGGTGGATGTTAATTTTTGGTTGACAGGCTAGTGTCTTGGCAGTGCAAGAAGTAAACTACAGTGTCCATCTCAACTGCTGAAGCTGAGTATATTGATGCCTCTGCCTGCTATGCACAAGTTCTTTGGATTCATTATGGTTTGAATTTCTTGAACACCCCTATTTTCATTGATAAATACTGCTACTTTGTTTATTGTTATGAATACTGTTCAACACTCTAATACCAAGCACACTGGAATCAGACATAATTTCATTAGAGTTGTAGTGAGAAAGTTTTGATTGAAATGAAAAGAGTTGACACTAGTGACAATTTGGATGACCTATTCACCGAGCCACTAGATAGAACCAAATTCAACTTTCTCTTGAAAGCTTTGGGTATGATCAACTCTAATGAGGTCTCATTAGTGATGTGTGCTCTTTGTGCTAACTGATTATCTTTGATGGTCTTAAGAATGAAAGTGTGATTAGGTGCATGTTTAACTGATTTGTGCTCTTTAAATGATCATCTTTGTGACTTATGAGTTTATAATTCTTAAGTTGCTTGAAATCAATGAATATGTGTTATATCAGGATAAGTTTGTGTGTATGAGAATTGAAATGAAAAGAATGTGTGCTTATCTTATATTGTGATTTGATTGGATATTTAGAACTAATGATGTGTTCAGGATAGGATAGTCTTTGCATGATCTGCCTTTGAATATACATTACGTGCAATCTGCTTGTTTTGAATATGTCATTGGTGTTCTGATTACTTTTGAATATGATACCTATTGCTTGTGTCAAAAATAGAGTATTTGTGTAAAATTTGTGTGCTCAAATGATTATTTTGCAAAGAAAGTTTTCCCAAGAAAATGTTTTGACAAAATGAGCAAATTATATGGTGATGAGACATGATAAGATTATTACGTTCAAGCCTTTTAGAAGCTTAAAAGGTTGTAAGTCAAAAATGATCCAACCTTTTGGGAAATGATAGTACAATGGTTATTTATGCTGATCATATGGATTTAATATGCTAAAAAGACGGTTAGTATAGTCATTAATATGTATGGTTGCTTTCCATGATGCGTAAAATCTGAGGTGATATAAACATAATGACAAATGTTGATCTTAATGTGGAGATACATTGTTATCTTTGCATGTATCAAGATACATCTCTTCGGATGATAGGCACTACCCAGTCATACACAAGCCCGTTGGTATTTGGTTATAACAATTATTCATTTTATATATATGACACATAACAAATGTGAACTATGTTTATTTTTATCAACCAAAAGTTGAAAATGTTCACAAATTTTATGAAAATGCAAACATGAGGGCTAAAACTAGAACTACAAGGGTGGAGGCAATAATATAAGTCCTTTAAACATTTCGAATGAAATGTCTGTAAGTCCGACTTAATCATTTAACTGTTCTGTTATAAATTTTTTTTAACCAAATGTCAGGGGGTTGAAGTTAAATTGGGGTGAATTGGGGAATGCCAAATAAGCTTTGAGAAGAGATATAAGGCATCATAGCACAATCAGTGTTGTCCATTTCTGAGTTATGCAAATTAAATGAACCTTAATGCATATCACCAATAAGCAATGAAAATCATGCTACGTCTTGACCTGCTGATAACCTGTCTGATATGTCATAATATTGCAAAGAATGAAGTATTGAGAGGCAACTTAATCAATATGATCCCATGTTGAGATCTTTTCAAAAGGAATTGAAAGGAAACATAACTGAAATTTGATCTTTTAATGCACTGTTTTCTCTTAAACATTGAGTTTTAATGATAAATTTATGAGAAATTTGGTTTAAGATAAAAAGAGTTGCATTTTGACCTTGAAAATGCCTGAGTATGATAAGTCTAGCAAGCTTTAATGAATTTTGAACTTTCTAGCAAACTTAGGTTTTTTTTAGGATTTTAAAATCTTTCTAGCAAGCTTTATGATTGATTATGTAAATTTGAGCAAGGTTTGATGTTTGTAAACTATTCTAGGAAACTTAGCCGTTTTATAGAATGTTTGACTCATTCGAGAAAGCTTTACATTTATATGTTTGAATATGTTGATTCTAGCAAGCTTTAATAATTCTTGAACTCTCTAGCAAATCTAGCTGTTTTATAGATTGTTTAGGTCATTCTAGCAAGCTTGATGAATGAAAATGTAATTACTAGCAAGCTTTGATATTGTTAGGCAATTCTTGCAAACTTTGCTGATTTATTTGACTATTTGAGATATCTGAGCACACTTGATGATTATGTAATACATGTCTGATTATGCTTTATGTCTATTTCGAGTACACTTTGTGTTTAGAGCATACTTTTATATCACAGGATAAATAAGCCTTCTCTAGCACACTTTGCACTCTTGAAGTATTTTCGGCACACTTTTGCATTAAAGTGAACTTGAGTGAATATTTGTTAACTTTTATTAGATTTAGGGTAAGGTTTGTGATGTTCAGATATTCGAGCAAGGTTGACAATTAGAAATATTTCTAAGTTGTTAGTTTGGGTTTCTTTATTGAAGTCTGTTAGTGCATGATTTGTTGTCCGTTGCCGATCGAATAGGCAAGAGATAGTTTACTCTTTATGCTATCATGTAATATGATCCATTCGCTATGGATTGTATAACGAATGAGGCTTATTCGTTAGACTAGCTGCTCATTCGTTTAGTTAGAGAGCACATTCGCTATGGGATTTAGCGAATGAATTCTCATTCATTATACTAATGCTCATTCGTTACGACAGTGTACCTAATGAGAGGCCATTCGTGAATGGGATCACCCCATTTGTTAGAATAACAAACAAATGGGGTTGGGCCTATAAATAGGCTGATCCTAATCATTTAGGCTAATACTTTTGGTCTAATTATCCCTAAAGTGACGTTATGCTACCGAGATCACTCTAGAATTATACACCGTCTTGAGGTTCACATTGGAGAATAATTTTAACAATGATATTCTGCAAATACTTATGACAAGTGATGTTTCAGCAAACGCACGATCAACTGCTGAGAAGGATCTCCAAACTACTGTTGATGAGGTAACACCTGATATATGTCAAAAGCTATGTTCTAATGACTGCATCATTGCATTTTTAAACATCAAACTTTCAAACATAAAACTGATCAAACAAGTTGCTAAACTTGATCAACAGTTTTAAAATCTAAAAGTGACATGAATGTCAAACTAAATGAAAAAGAAAAAGATATTTTGAAATTAAAACATGCTTTGTCACATAAAAATGCTTTTGCAGAAGATTTGTTGAAAAGGTAAAATGAATGCAACAAAACTTAGAACAAACTCAAGTGAATTGTGGTAAATGGATTGAATCTAGTAAAGGATTTCGAATGCTGGTAAGTAATCAATCAAGCAACAACATGCAGTTTGGTATTGGATACTCTCATCTTGTGTTGTTTTGTCATCCGCATTGATATCCACATCTTCAACTTCCATTTTGTCCACATCATTTTTTTCCATCTATCACAAATTGTTCATACATAGCACACGTCATCTTCTCCTTCGTATATGTATTGTGACCTAAAATTTTTTATGTTTTAATACAAACGAATACTTACTTGCATCTTCCGTTTTCTCACTGCTATTCATCTCGTCCTCGTTTTCCTGTTCATTCAACCCAGTTTTTTCTTATTCTTCATCCACATGTAGCTCATCTTTGCTCTTTGTCTCTTCTACTTCAGCCACATCGTCATTTTTCCCTTCACTTTGCATATCCTCTCCCATCTCATCCCCTTCGCTTTCCATATCCTCTCCCATTTCATCCCCTTCCGCGATAAAATTATTTGACAAAGAATTTATATATCAGCTGACTTATGTTATCTACTAAACTTTATTTTTTCAATTGTTTTTGTTTTGTTTCACGAACCTCCACTGCTGCCATTATCCTCCTCTTGGTCATTGTCTAAGCTAACTTATGTTGCGTCTCCAAGATTTTCCTCCTCTTCGACATCTGTTTCTTCCTCATAATACTCTTTTTATCATGTAAATGTTTTAAAAAACAATATTAATATTGATTTATAAGTTAATAAATTAATTTTCTAATATTGGATCTCCTACCTTCACCTTTAATGTACTTCTGTAACGGTTACAAAGTTATTCAAACTCCTCCGATTGTACGTTCTTTTTTACCAGCTTTCATAACATTTTATCCACTTGTTTTTTTGCACTCTCAAAGTGTTGGAGATATTCTTTTGCTTCACACACCTTAGCCTTTGTTACAAGAAAAATAGAATATATATTAACATACGTTTTATTTAACAAATAACATATGTTATAATTTGGTAATTTCTCACCTGCAAAACTTCTTCGTCGTCACCTTTCTCCTCCTTTATCCATTTTCTTATTTTCTTTTTCTCCCATACTCCGAATCCTCCTGCTAATTATTCTTTTCTATCTCTTGAACTAAGCAAATCCTTATTCCAAAACTTAATTGGGTTCGTCTTTTCATCTGAACACACTTCTTTGAAGTCCATGCTTTCAACATATAACAGCTGTAAAAACAAAATTAACGAATATTAGTATCCTACCAGTTAATGTATTTAAACGTCTCAAACATCCTGAGCATTAACATTCTTAAATTAACTAACAAATTACCGTTAAAACTGTCAGTGGCCCGTAGAAGTATTTGCTTACATTACATCTTTCCCCTCCAAGCTTACATGTTTTCAAACATTCCATAATGTAAGAACCCCAATCAATTTTCTTGAAATTTTTTTTGCTACTTATGTAGTGCAAGATTTCCTCTCTACATCTTCCTTGAGTTTTACAGTCCCCCGTGATGCATAAGAACAACATTAAGAAGTCAATACGGAACGTGAACGTATCTTTGTCCTCGACTTCCCTTATTTTTGCCACAATTTCTGTTGGGGCAACATGAAGTCCTGGATATTTGTCTCTCCATTCTGCCACACTGTTGTGACATTCATCATAATACTTGAGATTCTCATTTTTTTCACCCTCAGATGGTATGCCAAACAACATCCTTATTGACTTCTTTGCTACTTTAATACTACCCGACTCAACCTCAATGGTCATTTTATCTGGATTAAACCTGTCAACAACGAAATGTGCTAACTTGGCTGGTATCCCGTCAATATTAAACTTTAGCATCCTCCCAAAACCCATTTTCTTTAGTCCTTTCCTTTGATTCTTTCTTAATTCCTTTATGCACATGCATAACTGAGACGACGATGACCTTGTCCTTATATTGTGCCACCTTTCCTTCTTTTTTACACTCTCTTGTTAGTTTCCTCAAAAACTTTTTCCTTGACCACTGGACCTTCTCACCTGTTTTGTAATTAAATTTAGTTCTTCTTAACAAAATTGGTCTACACTTCACAAACTTTTTTATCCTTTGATAGCTAACAATATATACCTGTGTCATCCCCGTCTGAGTATTCCCTCTGCAAATCTATTGCCTCATACCCTATTAGTATTAACAAGTTCATTATTTTTATTTTAAATTCTGAAACATCTTTACAAAATATATGTTAAACTTCACATGCTACTAGTTACATGTTAGTTTTTTCTTTCCCGCCTTGCGTTTTCTCTTTATGTCAATCTCATGACTGTCTGAATCCGTTGTTTAAATTATCAACAAATTAGTATCAAATGTATCGAAACAAAATTTAATTGGATTCAATTAAAACTTATTACACTACTACGATATTTTTAATTACTTAATATATTATTATCGAATTCTACTTGTCAGTTATTATTGACTGTCTTTGTTAACATCCCCCCCCCCCTTTTAAATTTAATGTTGTTTATTGAACTCATTGTTATTTGTTTTTTCTGATTATCTTTGTTAACCTTTTTATAATTTTTTTTGTTTTATACCCTCAAACTTTTTGTTCTAACTGATAGCCTTTGTTAAACAAAAATCCTCTTCAAAAATAATGTATGTTTTAATTAATAAATAACATATGTTATTACTTTATTTTTTTCGAACAACTTAAATTTCATCCTCATCATTTTACAATACCATTATTTAAAACATTTAATACTACGTTTAATATCGTTCTTCTGCGGGATGGAAGTATTGATACAACCCATCACACAAGAAGGGTGGGGTCAAAGTCAAAGCCATTTATTGGACCTAGTCAAAGTCATCATCTATAAGGAGTCAAAGTCTCTTAATTAGAGGAGTCAAGGGCTGAATTAGGGGAGTCAAAGTCAAGAGGCGTATTTAGTGGAGAAACGTCTTATGACCTTTTTAGTATAAATAAAGCTAGGTCTCTTCTATTTCAAGTAGTCTAAGTTATCTTAAATATATCAAGTTCTATTGTAATTGTAATATGGAGACTAACCCTTCTCGAATTGGGTCTTTTAATCGAATCTTTTGCTTGAGTCCAGATTCTAGACTCTATCATTATGCTAAATCTGCTTCAAACACAATCTATCAAAACAACACTCCATATTTCATTGACTATAACATATCATATAATTTAAATATTTACTCATAATATATATTTCTACCTGTTTCGGAATCTTGTTCCCGTTGCTTTTGTTTTTGCACCTTCTTTTGTCTCTTTTTCTTGTCGGTTGATTCAATAAAAATCGGATTTCGAATTGCGTTCCAAAATCCCTTTTTCAAAGTCCCTCCATTATTAAAAAAAAAACAAAGTTAAACTATCACTTAGCTAAACTTTAAATTCCAAAAAACAAAGCAAAATTATTGTAGCCTTAAAGTTTTGAATACATTTTTGTTCAATCTCAGCGGTGCCACATCCTTTCTTCTTTGAGCTTTTCACATAGATTGGGTTACTTAAGGTGTTTTCAATTTCCTTCTTCACTTTTTTTGGAAATGCTTCGACTCCTTCTGTCGATTACAAAGTACTTCTTCTTTGATGTGCTTTCTTTCATTTCTACAACTAATCCAAAAAAATATTCAAGAATATACACTAAAATCAAAAACTATTTTTTATGACTAAGTCACTGATGTCAGTTTATAGTCAACAATAAAAATCTAACAAATCACCAACAGACATGGTATCTTGTTGTTTTTTCGTTATAAGCATTTTTTAAACCTAGTTTTAGACTCTAATCATGTAACTTATTAAAAATATTCAAACATAAACTTACTTTCCCTAAACCTTAAAACATCCCTAATATTTTTAAAACTAACTTTATAATTTTAGTAATGCATTTCATTACGAAATTTTGTTACTTTATTTCTTAGTTTAGATGTTTAGTATTTAAACCACACAACATATGTTATGTCTGGTTAACCTTCCGTTAAGCTTAAAAATCTTTCAAAATCAATTAAGGTTTTTTTTTAAACTTTAAAATGACCCAAGTTTTTGACAATAAAAAAATACAATCGCTTAAAAAACCTTTAGGACACATCTAGGTTTTCATAAAATTTAATAAAACCCAATTTTTGTTATACCTAACATTGAAATCGGGTAGAAAACCTTTCAAAATCAATTACATTTTGTTACACAGAAAGATGACTGAAAATGTTAAAAACCTAAAACTTAAATCATTTATTAACTTCCTATCAACCCAGAAATACATTTTGTAACTTGAAGAACGTATATGAATGAACCAAACGTACCAATTCTGTAGACGACGGCTATCGGATCGCCGTAAATTTCACTGGTTGAACTTATTTACTTGTTTCTCTCAATAAAAGCACAAGAAGGTGAAGCGGTGAGGTTTAATGTTTTTGTGAGATTTGTTTTAAATTTTGAACGGTTTTGTGAGATTTGTCTGCATGTAATGTATAATTGATTAGACATAAAGCAAATGTGGTTGAAAGGTCGGTTTTACCCTTATGTACTTCTAAATTGTTTTTTTTAATATAAATATTGTACTAGTGATAAGGATTTGATCTCAACCATCCATTACAAGAAATCAATGGCTTAGAAAGAGTTTCCGGGGTTTTCGCAACTGGAGTGGGTTTTTATTTTAACCTTTCCCTATATATATACATATATATATATATACATATATATATACATATACATATATATATATAACATAACAATATATAGCATAACAAGGTTATAATAAGAAGTATATTTTTCCTAAGAAGTGTAGGAAGTGTGTTTTAGCCATTAGATCTAATAAAACACACCGCACAATAAACAAACTTTCCATATATATATATATATATATATATATATATATATATATATATATAGAGAGAGAGAGAGAGAGAGAGAGAGAGAGAGAGTTAGGTTCAAAATGAAACTCCAAAAAGTGGAAAACTGTGGAACACCCATCCCAACCCTAGATCAATTCCCCACATTCTAATGGTGCACCCTTAGTCACTTACATCACATTATTTTTATAAAAGAGAAAACACCCCTAAAAATTATATAACAAAAAAAAAAGAAAAAAATAAAATGTTTATCTATCATCCCCGGTTAAAAAACACCATAAAAAATAAAAAAAAATTAATTAAAAAATATAAAAAACGAAATAAATATAAAACCTTAAAAGTTTTTAAAAATATATATATCTAGCATCCCTGTTAATAAAAACACTCTTAGTTTAGTCGTCGGGTTTAGTTTAGCTTTTAGCGGGTTTAGGTTTTTTAGCATGGAGGTGGGTAAACACTCTTTATTAACATTTTACACGTAAAACAACAAATCTTATTAACATTTTACATGTAAAATAACAGTTTGTAAAGATTTTACATGTAAAATAACACTTTTAATTAACATTTTACACGTAAAATAACAAATCTCATTAACATTTTACATGTAAAACAACAATTTTTTAAGATTTTACATGTATAAATTAATATTTTACATGTAAAATAATACTTTTTATTAACATTTTACACGTAAACAACAAATCGTACTAACATTTTACATGTAAAGCAATAGTTCTTTTAGATTTTACATGTAAAAATAAATATTTTACATAAATAATAACATTTTACATGTAAAACAACAAATATCAGTAACATTTTACAAGTAAAAAATTGTTCTTTAAGATTTTACATGCAAAAATTTAATATTTTACATGTAAAGCAACAGTTCTTAAAGACTTTACATGTAAAACAACACGTTTCATTAAAAGTTTAACGTATATTCATCAATTATGTATATATATGTATATATAGGGTTAATGTAAAAAAAATAGTTTTGTAAGAAGCGTAAGAATAGATGAAGACCCTTGGATCTAGGATCCAGTGGTTGAGATTGGTAATTTCTGAAAGTTGTATAGTTCCCTATTTACATGGTAGAATTTAGGTGGTGTATTTTATTTTAAAATCTTCTCACACAAACACACACACACACACACATATATATATATGTGTGTGTGTGTGTGTATGTATATGTATTAAAAACCAACAAAAGGTATCTCACAAAATTTAGTGTTCATAAACATTATCAAGTTATGTTTTTATGTGTGTACAAGATAATGCTAGTTTTAATGTGGTGGTTATAATATATTTATGCATTTTTCTTTTATTGTTATCTTTCCATCATCACGTGTACAAGAAAAGCCCCTCTCCCACTACCTACCTACAAAAACCTAACCATGAGCCCGGAAAACCTAAACCCCTAAAAGCTAAACTAAACCCGAAGGAAAATCATTTTTTTTTTGGTATGGGGGATGCTAGATATTTTTTTTTGGTTATTTTACCTTTTTTTATATTTTTTAATTAATTTTTTGATTTTTTATTTTGATCGGGGATGTTATATAAACATTTTGGTTTTTTTACTTTTATTATTTTTTCATTTTTTTTGTTTTATAATTTTTTTAATTATTTTATTACATGTACATATCTACCTGTAATTAACATTATACCCTGTTATGATTAATATTATCGAGAAGTATTATTTTTATTACTAACCAATGGATAGAGAAATGTCGAGATCTGGTGATGGTAACTAATGAGGTACCAACATTATCAATAGAGGAAGAAGATTTAGAAGAAGATCCGGAGGAAGAAGAGGAGAGGACGGAGGAGAGTTCAGAAGATGCGGTGCTTCCTAGTGATGAGCCAGATGAATCGGGCTATAGTTGCGAAAGTTACCCCCTAGATCACCACCCGTACAGCAAATAGGAGCCACCGGTACATATCACTCGCCTGATAGAGACCTTAGATTCCTACACCAACCCCGCATACGACCATGACCACACCCACCCAAAGATTCCACTAGATAGCTCGTATGCGAGTACCCCCACCAGATCACACTTTTTCCCCACTTAGATCGACCTATCAGGGGAGAAACTACACGCCCACCAGACATATGATTCTTCCTATTATGAGTGGGTATACCTGCATCCAGTCATGAACCACCACCCTTAGTAAACTCATCATGGCTAGGGGTATTGATTGACCATATCATAGAGCATTTCATTACTATATCTAGTCGCATGCACAGGCGCCACGAAGTGTATGAGTGCATTATGACATTACAACATATTATGTTATACTTACGGCAGTCAGATGCATATTTCCGTTGGTGTTTGAATAGGGTGACTACCCAGCTCTAAGGTTGCATGGGAGTGATCGCGGGTTTTGGTGGCAGTTTGTATGTAGTTGTTGTATTATATATATGGATAGATTTAGATACGAATAGTATAGTACTGTTCTATATAGTCTTTTGATACTCCATGCATCATCTTGTAGTAGTATGTTGTGCTGACATGGATGATGTTTATGTATCGACTATTACAAGCACTGGCCCTTATCGGGCTAAGTCTACTCGTCACTTAGTGACAAATTTTGAGACTCACATACAAACACTGGCCTTTATTAAGCCTATGTTCTAATTTTGGATATATTTATATATGTGTGTGTGTGTGTACAATAACGATTGTGTGTAATATAGGTGTGTTATTTAGCATATTTTGGTGTTTATAATTATGAGTACCTTTGTGATGTGCTCGCTACAGTGAAAATGGTATTAATAAATGTATATTTGATTATTGTTATAGAATGGCCCCGAAGAAAGCTAATATGATATCTGAGGCTGACGTGGCCGAGATGATTGCTCGGAAAATGCAGGTAGTAATTCCGACTATTGTGGTGCAATCCACTACCAGCGTTAATGAAATAGAAATAAAAATCTACCGCCAAATACTAATATAGCTACGAGCACTACTCCCCCTTTAAATACATACAACTATGAATGTTACTACCCCACCAAATACTAATACGACCGCAAACGTTAATCCTCAACCGAACACGAATAATGGTTGTAACAACCTAGATCCCCCACGACGAGAGTGTTCGTATAAACAATATATGTAATGTAGACCAACATAGTTCAGTGGTATCGAGGGACCAAACGTGCTAGTAAAATGGATCGAACAGACTGAGTCTGTAATCAATATCAACAACTGTCCACCGGATAGTATAGTTTAGTATACTACCTACACGTTTGTGGATCATGCCTTAATATGGTGGAATACAATTGTACAAACCCGGGGAAAACAGGCGATTAACCGTATGACATTGGCAGAACTTAAAGCCTTCATATTGAAACATTTTTGCCCAAGGAATGAAATCCAAAGACTGGAACACTACTCTGGAATTTGGAAATAAGAGGCGCTGATCATTTGGGGTATAGTAAACGTTTTAAGGATATGGCCTTCCTAGTTTCGTGGCTAGTTACTCCAGAACCTAAACGGATCGAACACTACATTTGGGGATTAATCCCAGCGGTAAGAAGTATAGTCGATTCAGTAGCCCACCCAACTTCGGAAGGTGTCGTGTCACAAGCCGGCATTATCACATTTGACCTCACAAGAAGTGGTGTGTTAAGAAGGCCATGGGAGTCATCATGTACTCATGGAACTAGAGTACAGAGGAAACAAAAAAATAAGCGCGCAAGCCTGACAACTCAAAATTATGCCATGACCAGTTGTGACATGAACCAGGATGTGTAATTTGCATTACATAGGTGAATGTCGACTAGCCATGTGTTAGAAATGTGGAAAGATTGGGCATTATGCCCCCAATTGTAGGGCCGTCACAGACAATGTTAGCGACCACCCCATACAATCCAACCCCATCTTCCACAACCACCTCGACCCCAATCAGTTCGAAAACAACCCATCCATCAAACTCCACCCACAATGGACCACCATACTTTCGATGAATGTGGAAGTACGGAACACTTTATAAGATACTGCCCCAAATTGAACCAAGGTGCAGTAAGAAGACAAAATCAAGGACAAGCGTCGACTTCCAATCCAGCTAGGGGACACACTTTTATGATTGGATCGGGTGAAGCGCGACAAGATCCCAATGTAGTGACAGGTACATTATCAGTTTCTGATCGGGATGCTTCGGTTTTTCTTATACGGGTGTCGATTCAAGTTTTGTATTTGCTAACTTCTTACCTTTGGGGAATATGCCGGTTAGTGAATTAATAGATCCTTATACTATAGAACTCGCTAACAGTAAATCTATAATTGTTAACCAAATAGTTCGAAATTTCCTTCTTATCCTAAACGACCAACCATTCCTTATCGATTTATGATGTGCAAAAATATATATAATTAAACCTGATTCATGTAAATATAAAATCATACGGGGTTTAATTAATATGATATTGAACAAACTCAACAACAATTTTAAAATAAAATCATAATTGTATTGTATGAACTTGACAATAGAAAATCAATCATATATTCGTTAATCAATTCAAAACAATCGTCAGCACATCGTCAATCAACCAAGGTACTATTAACAGGTTTAGCTACTCTTCATATAAAAAACATCAACAATTAAGAAACAATAGCAGTCATTATTTAAATTATAATTTGAAACAAAAATTTTAAAAACAATAACCGAATGATCAAATCGGCACGCTGCCCACAACCTCAAAACTTAGGTTCTTGAAATTCAAACACCTTTTTATTTTTCTTCTCCTTATGCGCTGACCTCTGCCTCCAGAATAAAAGATATAGTATTCTTCCAATTCCTTTATGCGGTTGACCCAATATGTTCCAGCCGCCAAACTCCCGTCTCCAAGTTGTCGACACCAATTCAATATATATTGTTATGCATTTTATAGGTTTAATCCAATACAGCCCCCCCCCCCCCCCCCCACACACACACACATAAATGCCATGATTAATGGTAACCACAAGCCACAACAAAAGGTTGTTTTAAAAAAAGGGAAATCCTCAAGTCCATGAGAAAGTGAATCTTTCTGCACCATTTCAAGTTGATTATAAGAAATTGATGGGTCATCAAAAGACCATTGGTGTGAGAATTCCCAAACCTAGTGATAGATTCAAAAATGGAGGAATGTGAAATGAAGAATTAGGTTTTATGGAAGAGTATGGTGTAAATTCAATGATGTACACGGGATGTGAAATGAAGAATTAGGTTTTATGGAAGAGTATGGTGTAAATTCAATGATGTACATGGGCATCTTGTTGGTTCATGTTGGTATAAAAATGAACCAAAACCAATTCATTTGCCAGATTCTAAGAAAATTGGTCAAGACTTTGGTCTTTACAAAAAGAAATACAATGCTTACCTTGGAAAGGGTAAAGAAGTGGTTGAAAATGAAGGTATCAAAAGATTCAGAGACTTCTAAATTGAAGAATGAGAAAAACGATAAGAGCGTGGAGGAAGAGAAGTCAAAGAAGGATAAACTTAAGGTGGTGAAAAAGGGAGAAAATCTTGTGCCATAATCTGTCAAGATACATTAAACTAATATCAAATGTTGGTTAATATGAGAAAACAGAATCTTCAAATTTAAAAATGAAGACAAATTTTCAAAACCTTTCAAAGAAACAGTTTCAAAATTGAATGGAGATGAGAAGTATTTGTTAGCGTTTGGAAAGGAGACAAGAGGTTTTTCTTCCGTGAGGAAGGATGAAACTTCTAAAGTTAAAAGGGAAGAAATGGCCCTAAAAGAGTGAATGGGTGATATTATTGACAACGATAGTAATCTTGAATCTGCTTCTGATTTTGTCAAGAGATAGGAAAGTGATGGATCAAATGATATTTATTTTGAAGATGTCTATCGAAAGTATTTTGTTATTCTGGCTTATGAAAGACAATAAGCGAATGGGGGTTGTGTTTCTTTTCATCACTAAATCTAAATTTCTTTTGGACAGGAACAATCCACGTATGTTGAAGACATTTGGTATATGGATAATGGATATTCCATGCACATGAATTGTAACAAGAGATCACTTGAAAAATTATGAATGAATTGTAACAAGAGGTCACTTGAAAATTTATGAAGAAAAACATGTAGGGCATGTTACCTTTGAAGGTGATGAGAATAGAGGATAGATAATTGAAAAAGGGATATTAATTAATGGCAAGTTGCCATTTGACAATGTCTATTATGTTGAAGGACTTCAATACAACTTGTTAAAATATTCACAAGTTTGTGATAAAGGCTACAAAGTGGGACTTGATGATACTCATTGTTTCATTCTGAAACCAGAGTTTGTGATACCTCCTGAGATGATAATGATGATGGCTCAGAGAAATGAAAATCTATATAAATTGAGAATGAAATATGCCATTTCAAGGGGTGGCGCTTGTTTCGTTACCAAAGCAACACACAATAAATCAAAGTTATGACATAGGAAATTGTTTCATGTCAATCTAAAGAACATGAACAAGCTTTATAAAGGTAAATTTGTAATTGTTTAACCACAAAATAGTTCTATCTTGATAACAAACGCTCCTCGTGCATGAAAAAGGAAACAACAAATCATCTCACTAGACTAACCTATTGAACACTATTGATTAAGAGCTTGAGATGCTTTATATGGATCTGGTTGGTCGGTCTTATGAGTGTTCCAAGCGTTTGCAAAAAGCTTTTTTGTCTTATTATTATTAATGACTATACAAGATAGATTCACATGGGTATATTTTCTTGCTTCAAAGAATGAGACTGATGAGTTGAGCAAGGGTTGCGTGACAAGAATTGAAAACCAACTAGACATGAGAGTCAAGGTAATGAGAAGTGATAATAACACAAAGTTCAAGAATGGGGTGATGTGTTAGTTTTGCGATGTCAATGGAATTTTACAACACTTTAGTGCTCCTAGAACTCTAGAGCAAAATGTGATCAGAAAGAAGAAACAGAACTTTAATTAAACCTACAAGGATTCTTATGCCAACTTACTTGTCTCTCCGTCTCAACACACACTGTCACACACAGTTAACGTAATCATCCAGATACTAATCGTAATTCATATCAAATGACTAGATCTTAAACGTATTAAATCAGAGCAGTGGATTCTCAAGTGGTATCAATGCCACCGTCAGATTGAATTGTGATTAGGAATTGTTTACGACACAACTAAATCATCGATTGATTGTTAATTGTGTTTAAATGTATTGAAAGTTGCGTTCGGACTGTTAACGCTATAGAATTATTCAATTAAGTATTGAATTCATCATAATCAGTATGAATTGGACTCTAGGATTGTTCATGATGATGTTGTGATTATCTGATAGAGATAAATTGTATTAATTGTTCATGAATTGGTGATTTGAGTTTATGCAGGAACAGAGTGTGGTTTGGATGAGTTTTTGGTAAAATTGGATAACAATTGGTTTGTGTTTGTGGTTTGGATTGGTATGATGATGTTCGGAATGGATACAAGAGTTGACTGAGTGGTTAATTAGGTGATTTGGTTGAGGTTTGAGCGAGATTGAATTGATTTTGAGTTGGTTCGTACTGAGTGTGAATCTCGAAATGTGTTTACAAATTTAAATATTTGAAGATATGAATGCTCATTCGTTCTTTTCTTCAACTCATTCATTAGTTTCAATTACTCATCCGTTTGACAGTTATAACCGTTTTGACAGCTGTTAAACATTCATAACAAATCATTCGCTACTACAGTTCCTCATTCGTTCACTAAACCTTCATTCGCTTCAATCATCCTTTGTGTGAACAGTAGCATTCATTCGTTGGTTTCATTCGTCAATGCTTCAATCGTGTATTCCTCATTCGTGTGAAAAGTTACATTCATTATTGGTCATTCGTTACACAAACACACCTCATTCGTATACTGATTTGTTACCTAAAGTACCTTTGACTTTCTTAGATTGACAAATTTTTCACCACATACTTTCAATTTGACAGTTTTAATCCTTGAATTTTCATAATGACAAACTTTTATGCACTTGTGTCCCAAAACGCTTAAATGCATGAATTTTATGTGATTTTCCGAAATGGGAACCAAGGTTTAAAGCTCGCTTTGGATCTGTTCATCCGGATTGTATTCAGAGTCTGGATGTTGTCTATAAACATGTGTTAGTTGGAAGTTATTATGCTGGGTGGACAGAGAAAATATTCACTAATATGACCAATGAAAAAAAGAAAGCCTACGAGATCGAAACAAAGGCTTATTCAACATTGACTATGGCGTTACTTAAAAACATAACTCATCATGTAAGCAGCATTAAAGTATGTGCTTCCATTTCAACACTTAAAAGTAAGGAGCATGGGGACTTAGACAACAAGAAATCGATGCTCAAGTTTCAATTTAGAAACTTTTGTTTGTTAAAGGGAGAAACTTTGACTGAGCTATTGACAAGGCTTTGGTATCTAATCGTTAAGATGAGTAATTTCAAGATGCCTCCTAGTGAGATTGACCAAATTGATACTTTGAAGAATGCTCTACCTGCTTCATATTCCACATTGTTTGTGCTTAAAGAAAACGGTTTTTTTAAGAAAGAAGAACTCACAACTATGGAATTTGTTCATAAATTAAAAGGAAAGAGAGTTTGAGTTGAAGTGTCAAAATTCTTCCAAAGATAACAAGATCTAAATCTTTCTTTCTGGGGGGAGCACTTCCTTCAAGCAGTACATATGTACCAATCACAACGTTTTATTCTCAAACAAGTCAAGAGATTCTTTAAAGTGCTGAAGTTGTTCCTAATGTATCTTTTATGACTTCAAGATCTGGTTCTTCATTTGGTACCAATCAGAGCGTTTTATTCTCAAACAAGAAGAGATTCTTCAAAGTTCTGAAGTTGTTCCTAATATATCTTATATGGCTTCTCGACCTAGTTCTTCATGCGGTACAATTATTCATAATTCACAACCACCGAATGTGAATATGAAAGAGGCAGACCAACTACTTGTCTTTTGTGTGCCTTTATGACTTCATACGAACAATTGGTGGGTAGATAGATTATTACAAGTGATTTGACTTATGAGGACTCTGATCAGATAGATCCAGATAACCTTGAATTAGTGGATGTCAAATGGAATATGGCCATGATTGTAAGGAAAGTCAAGAAGTTCATGCAAAAGACATGAAAAGACTTATCGACGATGAACAAGGATTAGCTTTCATAAAATAAATGTCAAGTGTTACAATTGCCAGGAATTAGGTCATTTTACTAAAGAGTGTGATAAACCAAAGAAGGAGTACTCGTTTCCTAGGACTCAAGATAGAAACTCAAACAAGAAGTATAATAACTATGAGTCAAAAGAAAATACAAATGGGGCTGAATCAGTCAATCCATCGCGGTCACAAACCTAGATTTCTCAAGAAGGGATTGACTGGTCTCAAAGGCTTTTGGGGAATACATCTTTCGAGGGTAACCAAGAGAATTTGTTAATGTTTGAACAAGTTGAACACGTTGAAGATGCAAATGGAGACAAACTAACTGATGAGAGTAAAGAATCGGAAACTGTGGCTTATTCGAATGACTGAAACATATAGCAATCGTAAGCATTTGCTTGCATGGCTAAGATTGAAGAGGGCAGGTCTAACTCTTTTGATTGTCTATAGAGCAATCAGAAGCATCATTTGTTGATGGACCTTTGAACACGAAATGTTCTCAATGTGATGAAAATAAGTCTAAACTTGAGGTTATTCGTCAGCACAATTATATTTTCTTCTGGATGATATGAAAAGGTTCGAGGAATAATTCTGTTCGACACATTCCCATCATCATGAAAATTAGTAACATTCTCTTTTCCATTTACTTCATTAGAACTCGGAGTAGCCAACATTTCATGAGATTCTCCATCATCATCAAACGAAAGAGTAGATGGAGTAGCAACATGATCAAGAACATTTTCATCAACTTGAGTTACTTCATTGAAAATCGGGGGAATATTATTTGCTGTAGAATCTTGAGAATAAAAATCATTCAAGTATTGTTGAAATTTTAACGAAGCAGCTTCATCAGATAAATTGTCTTTAGGTAAGTTGAAGCTCTTCCAAAGATTATCGTAATCAAATAACCATGCATCTCCCGGTTTTTGAGTTGAAATATTATATCTTTGACAATCCACATGCTGTACTTGCACGATTCAGTTGATGCTTGGAAGAAATACTTTTCTTAACGGACTTGCATAGCCCACAAAGAGTCCTATTACTGATTTTGCACCAAACTTACCATCAGGATCCAGAACCGTACATTGTTACCCAAAAGGTCTGAGCCATTTCTGATTCGGCTTTCTTCGGTTCAAGAGTTCAAAATAGGTTTTCCCAAATTTCTTAACTGTGAGAACACGGTTTAGAGTATAACAAGAAGAAGCCACAACCTTGGTCCAAAAACTAACAGGCAGTTTTGAATCAGCTAACTGGCTCTAGCAGTCTCTATAAGAGTTCTATTCTTTTGTTTAGCGACCCCATTTGTTGTGGAGTGTAGGGTGCACTAAATTCATGAAGAATACCATGTTCGTTATAGTACTCCAACATCTTTTTATTCTTGAACTCGGATCCATTGTAACTTCGGATTCTTCTAATCGGCAAATTGTACGAATTCTCCAACTATTTAAACAAAATCATTAGATTCTCAAATGTCTCATCTTTGGATTCTAAGAACATTACGCACGAGAATCTTGAATAATCATTGGTAAACTCTAGGCATTAAAGTTCGCCAATGATACTTTTGCATTCACGGGTCCAAACAAATCCATATAGACTCTCTCGAACGTTAAGTTGATAAAATTTAACACTTTTGACAGGTGAGTCTTCTTTTTATGTTTTCTCTTTTTGCAACTCAAACAATCGTCACTTCAATGAAATCCTTTCACATTCACCTCATCAACAAGTTGATTATGAGCTAAGTACTTCATCTTTCTTACATGAATGTAACCCATTCTCCCGTGAGATAATATAGATTCCTTCTCAGTCTTGGTTATTGTGCTAGCATCACTCATGTTGAGAAGATACAAAGCATTCCCACGAGGTGCTTTCATCAGAACCCATTCTCTCGGTATCTTGTACCCCGGTTATAAAATAATACACTCGTTGTCAGTGAAGTATGTGGAGAATCCTTTGTCACAAATTTGTGACATGCTCAACAAACTGTTCTCCAATTTTGTGATGTAATTGACCTTATCAAACATTATTGTGTCGTTTGATAATATTCGTTCACCCACTTTTTGACCCCTTGGTTACCAGCAATTCCGACATAGCATCCTCTAATTGATTTGACATCTTTCAATAAATAAAGAGTGCCAGCCATGTATCTAGAAGCTCCACTATCCATTATCCAAAGTGAATCATCGGATCTTCGAAGCCCCTACACACCAAGTAACCCTTTAGTGAAACAAGGAACCCAAGCCTTCTTGATCTTGGGTTGTTTGATGTTCTCATAAAACATTTCCTCAAACAAGTTATCACATTCAATATCCATTGATGCATTATCAACAGACGAACAAACACTAAAAGCATTAAAAACCTTACAAGAATCATCAGAAACCTTACTAGAAACATAAGAAACGTTACACACATTAGGTATCTTACTAGGTGACTTAGATTCCAAATCACTTGTTTTGACTTTTGCTACCCAGTTTTGATCCTGAGTGTGTTTTAGGGATGGAAATGGGTTGGGTTTGGGATGGGTCTAGGTATTCCCAGACCCGGACCCGATTATAAAACCCCATCCCAGACCCATCGGGTAGTTATCGGGTAAATACCCATCGGGTATCGGGTATGCTCGCGGGTTTTGGGTAATACCCGTTAGTTTATTAAAAATACCCGTCGGGTATGTCCGACTCAAATCCCATCGGGTTTTGGAAATACAACAAAAAAAAATTCTAGTTTCATGGTACACTCAATTCAACAAAAAAAGAAAAAATTATACCAAAAAATATATAAAAAGGATCTACGTAGTTTATAAAGGATGAGTGAGTGGCGGGATGTAATATATATATATATATATATATATATATATATATATACGCCATTATGCTTTAGGAGCCATTGATCAAATTATCTAATGGTTAAGATGGGTTCTCAAAGTTCTCACAAAAAATACTAGTTCTTAATGATATTCATCCTATATATATATATATATATATATATATATATAGGATGAATATCATTAAGAACTAGTATTTTTTGTGAGAACTTTGAGAACCCATCTTAACCATTAGATAATTTGATCAATGGCTCCTAAAGCATAATGGCGTTTTTGTGAATAAATAAAAGATAATGGGGATTTAATAATGGTATTATTGAAAGTGAGCCACACTTTATTTTATAACCAATTCCTTTTTCTCACTAATCTCCTAAAAATATGGGTGCTCCATGTTTCTCTCAATTCATTGATTTGATTGAAATGTGTTATTTAGATCCAAAAGAGTTTTTATGATTTTCGTTAAGTCATCATATTGATCGGATTGACATTAAATTTTTGTACAATGATAGAATATTAAAGATTCTATATATTTATACATATATAAATAGTTTATTTACACGTTTTGTTAAACATTTACATATATATAAATACTTAACTTACACACATGTAAAAAAATGTTACACATACGTAAAACAAAATTAGACGCCACAAATTATGATCGGACCAATATTAAAATTTGATCCAATGATAGAACATTCAAGATTATAAAATATTTACACACATGTAAATTGTTTATTTACACCTTATGTTAAGCATTTACATATATATAAATACTTAACTTACACGCATGTAAAATATGTTTCATGTTAACTAGATGGGTTTTTTTCTAATTGTACTACAATTTAATTTTCATTTACATCTTAATCTATAAAGTTAATTAAGTTTGCCAAAAGTAGCAACAACAAACCAATTAGAAGTTTTGAAGAAAAACACTGATGCAATACAAAATAATAATAATAATAATAATAATAATAATAATAATAATAATAATATATGAATGGCCACGAAGCATATAAAATATACTTTGGTATTTAATATACAAACTGAGTACTCAACATAAATTAAAACTTAGTTTTATAATTACGAGGTTATTATTGAATGAACTACATCGTATATATATTAAGTTGCATAAAAAAGAAAAAAAAACTATTTATATTACATAAAAGTAAATTAAAATTGTCAAGATTAAAACCGGTAGAAAAATGAATTTATTGACGGTTAAGGTTAGTATTAGAGAATCAAGGAAATTCAAATGGTTGAGATAACTACTGCTATTAAATGGTTACCTATTTATACGAAAATGCCATTTCTCATTAAAAAGAAAACAAAATGAAATAAATTAAATGATTGGTTGTGGTGAGTTATTAAAGTTCTCAAGAAATATGGAGTTCCTAAATGAAACCTTCCCTTTATATATCTATATTATCTTATATTAGAGATAGGCGTCCCTTCACCTTTCCATGCTCTCTCTCCTAAGACGCGCTTAATTAAATATTATGGCCGCCGACGATCTTAGCTGTAACACCCCGACCCGGATTGGGCTGACGTGTCACAATAAACATGGTTTCTGAACAAAAGACATGATTTTATTTATTTACTTGTCAAACTTATAATACATTAAATAAGGTAGACTTAAGACTATTTTACAAACTAGTACGGTTAAAAGATATTTTATTATGATCCTGATGCTTTATTCTTCTCTCTTAACCCCGCCCATAGTAACCTGTGTACCTGTAAAAAAAATAAAAACGACGGAATGAGCCGAAGGTTCTGTACGGAATAATAGGCTCAATATGATTTAATGAAACATAATTTAGATTGAACTTATGATAATGATACGATGCAAAGTGACTTAAATAAAATAAATCGTATCATACGGATATACCCATGAGCGAACATAAAACGTGACAACATACAGGTAGCTACTCCTGCATATTTATCACATGAGATGGCGAGTTAGCATACTCGCTATCCATCTCCTTAATATTAATCATAGGACCGATCCATACGCCTCCTAATAATCATATGTACCACTTGTACTTAATAGACGCCGTGAACTGATCTCACCGTCACGGGTGGTGCACATGTTGTCGGTGCCGCAACAACATGCTCGTGGGACACTCCACGAGAAGCGACACTCAGGGTATCGGAATACAAATGAACTTATTCATATAACTCATAGCAAACATATATTCGTAACATATATCGGAACATGCGATAATGAGTATAATCAAACATAATAATATCGCATGACATGAAAGCTAAATCCAATGTTTAATCAGAACTGGAATCCAACGGACATCCAAATGAAATGATAATTCAAAGACGTAAGGAGTTATACAATATATATTAACTCAATGGGTTTATATCAATTAAATATGAAAGCAATGGAAAGTGGGGGTAAGGATCCGTACCTTTAGTGCTCCCAAGTAATACCGATTTGTTTATAAGCGTTTGCCAATTCTACATGTAAATTATATTTCTTTAGAATTATATTTGTTGTACCAAAGCACAATTACTAAATTCCGAAATTTCAATTTTAGATATTTAGTATATCATACAAGAAACTAATATATCCAAGTTTTATTACTTATGTCGTTATTGTTATTAATTATACTACAATAGTTTATATATGTAGTTCATGATTAGATCTTGTGAGATTTACTATTACTAAAGAATAATAGTTTATGTCTTGTGTTATGAAATTATTTTTTAATAAATAATAATAAAATATAAATAAATACAGATGAAATAGAAATTAATCCCTGGCTGCTTAATTTCTTTACTATTATTATTATTATTATTATTATTATTATGCTTAAAGTTTCTTAATAATGGATTTAACAAAGTCATGGTGGATGTCAGTTTTCAAGAAAATAAAAGTTGTCTTATCCGCCTACTTTAACAACCATATAAATTAGTAGATAATTTTTCAATAAAGGTTGGGTTTTGAATATTTAAACGAGGTGCAACAGATGAGGTCGAATCTTGACCAAGTGTTTAATGGGTTTGGGTTTAACCGTTTTATCTAGGTTCAAAATGAATCAAATGGTAAAACAATAAAATAATAACATAAACCTTGTTGATATGTCTTCTTCAATAGTTCGCTAAAAAACGAATATGTTGATCGGAAACTGGTTCGAGCTATGCATGGTGTTTCGGAATATAAGGGTGAACTCAGAAGTTACTAAAAAGGTGAAGATAGGCAGTAATGGTATTATTTTAGTGTTGGTTTTATTTTGATTAGAGTCGGAGTTGTCGATCACCGGATTCTTGTAACAGAGTTTAAATAGAGATGAATGAAGGGAAGTTAGATGAGAATTACAATGAATCACTTCATAGTTTATAACATAAACTAAACAGTAGGGCAGAAGTTTGGCGTGCGAGATGTGTGTACGGCGTGTGTTCGGAGGAGCATGGGTTTGTGTTAGTTGCAGGTGACTTGTGGATGGCATATTACTTCATGTTTCTAGATGTGCATGGCGTGTGGTTGCTGTGAATATCCCTGGCCACACTTCACATCTATCTAATATCATAATTTAATATATTGTTATTATATTGTTAAATCTATTTAGTTTTAACGTAACTTAATTTGTTTTAAATGCATTAATAAACATATATTAAATATTGCTTTCATGTCCATTATTAAAGTAAATTTTCTTTTATTCATTTATTTATTTTTGGTTATCACAACTATTACCCTCTTAAAAGAAATTTCATCCTCGAAATTTATTAATCCGAAATTCAGAACATATGTTAATGGAAGCTTAATAATATATATATTAAAAAATACGGTTCATAACTACCTGAATTATAAGTTTTATTGCTCGAACAGACTAGGGTATAAAGAACGAATTGACTCTTCAGTTTCCCAAGTAGCTTCACGTTCAGAGTGATTCTTCCAAGAAACTTTAACATACGGAATTATTTTCTTACGCATGATCCTTTCTTGTCGATCTAAAATGTCCTCTGGTTCCTCTTCGTACGATAAATCTTCGTGAATTATAAGTGCCGGATAATTAATGACGTGGAGAGAATGATAGTTGTATCCTCTTAACAGGGACACGTGAAAAACGTTATGAACGTGAGAGAGTTGTGGCGGTAAAGCTAGTCGGTATGAAACTTCTTCGATTCTTTCGAGAATTTCAAAGGGACCAATGAAGCGAGGACTAAGTTTTCCTTTAGTTCCAAATCTGTGAATGTCGCGCCAAGGTGATACTTTTAAAAAGACATGATCGCCAACATTAAATTCAAGTGTTCGTCTATGTTGATCTGCATAACTCTTTTGCCTACTCTGAGCCTCTTTTAGCTTTTCTCGTGCAATGGTGACTTTTTCATTCGTAACCTGGACTAGCTCGGGTCCTTCTATAATCTTTTCTCCGACTTCCTCCCAACATATAGGTGCTCGACATTTACGGCCATATAATAATTCGAATGGAGCCATATCAATACTCGCTTGCCAACTATTGTTGTAAGAGAATTCAACAAGGCATAAATATTCATCCCAGTTTCCGGACCATTCAAGTGCACATGCTCGGAGCATGTCTTCTAAGATTTGAATCATGCGTTCTGATTGCCCATCTGTTTGTGGATGAAAGGCCGTACTGAATTTCAGGCGCGTATCCCAAGCATTTCGGAAACATTTCCAAAATCGTGATGTGAAACGTGGGTCTCTATCCGAAACGATTGAAGATGGCGTACCATGGAGTCGAATAATCTCTTGAAGAAAAATTTCGGATAATTGACTAACTAAAAATTTTTGTTGAATCGGTATGAAATGAGCCGATTTAGACAATCTATCGACTACAACCCATATAACATCGTTTTTCTTGAATGTCTTGGGCAAACCGGTAACAAAATCCATTGTATTCACATCCCACTTCCATATTGGGATATCCAATGGCTGTAATAATCCGCTTGCCCTTTGATGTTCAATTTTCACTTGCTGGCAGGTGAGACATTTACTTACGTATCAAGCAACGTCTTCCTTCATTCCATCCCACCAAAAGCTCTGTCGTAAGTCCAGATACATCTTCGTAGATCCTGGGTGAATAGAAAATTGTGAACTATGCACTTCGGCTAACAAAGACTCACGAAGGGTGGAGTCATTGGGTACAAAAAGTCTTTTGCCACACCAAATCACTCTGTGCTCATCTATACAGAATTCAGATTGCCTACCGACTTCAAGGTTTTGCACAATCTCCCATAAGCCTCCATCTTCCTTTTGTGCATCTTTAATTTGTGATATGAGATCAGGTTCAATCTGCATTCTAGCAAGATATCCATCGGATTCACCAATCTGAAGCCCGATGTCCATTCTATTTAGATCATGAATAATGCGAAGCTGAATTTGAAGGCAAGATATACTACCGAAATTCTTTCGGCTTAAGGCGTCAGCTACAACATTGGCTTTTCCCGGATGGTATTGAATATTTGCGTCATAGTCCTTTAAAAGTTCTAACCACCTTCTTTGCCTCATATTTAACTCTTTCTAAGTGAATATATACTTGAGACTCTTGTGGTCCGTAAAGATGTCACATGTTTCGCCATATAGATAGCGTCACCATATCTTCAACGCAAAGACGACCGCGGCTAATTCTAAGTAGTGTTTTGGGTAGTTAACTTCATACGGTTTCAATTGACGTGAGACGTAAGCGATAACCTTCCCATGTTGCATTAATACACAACCTAGGCCTTTCTTTGAGGCATCACTATAGACTTGGTAACCTCCTGATCCAGAAGGAAGAGTAAGTACTGGAGCTGATACGAGTCGTTTCTTTAATTCTTCAAAGCTTTTCTCTTGTTCTTCCTTCCAAGAGTACTTTACTCCTTTCCTCAAGAGTTTCGTGAGAGGTAGAGCGATGATTGAAAAACCTTCAACAAATCTTCGGTAGTAGCCAGCGAGACCCAAGAAACTTTGTACTTTGGTGACAGAAGTGGGTCTAGGCCATTTCGTAATAGCTTCGATCTTTGCTGGGTCCACCATTATCCCATCTGCTGATATAACATGACCTAAGAATGCCACTTGGCTAAGCCAAAAGTCACATTTTGAAAATTTTGCATACAACTTCTTATCTCGCAAAATTCCAAGTACTGCATGTAAATGTGCTTTATGCTCTTCACGACTCTTAGAATATACTAGAATGTCATCAATAAAGACAATGACGAATTTTTCGAGAAACTTGTGAAATACACGATTCATTAAATCCATGAAAACTGCAGGCGCGTTGGTTAGCCCAAAGGGCATAACTAAGAATTCATAATGACCGTAGAGAGTGCGAAAGGCGGTTTTTGGAACATCATCCTTCTTGACCTTCAATTGATGATAACCGGATCTTAGATCGATCTTTGAGAAGAATTGAGCACCATGTAATTGATCGATGAGATCGTCTATGCGAGACAAGGGATAACGATTTCGGATTGTGATCTTGTTTAGTTCTCGATAATCTATGCATAATCGCATAGTCCCGTCTTTCTTCTTTACAAACAAGACTGGTGCTCCCTAAGGCGAGACACTTGGTCAGATGAATCCTAGATTTAACAACTCTTGTAGTTGCTCCTTGAGTTCTTTTAGTTCTAGGGGTACCATACGATATGGTGCTTTAGAAATAGGTTCGGCGCCATGAATAAAATCAATGGTGAATTCTACTTCACGGTCTGGTGGAAGGCCAGGTAGTTCTTTTGGTAATACATATGCATATTCAAAGACAACCGTGTGATAAAAATCCTTCACAGCCGTGTGATATAAATTTATGGGCTTTAAGTGCAAAAATAATCTTAAGAGATTTACGGGGTGGAGTTCCGTGATATATAAAATCTGGACGCTGGAGATCACCTAAAATAACACATCGAGAATAACAATCTATAGTAACATGGTGTCGAGATAACCAATCAATCCCGAGAATAACATCGAAGTCGGACATATGCATCGGATAAAGGTTCGCGTTATACACAACATATTCGACACGAATAGGACAATCTTTATATACACTAGTGATTAAGAATGAATCATTCATAGGAGTAGAGATTATCAAAGTATGATCTAATGGAGTGGGTCTAATCGTAAGGTACTTAGTAAACGAGTTAGATACGACAGAATGGGTTGCTCTTGTATCGAAGAGCATAGTGATACTACGTTCACCAAGCTGAAGAGTGCCATATACCGTACCTGGGGAATTTTTAGCGAGAAAGTGTTAAAACTCTTCCTCTAGTGTTGGGTGGTGCAACATTTCCTCCGATTTTATTTTTGGTGTCTTGCTTAGGACAATTCTTGATCATGTGCCCAGTTTCACCACATCTAAAGCATGCTCTTGTACCTTGGCGACATATGCCTTGACGTCTCTTACCACAAGTTTTGCATAGAGGATGATAAGTTTGATTAGGGTTTATATACTGATTCAACGGTTGAGCTTTGTTAGGTTTTGCGTATAGCTGAATTTGATTTTGAACGGGTTTCTGATTCTGTGGTCTAGACTGCCAAGGGCGTGTTTGAATTCCAGAGTTTCTATTCACTTGTACCTTGTGATCTTGGGGTTGTGCCGTATTGGATGGTTGTCGGTAGATTGCTTAAGTTGTCCTTCGCTGTCTCTCTTTTTATTTTCGCCAGTTCGAGATAAGAATTCTTTTCTTTCGAACTCGAAAGTTTTGATTGCATCATCTACTTCTGTAACATCCTTGAACTTCATATACATAATCGACTTCCGAATTCGATCACTAACTGCCCACTTAGATTTTTCTGCTTGGGCTTCTGCTGACCCTGCAACATCCCCAACTATATTAGCCAACCTTGAGAATCGAGTAATGAACTCCGAAGCAGGTTCATCATTTCCTTGACAGATAACAGCGTATTCTCTGATATAAGCTTCCTTATCAGCAGTAGAAAAGTACTTGTCATAGAAGATGGTGCGGAAATTTGCCCATGAAATATTAGCGGCATAAACGTCTCCGCCTTTAACTTGTTTGTATCCTTCCCACCAAGTCTGTGCATCATCTTCCAGTTTATAGGTTGCCAACCTACCCTTATATTGATCTGCAACTCCAAGAACTTCAAAGATCTTCTCAATATGGGCTATCCAGTTTCTTGCTTCGATGGGATTAGTTTCATGGCTGAAATTTTTCGGCTTTTGCTTTTGGAATTTCTCGATCCACATGTGTATACCATTAGCATTGTTGGTTTTGGTGTTCTCACCTGTGGCAGGACCAGAATTGTGATTACCATTGGTGTGTTATGGGGGACGAGTTTGTTGAATAACAGCTTCAACAGTTTGAGCAACAAGGTTTGGAAGCAAACCAGCAATAGCTTGGTTAACAGCAGCAACAACATTGGGATCAACTGGGGTTTTGTTAGAAGCAGTTTCGTTGTGAGGGCGGTCAGTGCGAACATTTCTACGAGGCTGACGACGAGGAGGCATCTAAAAGAATAGACGCAAGGATTAGAATATCGTAACGATTTCCAACTTAATCATACCCTAATTTCTACCCATTCCTCACAGGTCTTAATTACTAAGTTTAAGTTTTCTACAGGAAAGAGCCATTTGCTCTGATACCATAGCTGTAACAACCCGGTTCGGATTGGGCTGACGTGTCACAATAAACATGGTTTCTGAACAAAAGACATGATTTTATTTATTTACTTGTCAAACTTATAATACATTAGATAAGGTAGACTTAAGACTATTTTACAAACTAGTACGGTTAAAAGATATTTTATTATGATCCAGATGCTTTATTCTTCTCTCTTAACCCCGCCATAGTAACCTGTGTACCTGTAAAAAAAATAAAAACGACGGAATGAGCCGAATGCTCAGTACGGAATAACAGGCTCAATATGATTTAATGAAACGTAATTTAGATTGAACTTATGATAATGATACGATGCAAAGTGACTTAAATAAAATAAATCGTATCATACGGATGTACCCATGAGCGAACATAAAACATGACAACATACAGGTAGCTACTCCTGCATATTTATCACATGAGATGGCGAGTTGGCATACCCGCTATCCATCTCCTTAATATTAATCATTGGACCGATCCATATGCCTCCAATAATCATTTGTACCACTTGTACTTAAGAGACGCCGTGAACTGATCTCACCGTCACGGGTGGTGCACATGTTGTCGGTGCCGCAACAACATGCTCGTGGGACACTCCACGAGAAGCGACACTCAGGGTATCGGAATATAAATGAACTTATTCATATAACTCATAGCAAACATATTTTCGTAACATATATCGGAACATGCGATAATGAGTATAATCAAACATAATAATATCGCATGACATGAAAGCTAAATCCAATGTTTAATCAGAACTGGAATCCAACGGACATCCAAATGAAATGATAATTCAAAGGCGTAAGGAGTTATAAAATATATATTAACTCAATGGTTTATATCAATTAAATATGAAAGCAATGGAAAGTGGGGGTAAGGATCCGTACCTTTAGTGCTCCCAAGTAATACCGATTTGTTTATAAGCGTTTGCCAATTCTACATGTAAATTATATTTCTTTAGATGTATATTTGTTGTACCAAAGCACAATTACTAAATTCTGAAATTTCAATTTTAGATCTTTAGTATATCATACAAGAAACTAATATATCCAGTTTTATTACTTATGTCGTTATTGTTATTATTTATACTACAATAGTTTAAATATGTAGTTCATGATTAGATCTTGTGAGATTTACTATTACTAAAGAATAATAGTTTATGTCATGTGTTATGAAATTATGTTCTAATAAATAATAATAAAATATAAATAAATACAGAGAAACAGAAATTAATCCCTGGCTGCTTAATTTCTTTACTATTACTATTATTATTATTACTATTATTATTATTATTATGCTTAAAGTTTCTTAATAATGGATTTAACAAAGTCATGGTGGATGTCAGTTTTCAAGAAAACAAAAGTTGTCTTATCCACCTACTTTAACAACCATATAAATTAGTAGATAATTTATCAATAAAGTTTGGGTTTTGAAGATTTAAACGAGGTGCAACAGATGAGGTCGAATCTTGACCAAGTGTTTATTGGGTTTGGGTTTAACCGTTTTATCTAGGTTCAAAATGAATCAAATGGTAATACAATAAAATAATAACATAAACCTTGTTGATATGTCTTCTTCAATAGTTCGCTAGAAAACGAATATGTTGATCGGAAACTGGTTCGAGCTATGCATGGTGTTTCGGAATATAAGGGTTGTAACATCCTAACATGATTCTAGTATTAAATAAAGAAAGTTGAGTTTTGTTATCGAGTGTTAATAATTAATTTATGCTAAATAAAGAAAAGATCATGGATTGGGATTAAATAAGATGGATTAAAGGGTAACGGGCTTTAGGTCTATGGGCCTTGGGGAATATAAATATCCTCCTAAACCACCATACGCGGTTTCATTCCATCTTAATCTCTACACACTTCAAACACACATACCATACGCGGCCGAGCGAGAGAGAGGTGAAAGCTGAGCAAGAAAACGTGATTCAAGAGTTATACAAGATCCAAAGTTCATAAGCTAGCTAACCGAAACCAAAACGAAAACATAAAGGTATGATTTCGATCTTAAAGTTCATATTTTAATAGACGGTTAGCCATGAAACTTGAAAGTATAATAGATCGGCTCTAAATGAAACGTAAAGTAACGAACTTGATGCTAGGACGAATCCAATGAACCCATAAACAGATACGGTTCGTATAGGATAAACCGTAAATCTTGTATTGAACGTTTTTACCATAAAGGTCCAAACTTTACGTCATTCCGGGCTAAGTTTTACCCGAACAAGGCCATGGGAATGGTCGCGGGACTTGTTAACGTCATATCCAAGAATTTCTCGATGAAACGAGGGTGATTCTGGTGATTACGAATGAAAAGAGGCGAATGCTGAATAACTTCGCCTGCAAGCCAACTTCGCCTTTAAGCAAGTTCGCTTGCAAGCAAGTTCGCCAGCCAAGTTCGCCCCTGACAACTTCGCCTGGCATATGTTCGTTTAAGGTTAACTTCGCCAAACCTAACTTCGCTTGATGTTAAGTTCTCTACAAGCAAGTTCGCCTACCGTATCAACTTCGCTGAACCATATGTTCGTTGGACTCTAAGTTCGCCGAGTCTTAAGTTCGCCGAACCTTAAGTTCGCTTAAGTTAAGTTCGCTTAACATGCATTTTAAGGTACCGAATCGGGCTAATGAATGAGTAAGTGAATAAAATAGTAACTTAAAATCCTAATAGGAAATGCGTTAAGACAGTTAATGAAAATAAAATTTTTCCAAGCTCGACCCCAGCCAGGGGCTCTGCTCTTGGACCCTGCTAGGGGCTGCCGCCGCTAGACCCCGCTGCCAGGGGCGCTGCCCCCGGACCCCTATTCATTGTGAGTAGTATCTAAGACTAGAAAGATGATATGAGTAGTGATTGTTAATTGATACGTGTACTTATTATACAGTCATCCGTGCACAACTGAAGAAAGGGATTACGATTAACGGTGAACGTAGCCGCATTCATGTGAGTTTCTAGCCCCATTTATGTGTCATGTTTTCGGTGCTGTGTGCATACTCAATATGTTTGTTAATACGCTTATCCTAAGAGATAAGTGTATGCCTTATGTGAATAATGTGAAATTTATGAATGATTGCTTGATGGTACGTGAACGATCGTCGGATATTGCACGTACTGTCAGGTTGTAACGCTATGTTTAAGGTAAGTATGATATGTATGCTTATGTGTATGAACGTGATAAAGTTAATAAAAGAAGGAAAGGATGGTTGTATGGTTGTATGGTTACGAAAAGGGTACCGAGCCATAATAATACTCGAGGTATGATGTATGGTTGTATGGTAACGAAGAGGAATCGAACCCTACTAATATTCGAGAACTAGGGAACCGAACCCTACTAATATTCGAGGAAAGAGGGTACCGAGCCCTAATAATACTCGAGGAAGGAGTGTACCGAGCTCTAATAATACTCGAGGAAGGAGGGTACCAAGCCCTAATAATACTCGAGGAATGTAGGGCGTAATGCTCTTTATAACGTAAGATATGAAGGCAAGTTAGTACAAAAGAAAGTATGAAAGTATGAAAGTATGAATGAAAGAATATAAGTTTGTGTGTATTGTATAATGTATGATTAACTAGAACTCACTCAGCGTAGCTAACTTTTAGTTTGCACGCAGGTGAGTAGGATGAGGCAGCTCGCTTGAGGAGACACGTGGCGTTGAATAAGAGACCGGCATCGGAAGGCTCAGGGCGTGTTATGTTTTAATTACTTAGTTTTCGAAAGACAAGTTGGTTGTTTAAGACAAGTTTTGAATTGTTATGAAATGTTTTATTAAAGTTTTTATATTCCGCCACTGTTTTTAATTAACTCTGATATTAGAACTGCGTTTATGAGTAAATCCAACACGAAAGTAGGGCTACCGGTAACGGGGCCTTACAAGTTGGTATCAGAGCAAAGTTTGAGAGATTTAAGCATCCTACATGCTTAGACTCGAACAGAGAATGGGATTTAAGTAAGAAAAGAAACAAGATGCCAGTTCAAGAATGCCATGGGTCGCTCAAGCAAGCTAGCAAAGATAAGATGTATGATTAAATGATGTATGATAACAGATAAAGAAAGGATATGTGATCGATAAGGATAGGATTAATTGATGGTTTTGATTGACTAACTGTTTAAGTAGAATCAGCACAAATGGACTCATATAAAGAAGTGTATATGACACAGAAAGTAACGTGATCAGCTAATCACAGCTGGCCACTGTTATTACCTGTTAGCCTTACTATCCTTGTACTAAATAGTTCATTGAGTGATGATGTTTGTGTTTTCCCTCGTCGTGTCCAGCAACCTTCGGTTGAGACAGCTTCCAACACCGGAGATGAGGGGAGTGCAGCTGGAGGAGGTCCGGTCAACAACGAAGGGTTTCAACTGGATCCCGCAATTCAAGCAGCTATTGTTCAAGCTGTAGCCACTGCCGTGAAGAATATTACTCCGGGAGGGTCTGCTGGAAGCCGTGAAAGAACTGCTGGAGGGGTAGGAGAGATGAGGAAAAAAAAGAGGAAGGCCTCGGGTGTGGTTAAGTCTGGGAAAGCTGGTGATAGGAAGAGAGGCCGAGGTGGGTGCAACTATAAATCCTTCAAGGGATGCGACCCACCGAAGCTGACTGGGTTGGGCGACGCAATCGCTACTCTTCAGTGGATAACCGCCATGGATAAAATTATCTGCATTAGCGAGTGTCGTCCCGATCAAGCTGTCGGTTATGCCACCCAATCGTTTGAAGATGAGGCAATGTATTGGTGAGAATCGATTGAGCAAAGAAGGAGTAGAAAGGAAATCAAGGCCATGAAGTGGGAGGATCTGAAGGAGTTAGTGATGAAGAGGTTCT
Source organism: Bidens hawaiensis (assembly GCF_021521415.1). Classification (NCBI taxonomy): domain Eukaryota; kingdom Viridiplantae; phylum Streptophyta; class Magnoliopsida; order Asterales; family Asteraceae; genus Bidens; species Bidens hawaiensis. The sequence goes on along the minus strand of NW_027493687.1, from coordinate 244,707 downwards.
GTGCTGATGCAGAAGTTGAAAGGGCGGAGATGAAGTTCCTGAACTTGAAAGCTAGGACGATGACACATCGTGAGTACAGTGGTGACCCGGTACCCAGATGTGGAACCCTAAGAACAAGCAGCCGAGAGTTTGGGAGAACAGGTCGTGCAAGACTTGTGGCAAGGCACACAGTGGTGAGTGTAGGTGGGGAAAGGGTTCGGATACATGTCATAAGTGTGGAAAGATGCATGCTGGAGAGTGGAGAGTTGGGTCGAATGTTTGCTACAAGTGTGGGAAGGCAGGTCATTATGCTCATGAGTGCAGTTTAAGCCTGCATGCTACAAGTGTGGTAAGACAGGTCACTTTGCTAGGGAGTGTACCGAGGGTGAAGATGGAGGCAGTGGGAAGAAGGATACTGAACAAGCTAGGCCAAGAACTAGGACCTACATGCAGACCCAGGAGCAAGCTAAGCAGATTCCAGATGTCGTCACAGGTACGTTTCTAGTAAACGGTATTTTCGCTTCAGTATTGTTTGATTCGGCGCAAACAAAAGTTTCGTAGCCACACCATTTAGTAAACTAGCTAAAATGAAATGTTTCCAAGTGTCTGAAACTCTTATAGTAGAAACCTCTAGTGACACTTCGGTTAAAATAATGAAAATGGTTAAGGACTGTAAGATAGAATTGGAGGGACATGAGTTCCCTGTTACTTTGTATGTTATGACCTTAGGAGGGTTCGATGTGGTTTTGGGGATGGATTGGTTGTATGAGTTTGAGGCTCAGATAGTATGTAAGAGTAGGATAATAAGGTTAAAGTCCTTGGATGGTAGTGCGGTGACGGTTTATGGTGATAAGGAAAGTTCTGGGCTTAATGTCATTTCGATGATAAAAGCCGAGGGTTTGCTAAGGCGAGGGTGCTGTGCTTACCTGGCGTATGTTGTCAATGCTACGGCCGAGACGAAAGAAATGAAAGATGTTCCTATTGTGCGCGACTACCCAGAAGTATTCCCTGAGGATCTTCCGGGGTTGCCACCAGAGCGAGAGATAGAATTTCAGATAGATTTAGTACCAGGAGCCCAACCTGTCGCGAAAGCACCTTACCGTCTAGCACCGTCCGAAATGAAAGAATTGATATCCCAACTGCAAGAACTCCTCGACAAAGGTTTCATAAGACCAAGTGTTTCCCCGTGGGGCGCACCAGTGTTGTTCGTGAAGAAGAAGGATGGAAGTATGAGAATGTGCATAGACTATCGTGAGTTGAATAAGCTTACGGTAGAGAATAGATATCCTTTACCAAGAATTGATGATCTGTTTGACCAACTACAAGGTTCAAGTTGGTTCTCACGAATAGATCTCAGATCAGGCTATCATCAGCTGAAGGTGAATGAGGCAGACATCCCTAAGACAGCGTTCCGAACGCGGTATGGACACTACGAGTTCCTCGTAATGTCATTCGGTCTAACAAATGCTTCTGCAGCATTTATGGACATGATGAATATGGTGTGTCGGCCGATGTTGGATAAGTCGGTTATCGTCTTCATTGATGATATATTGATTTATTCAAGGAGCGAGTCTGACCATGCTGAGCATTTGAGAGAGGTATTGGAGACTCTGAAGAAAGAGAAGTTGTATGCTAAGTTTTCGAAGTGCGCGTTCTGGTTAAGAGAAGTGCAATTTTTAGGTCACGTGATTAATCTGGAAGGGATTACCGTGGACCCAGCTAAGATTGAAGCGATAACGAATTGGAAGACTCCACAGAATCCGACTGATATACGAAGCTTCTTAGGGTTAGCTGGCTACTATAGGAGATTCATCGAGGGTTTCTCCAAGATAGCCGCACCGTTGACCGGTATGACCCGAAAGTCGGTAGTATTCAGTTGGGGAAAGTTTCAAGAAGAAGCCTTTGAGGAATTAAAGAAAAGACTCACACAAGCTCCAATCCTTGCTCTACCCGATGGTGATGAGGATTTAGCTGTTTGTGCTGATGCCTCGCATCAAGGACTAGGTTGCGTGTTGATGCAACGAGGAAAGGTGATAGCTTACGCGTCTAGACAGTTGAAAGTCCATGAGAGTACTTATCCGACGCATGATTTAGAGCTAGCGGCAGTAGTGCATGCCTTAAAGATATGGAGGCATTACCTTTATGGTACGAGGTGTACTATTTATACAGATCATAAGAGTTTAAAGTATTTCTTTGAGCAGAAGGAATTGAACATGAGGCAGAGAAGATGGTTAGAATTGATAAAGGATTACGACTGTGAGATCAAGTACTACCCCGGTAAAGCTAATGTGGTCGCCGACGCGCTAAGCCGTAAGAACGAGGAAGTCCTTGCAACAGTGAAGTCATACCAGCTGATTATGAACTCAACTCTTTTTGAAGAGATTGTCAAGGTACAGTCAGAGGTGCTAGTAGATGAAGGATTAGTTAAGAAAGAAAGGATTTATGGCCAGCAAGATGAGTTGATGGAAAACACTCATCGTATTAAGACTATATTTGACCGTATGTGGATTCCACGCCATGGGGACCTCAGAGGTCGAATCTTAGATGAGGCTCATAAGTCAAGATATTCGATTCATCCAGGAGCTACAAAGATGTATCAAGATTTGAAAAGAGACTATTGGTGGCCTGGGATGAAGAATGATGTAGTGGATTATGTTGGTAAGTGCTTAACTTGCTTACAAGTCAAAGCCGAACATCAAAAGCCTTATGGGAAGATGCAGCCGCTAGAGATACCTGAGTGGAAATGGGAACACATCACCATGGATTTCATAACTAAGCTACCTCGTACAGCTAAGCATCATGATACTATCTGGGTGATTTGGACCGTTTGACCAAGAGTGCTCACTTTCTGCCCATACGAGAGGCCATCTCGTCAGAAACGTTAGCAAGCTTGTTCATTAAAGAAGGTGTAACCAAGCATGGAGTACCGTTATCGATCGTGTCTGATAGAGATACACGGTTTACTTCGAGGTTCTGGAAGAAATTCCATGAAGCTATGGGGACGAGGTTGAACATCAGTACGGCGTATCATCCTCAAACCGATGGACAGTCTGAAAGGACGATCCAAACCCTTGAGGATATGCTGCGTGCTTGTGTTTTAGATTTTGGTGGAAGTTGGGATGATCATCTGCATCTGGCAGAGTTCTCCTATAACAACAGTTACCATTCAAGTATTGGTATGCCACCGTTTGAGATGCTTTACGGTAGACGATGTAGAACCCCAGTGTGTTGGGGTGAGATTGGTCAGAAGGAAATGGGAAGCCTTGAAGTGGTTCAAGAAACGTCTTCAAGGTTCGATCAGATCAAAGCAAGAATGAAAGCCGCTCAAGACTGACAGAAGTCGTATGCGGATAAGCGGCGACGACCGATTGAGTTTAACATTGATGACAATGTGATGCTTAAGGTCTCTCCTTGGAAAGGAATTATCCGTTTTAGAAAGAGGGGGAAGTTGAGTCCAAGGTACATTGGACCGTTTAAAATTTTTGATCGTGTGGGGGAAGTAGCTTATAAGCTGGATTTACCCGATGAGTTAGAAGGAATTCATTCAACCTTCCATGTTTCTCATCTGAGGAAGTGTCTAGCTGATGACATGTCTCACGTGCCGTTGATGGACATCGAGGTTGATGAACAATTGAACTACATCGAGCAACCGATAGAGATCGTTGATCGCAAGGAGAAGCAGCTTCGTCACAAGGTTATACCTTTGGTAAAAGTGATATGGAAACATCGCAAAGGATCAGATGCTACTTGGGAAGCTGAGGATGAGATGCGCAAGTTCTACCCTAGTCTGTTTATGTAATAGTTAGGTTTCGGGGACGAAACCTCTTTAAGGAGGGAAGACTTGTAACATCCTAAAATGATTCTAGTATTAAATAAAGAAAGTTGCGTTTAGTTATCGAGTGTTAATAATTAATTTATGCTAAATAAAGAAAAGATCATGGATTGGGATTAAATAAGATGGATTAAAGGGTAACGGGCTTTAGGTCTATGGGCCTTGGGGAATATAAATATCCTCTTAAACCACCATAAAACCCTAAACCTCATTTCATTCCATCTTAATCTCTACACACTCCAAACACACACACCATACGCGGCCGAGCGAGAGAGAGGTGAAAGCTGAGCAAGAAAACGTGATTCAAGAGTTATACAAGATCCAAAGTTCATAAGCTAGCTAACCGAAACCAAAACGAAAACATAAAGGTATGATTTCGATCTTAAAGTTCATATTTTAATAGACGGTTAGCCATGAAACTTGAAAGTATAATAGATCGGCTCTAAACGAAACGTAAAGTAACGAACTTGATGCTAGGACGAATCCAATGAACCCATAAACAGATACGGTTCGTATAGGATAAACCGTAAATCTTGTATTGAACGTTTTTACCATAAAGGTCCAAACTTTACGTCATTCCGGGCTATGTTTTACCCGAACAAGGCCATGGGAATGATCGCGGGACTTGTTAACGTCATATCCAAGAATTTATCGATGAAACGAGGGTGATTCTGGTGATTACGAATGAACAGAGGCGAATGCTGAATAACTTCGCCTGCAAGCCAACTTCGCCTTCAAGCAAGTTCGCTTGCAAGCAAGTTCGCTAGCCAAGTTCGCCCCTGACAACTTCGCCTGGCATATGTTCGCTTAAGGTTAACTTCGCCAAACCTAACTTCGCTTGATGTTAAGTTCGCTACAAGCAAGTTCGCCTACCGTATCAACTTCACTGAACCATATGTTCGCTGGACTCTAAGTTCGCCGAGTCTTAAGTTCGCCGAACCTTAAGTTCGCTTAAGTTAAGTTCGCTTAACATGCATTTTAAGGTACCGAATCGGGCTAACGAATGAGTAGGTGAATAAAATAGTAACTTAAAATCCTAATAGGAAATGCGTTAAGACAGTTAATGAAAATAAAATTTTTCCAAGCTCGACCCCAGCCAGGGGCTCTGCCCCTTGGACCCTGCTACGGGCTGCCGCCCCTAGACCCCGCTGCCAGGGGCGCTGCCCCCGGACCCCCGTTCGTTGTGGGTAGTAGCTAAGACTAGAAATATGATATGAGTAGTGATAGTTAATTGATACGTGTACTTATTATACAGTCAGCCGTGCACAACTGAAGAAAGGGATTACGATTAATGGTGAACGTAACCGCATTCAGGTGAGTTTCTAGCCCCATTTATGTGTTATGTTTTCGGGGCTGTGTGCATACTCAAGATGTTTGTTAATACGCTTATCCTAAGAGATAAGTGTATGCCTTATGTGAATAATGTGAAATGTATGAATGATTGCTTGATGGTACGTGAACGATCGTCGGATATTGCACGTACTGTCAGGTTGTAACGCTATGTTTAAGGTAAGTATGATATGTATGCTTATGTGTATGAACGTGATAAAGTTAATAAAAGAAGGAAAGGATGGTTGTATGGTTGTATGGTTACGAAAAGGGTACCGAGCCCTAATAATACTCGAGGTATGATGTATGGTTGTATGGTAACGAAGAGGGAATCGAACCCTACTAATATTCGAGAACTAGGGAACCGAACCCTACTAATATTCGAGGATAGAGGGTACCGAGCACTAATAAAACTCGAGGAAGGAGGGTACCGAGCTCTAATAATACTCCAGGAAGGAGGGTACCGAGCTCTAATAATACTCGAGGAATGTAAGGCGTAATGCTCTTTATAACGTAAGATATGAAAGCAAGTTAGTACAAAAGAAAGTATGAAAGTATGAAAGTATGAATGAAAGAATATAAGTTTGTGTGTATTGTATAATGTATGATTAACTAGAACTCACTCAGCGTAGCTGACTTTTAGTATGCACGCAGGTGAGTAGGATGAGGCAGCTCGCTTGAAGAGACACGTGGCGTTGAATAAGAGACTGGCATCGGAAGGCTCAGGGCGTGTTATGTTTTAATTACTTAGTTTTCGAAAGACAAGTTTTGAATTGTTATGAAATGTTTTATTGAAGTTTTTATATTCCGCGAATGTTTTTAGTTAACTCTGATATTAGAACTGCGTTTATGAGTAAATCCAACACGAAAGTAGGGCTAACGGTAACAGGGCCTTACAAGGGTGAACTCAGAAGTTACTAAAAAGGTGAAGATAGGCAGTAATGGTATTATTTTAGTGTTGGTTTTATTTTGATTTCGTCAGAGAGTCGGAGTTGTCGATCACCGGATTCTTGTGACAGAGTTTAAATAGAGGTTTAAATAGAGATGAATGAAGGGAAGTTAGATGAGAATTACAATGAATCACTTCATAGTTTATAACATAAACTGAAGTATATCATAAACAGTAGGGCTGAAGTTTGGCGTGCGAGATGTGTGTACGGCGTGTGTTCGGAGGAGCATGGGTTTGTGTTAGTTGCAGGTGACTTGTGGATGGCATATTACTTCATGTTTCTAGATGTGCATGGCGTGTGGTGGTTGTTGTGAATATCCCTGGCCACACTTCACATCTATCTAATATCATAATTTACTATATTGTTATTATATTGTTAAATCTATTTAGTTTTAACGTAACTTGATTTGTTTTAAATGCATTAATAAACATAGATTAAATATTGCTTTCATGTCTATTATTAAAGTAAATTTTCTTTTATTCATTTGTTTATTTTTGGTTATCACATTAGCTATTCCGTTAACAAATTGTCTTCCGATCAGTTAACTCAATTAATCATTTGACGTTATATGTTAGTAATGATTGTTCCGATATCTATTTAGTTATCCCACTTCACAATGGCACTGAATCTCTTGCAGTCTAATTTCCAATTGATTCCAGGTAATCCATGTCTGGCCTGTACTCATTTGAGTTCCTTAATTGCATAATCGATCAAAATTTAGGCTCAGAATGTCTAATCGCCCCACAGCCGATTCATTATCAGTTGGATTGTGATGTATAATTTATTGATTTTGAAGATGCCTTCCACGTGTTTGACGAAATGCTTAAATGTTAGTTAATTTTTTTTGTATAATTCTTTTGCTTCAACAATTTCTGCCTTCAAAGAGAAATTAACGGTGTTTAAGAACGATTAAATCAGTCGGATTTTGAATTGGTTGAAGCTGCATGCGGTGATAAGAGGAATTGCCTGAGTTGTACTCAACTATGAAACACAAATCAAAAGGTAAAACTTTGTTTCATCAACTGTGTTTGACATTGCAAGTAATGTTTATAATTTTATATGATTAATTTGCTTATAGCTAGCGGAAGACCAACAACATGGGATGATTGATGATCATAATAAGAGAAGTTTTGTTCAGGAGGACTCGAACCAACTTCCTCTTGTTTAAACAATTGGTATGATCTTTTAAGTCCCATACATTTCCATTTATTTTTCTGTGAATTATGTTGATGGTGTATGATCTGTAAAGTCCTATCCACTTCCATTTATTTTTATATAAATTATGTTGATGATGAATCACTAAAGGACCTGGCAATGTAGCTTATTGAAAATGTGTGTTATGCTCTTTTAAGTCTACAATGTGTTACCTTGATGCGTAGTTTAAAAAACATTATTTTGACTCTTTATATTTTGCTATCTTGTTCTTGTGTTCGGATACACTAAGTATGATGGAAGATGAAGCCACGAGGAAGTTTGATGCTGTAGAACTTTAAGCAAGGAAGAATAACTTGAGGCATTGGACAAGCTATATACCTCCGTTTACCAAACTAAGAATTTTAAAACTGTTAGAAGTATCTGATTAAGATGAATACTTGCATACCATAACATGAGAATGAGGACGAAGATTTTGATTTTTTGATACAATGCTACTCGCATTGTTAACAGAAGCAATGTTGGAATTGTTTCTTGCCTGTCCATCAGAATACAATGTTGTGTCTCTCCGCGAGATCGGAGATTGGAGCCCATAAAAAAATTTGTAGTTTATACCATTTGTGTTCTGTGTAAATTCTTTATTAATAAAGGTAAGTTTTGTGTATACCATTTGTGTTCTGTATAAAATGAGGTGGCTCTGCTTGCGTGTAATTTTACAAGTTTCTTTTTATTGGAATCAGGGTGGCTCAGACCAAAAATCCGAGACCAAATCTTGAGAGATGATGATGTGGACATGAGTGATACACATGAGCATGTCAAATTAGTAGGTGGGAAAAGATCTACATGTAAGTAAAAATCTGAGACCAAATCTTCATAGGTCACCCATGCCACCAAATTCCCGTCGCATCCCCGCCACCATTTTTTTGGTTTGTACTCTGTTTGAGTTCTTGGAATGGAGATCCAAACATTACTTGGTCAAAGCTTTTTTAAGGTTGACCTTTCGTATTAGTATTGCACTATTATTCGTTAATCTGTTTTTAAATTGGAACGTCACTTGAGTCAATCCATTTTTAAGTTGATGGTCATTTGTCATGTTTAATTGTACGAACCTGACTCGTTTAGTAAACTTAACCTGTGTGACCTATTCAATAAAGCTAACCTGCTTGACCTGTTAAGTAAATAGTGATCAGGAAGAATGTGACTGGTTTCTTAGTTGTGTAATTTATTTGGAGATGATTCTACTTCTAATTACGCTGTAAGGGGAAAAAAGGGTTACTTCTAGCCTTGTGTTTGAACGTATTCTAACCTTGTATTTGATCATTATATTTACTAATCTAGCCAAATAATTTGTAAGGTTATATCATTATTATTTCTTTAAACTTATGTCTTCTTTGGTTTTTTTGTAGGTTTATTTTGTGAAGCTGACAAGTTTTCCACTTTAGCGTTCGCTAAGGTTGCCCTCTCATCTTATCATCATTTGATTCTATGTTGATTGCTTATTCCTGCCTGGATGTGTTAATATGCTTCAACATTTTCAATAAATCGAATCGTTCTTGGATTCCCTGCACAACATACCAACTGAAGAAGGGAACTGATATGCTCATATGCACATCTATGGTCAAGTTAGTAAAATCATTATTTTTATTTCAAATGTTGCAATGGTATTATAGATTTTTTTATTACAAAAATATGATGCTGAAGGTGGTTTAAATAACAATGTGATGTGCAATGATGTACGTATTCTCGATTTATGTTACGCTAGAAAATGTTAATATGCTTTGGTGCTTGAACACTTCAAATTGTTACATGTTAGATCAAAAGCTTGTTGAGGGGGCTTTGCTTTTTGTTGTTCGTTGGTTGTATTCTGGACTACAAGACCAATTATAACCTTCTATTGTATCTTTGTATAAAACCCCCCTAAAAAATTGAAAATCTTTATAAATAACTTGTTAGCTTCTATATTACCCTTGCGTTTAGATTGAAATGTTGTTCAAGTTGATGAACCATTGATTATGCTATTTTACCCATGCATTTACATTTAAATGGATAGAGGTACGGTGTGCCTACATCCCACCCTCCCCAGACCCTACTTATAGCTTTGCTGTCGGTGGGATTTTACTGGGCATGATTGATTGATTGATTGATTAGTATTAGTATTTATTACTATATATAAAGCATGAGTGAGGGACCACTTAAATTATAAGAGGTACAAAACTTGTTGCTTTTAGTACAAAGTATAATGCATATGATTAAAACATTTTAGGGGCAATTTTGTATTTTGAGAATTTTGTCTTTTAGCAAAAGCAAAAACTTACGGTTTATTTTTAATTTATTCAAAAATAAATACAAATTTGGTCCTTTAACTTTATTCACATTTTGTTAATTTATATAATAGTTACATATATACCCCTTATTTTAAACCAACTACCCCGACGACCTTTAAACGTTTATAACTTTTTCACACGCTAATATTTTTTTTTTAAACATTATACCATAAAAACGAGTATTTTATTCTCTTTAATTTGAGTATGGTATTGCTATACTTTTTTCATTCAAAAACTTAACGTGTTATGGGATTACTATTAAAGATTGGCAAACGAATCGGGCGGGTTCGGTCGTTCGGGTCATGGGTCTAAAAGGTTAAGGTTGGAATGAGTCGATACAAAAAAAGTTAATTCGGTTTGGGTCAGGACGGGTTTGGGTTGAAAGGAGTCGATTCATAACGAATTTCGGTTAGAAAATTATCAAGCGGAACGGGTTGCGGGTCAAGACGAGTTCAATGTAGTGTTAAGTGCGCACCAACATGACTGAGCATGCACAATCGTTGTGTGACGTGCTTACTAACACCGGTTAAGATTCCAACGCCGCAATACGAGTATAATATCGTCGGGTTACGCGCGTATTATTTTGAAGTCACACACATACAGAGACAGTAACACCGGTTACGCATCCGATGTCATGTTTGCGTGCATACCTCGCCGCATCGCCCGGGCACGTAGCTAGTTATTTTTTATTACCGACTTTTTTTTCTTTGGGTGTGAAACATAGGTATTATTTTTTGTACCCAAGCAGAAACTATTCTTTTTTTACCTATCACGAACTCTCCATGAGTGTATCAGTTGTATATAAAATAGTATATTGATTGGGTTCTTCAAGTAGTTGTATATGAAACAATAAATTGATTGGCTTCTTCAAGAATGTTACAAAACAAAATGGTTCTGAACGATCAATTTTTGTTGAAAAGTGCCCCACATCTTGGTTCCACCCCCTCCCAGGTTTACTCGCAACTAATGTTGGTAACATAATTGAAACGTTACCTACCGACTTTATGTTGCGCCTCGTCGCAACGCACGGGCTCTCCTACTAGTATATATATATATATATATATATATATATTAGAAAATGGTTCAAATAAAAAACAGTTGTTTTGTGAGAAGACTTTAAAATAAAGCACACCACCTAAATAGGACACTATACCATGTAAATGTAAATAGTTTTCTATTTACATGGTATAGTCTCGACGAACCAGGTATCGAACCATTTGTTTGTTCATCTATGTTTAATCTTACAAATGATGGAAACACAAGCAACTGAATGAAAAAGTTTTTTTCTTTTTTTTTTTGCTTGTGTTCGTTCACTATGAAAAAGAACGTGTGTGTTAGTTCATACTTTGCTTGTGGGTGTGAGCAGGTTGTAAGTTATATCTTATCGGATTTTGGGTTGCTTTGAATTGAGTTCAATCGTTTTTTATTTAATTTAATGTGGTTCATATTTAGAACAGGTTCGTTCGGGTTATTTTATCTACAATGGTCAAATCATGGTAGTCAGTAAACATTCATTGTGTTTCTTATTTGAACGTAAACGATTACCGAAACAAACTCGGAAAAACACCCGATTCAAACTTCTTTAGCGAAACAGACGCAAAACAACTCAATTCAAGGAAAACCGAACTGAAGCCACCTAAAATACTTGTCAGTTGTCACATTTAAATTATTTTTGTTTTTTAAGTGGTTATATGCAGTGACACAATTATCAACATAAAATTAGTTTTCCTAAATGTATATATAAACAATGTACCACTTATTTACACATATTTTTCTTATATCTAACGAATTTGTAAACATAAATGGACTTCAAGTGTCAATCAAAGTTAACTGTTGATCATCCTTTATGTAAATACTGAACCTGTTCCATATTTTGTCAGTTCACATATGTTTGTTTGTTGTTACCACAACCAGAGTAGTTTTGATTTTTGATGATTTTCTTTTAAGGCCTATTAGCACTAAACCGTAAATGTTTTTGTTTGTGCTACTAGATAAATGTGTTCAAGGGGCAGTTTGGGCAAGTCTACGGGCTGTTAATAAAGAATTTCGAATCATTATCTGGTTAGTTATCTTTCTTTTTTGTCAAAGAGTAATTTTATTTGAAGGTTATTGACTGTTAGACCAGTTGACCTCTGCATCCGAATCCGTTTCACCCTCAAGACTGTTGACTATTTGACCTCTTATAAATCTTCAATTTGAAGGTTCTTAACTGTTTGATTAGGTGATCAAGTACGAGTCGGATATACTAATATGAGTCATTTCGGGAAGGTTTAAACAGGTCACGGGTTGTGTGTTCATTTCACTTTGGGTTTGTACACAAGGGGTATTTCTATTAATCTGCAAACAAAAAGGAATCCATTTTAAATCAACTTGACCCCCCCTCTAGACTGGTCAACCGAACTAACCTCAAGTTTTGTTATTTCAATAAAATTCTTATTTGTTATAAATTAATTAAGATTTTATGCATTATATATATACAACGTGTGTACGACGCCATGAAAGTATATATTTTTATAACCGAAGTCCTCACAATAGGTGTAATAGCGGACTAATGTGTCATTTGTTCTTCATCCACTTTGAATTTGCAACCACATTTTTCTCCTTTTATAGTTGCTCAATTTATAATTTTCATAAGTATACAGATAAACATGGTTGACAGCAATTATATTCAGCAGAACTATTTTTTTTCTTCCATTTTTCTTTTATTTTTATAATAATTAAATCCATAAAAATTACACTATCCTAACACGAACCAAATTGACCTTCGGTAAAAAGTGACCCGTTTTGACCAGAAAGTCGTCTTGACCGAACATGTTCCGACCCATAACCAAATTGACCTTTTCTTAAAGTGTTAAAATGGCCCATTGTGACCCAAAAGGAATTGAGGTATGTTAAAATGGTTTAAGAAGCTTCGGTCCGCAATTAAAATGAGGGCTTTCAATCAATTATGTTATAATCTATAATAAAAAGGTTTTATACCGCCCATTGATACTAAACTTTGACTTAACAGGTGAATGCTGTTGTAAGAGGTTTGATGACTTATAAAGACATACATAATGATTCATAGTTGTCTAACCAAAATGACTAAGGATATCCTTCATGAAATCGTTCACCAAATATGTGTGTATTTGCGGTAAGTACTATATTGCATTATGTTTGAATTGAGTAAATCATCTATCTTATTGTGTTGTCTATTAGGTTGATGTGGGATAATGAATGATGTCACAATTTCATATTAAAATAATACAAAGGGTATTGTTTTCATGTTTTTTATGTTTTGAGTGGATGGAGTTAAATCATAATATAATCATTTGTTATCTGTGTTTAATGAAGGTACCATGCATTTGATGGATCATGAGAAAGTGAATGAAGTTAATGGAAACTGAAGGTCTTGGTGTGCAACTCAATTATTACGGGCTTTTGTTTCGATAAATTTATAGACTTTAAAATGTAAATTGATCATTATCATTCATTAACAGAATATATGTTGTTTTAGATCATTTTTGAATTATGGTTTTGGATCATGCTTGATAATATTGATGTGTAATTTGATGTCGGTCTTGTAATTCTTGGTGGTCTTGTACTTTTTAAGTTTGGTCGCATACTCAAATTTTCCAAACTGTTTTAAGTATCTTTCAAATAATAGGGTATAAATGTATAGCATATGTATTTTATTTTTAATCATTGATTAAAAAACAAATCAAAACGATAATTGTTATTATAATATTTTAAGTACTCCTACACCTTTTGAATTGTATTTGTCTTAAATTCTTAAGGATTGTAATTCTAGATCTTTGCTAGTTGTTCCTAAATTATTGAGTAATGAATTGTATTTGGAAACCGTACTAAATTTAATATCATATATCTTTTTAACATCTATAGACTATTATGGTTTAGTTTATTTATTTATGCTAAATATATAAAATTGTTGGTTTTGATAAAAAAAAAACGTGTAAGAGACTAAACATTGTTCTTCTTAATGCCCAAAATGGCTCCAACCTGCATACGTAGCAATTAAAGAGCAATTAAAGAGGAGAAACAAGATAGTCTCAAGGTACAGGTAAACCACATTGATGCTATAAATAAAAAAAAAACTAGCAGATATACCATACAACATATCACAGGATGATCGAAAAAAACTAACGAGAAACGACCGCTACCTTGCAAATTGTCCAGCCCGCCGCATCACGCGGGTTTTCTACTAGTATATATATATATATATATATATATATATATATATATATATATATATATATTCATGGACGACACACAAAGGACAATTGAACACAAATACCATATTTTTTTATTGTTACTATATGTGTGTGTGTGTATAATTATGTCGGGTATCGGGTATTCCCATCAGGTTCGGGTTTCATTGCCATCCCTAGTGTGTTTCTTGATATAAAACTTGTCATTTTTCACAGTAGAACTTTCACCAAATTCAAACACACATTTTCTTTCTTATTAAGAATTTTTGTTGGTACACAATTCTGTGGAGATGTTTGACTCGCATTCTTTTTAAAAACTTTGACCTCATTCTTATTAAAATGATCTTGTTTAAATCAATTAGGACAATAATAAAACAAATTTCCTACCTCATTGCAATTAAAACATCTTCTCTGGTCTACTACATTTTCAACCGGTGAAAATCGATTCTTAACTCGATCACGTTGTTGTATTTGTTTGAAAAACTCTTCATTACTTTGTTTTCCAAAAACAACATCCTTTTTTGATTCAATCGTTCCTGCCTTAACAAACACAATCTTTTAAAAGGTTTAACTTGGGTCTTGTTATAAAAACTTGTTTTAGCAAATCTTTTGTTCTCAATCTTAAGCACACAAGTTTTACTCTTATCAGACACATTTACATTCAAATACCTTTTCAGCAACTTGAACACATACTTCACTCTCACAATTGGAACTATTTACAGATTTTTCAAATTCAACATTATTAGACTATATATATGTTATGTTATGTTATGTTATGTTATGTTATAGTAGGGGGTCTAGAGTGTAAATATGTTTCTAATTTATATCCCTTGTATCTTGAATATCATTATACAATAATAAAATATACTGATTACCAAGATTAACTTGGTATCATAGCCTAACCCTAAACAGCCACCATACACAGCCGGATCCTTCCCCGTTTTTCTATTTTTTCTCTAATCAAAATCATACAACAATGGCTCTTATTGCAGCCTTCTCTCAAACCGACAAGACCAATCATAACTCCCACAAATTTGGATTCAAATTGTCTCCAACCAACTATGGCTACTGGAAGGCGTTACTAGAACCGTTTATGGTAACAAACAATTTATTCGGTTATGTTGATGGCACAATTCTGTGTCCACCACAAATTATTATATCCACATTCTCCTCCGGAAAAGACAAAGAAGAAGCAATCGAGTCATCCTTACCAAACCTTAATCATGCCATCTGGGTTTCTAATGATGCTCATGTTCGTATGTTAATATTGTCTACTGTTTCTGAAGCTTCCTTCCAATACGTTCAAGGAACCACATCGTGAGATCTTTGGTTGTCTCTCGAGCGTGCCTGTGCCCCTTATTCGTCTTCAAGGGAGTACACTCTGAAGACCCAGCTTATGAAAATCAAGATGAGGGGTGAGGAATCAACCTTAGCCTATTTAACTCTAGCCAAGGAATATTCAGATGCTTTCGCTAACATTGGCGAACCTATGAAGGAAAAGGACCTTGTAATGCTTGTTCTCTCGGGTCTTCTTGACGAGTACATTGCGCTAAAGTCTACCATTATTACTCGCCCAACCCAATACAGTTTGTTGATCTCCATACCTTGTTGTCCGACCACGACTATAGGATTAACAACACCGCTTCTGAATTGCCACATGCCCAAGCTTTTGCAGCCACCACTACCAGTCGCAATCCAGTTGTACCAGGTTTTGGCTCTCTATTATTGCAACCTGATGCTATTCAGGTGGTTCAACAACTCACAGCACAACTAGGGTTACAATTACAACCGATCAGTTCTCAGTCACAGGCCTTCTATACAAATCGTTCGGGTGGTAACCGTGGTCGTGGCAATAATCCCGGACGCGGTCATACTATAACTACAATCGCAATCAGGGAGGAGGTAATCACAATCAATTTCCATGGGATTTTAACCAGAATACTATTTATGGCACATGTAACAGGTGTGGAATTGCTCATATACTTTCTGAGTGCCCTAATCGTGATCCAGCTACTTTAAGGACGCGACAACAACCATCAGCCAATTTTACTGATTACTGGTCACAAGCCTGAAACACTTGGCTCCCGGATACGGGTTCAAGTCATCATGTTGCACCACATCTCTCTAGCTTCGACAACTCTGAAGCCTATTGTGGTGAGGACAATATTCATGTTGCCAATGGTAAGGGTTTACCCATTTTACATATCGGTTCTACCCATTTTTCCTCACCAAACAAATCTTTCAACCTTAAAAATATTCTTCATGTTCCATAAATGAAACAAAACCATCAATCTGTTCAACAATTTTGCCATGACAATAATGTAATTTTTGAATTTCACTCAACTTTCTTTGTTGTGAAGGACACGCCTACACACACCATCCACCTCAAAGGACCAAGTAATGGTGGTCTCTACTCTTTTCAACTTCCGCTGATACAACCCATGGATAAAGTAGCTTTTTCTGCACTTCGGGCTTCTTCCAATATATGGCATCAAAGATTGGGACATCCACATCCACAACTTTTGAAGTGCTATCCAAATATGATTTACCTTTACAAAACAATAGTTCAATTTCTTTTTATAATTTTGTGTTATTGGAAAGTCAACGAAACTTCATTTGTTACCATCAGGTTATCATAGTTCAAATGTTTTGGATCTTGTTTTTTGTGATGTTAGGGGGCCGGCTCTCGTTACTTCCTTTGATGGTGATAAGTATTTTATATTGTGTGTGATTCATTATTCTCGTTTCATGTGGATATATCCTTTAAAATTAAAATCCGATGCCTATAATGTCTTTAAACAGTTTCTCGTCATGGTTGAACGACAGTTTACAACTAAGCTCAAATCTGTTGAAACTGATTGGGGAGGAGAATTTTGTAGTCTTTCCACATTCTTCTCCTCTATTGGCATTAACCACCTCCTCTCGTGTCCACATACGAGTGAACAAAACGGCCATGTTGAACGCCGACTTCGTCACGTAGTCGAAACCGGTCTTACCTTACTAGCCCATGCTCACGTTCTACAACATTTTTGGCACTTTGCATTTGACACGGCATTTTACCTGATAAACAGGATGCCCTCACGAACCAACACTAACATCTCACCCCTTGAACAAGTGTTCCGTTACAAACTTGATTTTTCATTTTTACGGGTTTTTGGTTCTCAATGTTATCCACATATCCGACCATATAGTCGACACAAAATGGATTTCTGATCCATTCCTTGTGTATTTCTCGGCAACAGTACCTCTCACCATGGCTACCGGTGCCTTGACACACAAACCGGATGTATTTACGTCGCCCGACATGTCCGCTTCAATGAACAATGTTTTCCGTTTGATAAAACCACCCCATCCCAACCTTCTGGTCCACCAACCGAACCCTACTATTCGTCCTATCACACCAGTCCCGCCCTTACTCATACCTTACCTGATGAAACTCCTCAAAACTCACTTCATTCACCCATTAACACCCAACAAACACCAGCCCAATCATCTTCCCTTACTGAAGCTGCCCAATTATCAACCGAAACTTCACAACCACCACAATTTGCTTCACCTGAAGTACCTATTCAACCCGCTCCTAACCAAACCATCGTCCCCAATATCCACCAACCCACCACCACCTAAAAAACGTTCTCGACCCTCCATTCTTTTCCAAAATCCTAAATATTTAATCCCTCTAATGTTGCCTCTTTTCATACCCATACAACCCAAACTGATACCGAACCCTCTACCTTTACCATTGCTAACAAGGATCCTCGGTGTGGTCAAGCCATGACTGAAGAATATGCAGCTCTTTTGAGAAATGGAACGTGGACTTTAGTACCTCATGTTCATAATTCGAATGTGGTTGATTGTAAGTGGGTATATAAATTAAAACGAGATCAAACCGGGGCTATCAAACGGTAAATGGCGCGTTTGGTCGCCAAAGGTTTTCGACAACAACCGGGCTTCAACTATCAGGAAACATTTAGTCCGGTTGTCAAAGCAACTACCAAACGTGTTGTGCTATCGTTGGCTGTTACACAAAAATGGCCCCCCCGGCAACTTGATGTACAAAATACTTTTTTACATGGAAAACTAAAGGAGACTGTATACTTACAACAGCCTCCCTGTTATGTTGATCCTCAGAAGCCTGACCATGTTTATCTTTTGCACAAATCTCTATACTGTTTAAAACAGGCGCCTAGGGCATGGTTTCATCACTTATCAACCGCTCTTCATGAGCTCTGGTTTAGGGGGTCCAAGACTGATCCCTCACTATTTATCTACTCATCTAAGGACACACTTTTGTACATGCTTGTGTACGTTGATGATATTGTTTTGACAGGAAATAACTCACAAGCGATTGATCATGTTGTGCACCGGCTTAGTCGAACCTTTGTTGTTCAGGACATGGGAAAATTGTCTTATTTCTTGGGTATTGAGATTGTTACTAAAGGTTCAGATCTCCTTCTATCACAAAAAAAGTATATCCTTGAACTACTTGAACAGGCTCATGCACACCCTGTGTCCTCACCGATAACTACTACAGCTAATCTTGCTCTTGGTGACAGCCCACCTTTCCATAATCCCGTTCAGTATCGTCAGATTGCGGGGGCTCTTCAATATGTTACAATGTCTCGCCCTGACATTACCTATGCAATTAACAAGGTTTGCCAATTATGCACTCGCCGAATGAAAATCAATGGTCCATGGTTAAGTGTATTCTACGGTATTTGAAAGGTACTGCTCATCATGGCCTTCTTTTCAAACACACTTCTGGTACTGCCCTTCATATGTATACAGATTCTACTTTCAACCATTTGAATGCCTTCTCTGATGCTGACTGGGCTGGTGACCCAAATGACCATCGAGCCACCGGGGGATATGCAATATATCTTGGATCGAATCTTATTTCTAGGTGTGCACTAAAACAGAAAACCGTCTTCCGGTCATCAACTGAATCTGAATATAAAGCACTTGCAGATACGGTTACCGAACTTACTTGGCTTTGAACACTTCTATACGAGCTTCGGGTTCCTATGAAGATTACACCAACGTTATGGTGTGATAATCTGGACGCAACGTACTTGCCGAAGAATCCTATATTTCGTGCACATACAAAACATATTGAGGTGGATTTCCAACATGTTCGGGAACTGGTTGCTCCAGGACAACTCTATGTTCATTTCATATCTACTAAAGATCAAATAGCGGATGTCTTTACAAAGCCGCTTCCCTCTCAACGGTTTATTGAGCTACGGTCCAAGCTACAGGTTGCTCCTCGGCCTTAGCCTGCGGGGGGGGGGGGGGGTATTAGTCTCTATATATATGTTATGTTATAGTAGGGGGTCTAGAGTGTAAATATGTTTCTTATTTATGTCTCTTGTATCTTGAATATCATTATACAATAATACAATATACTGATTACCAAGATTAACTAACATCTATCAAATCAGGAAAACATGTTTTGGAATCAGTCTTTGGAGTATTAATCACCATGTTCAACGCCTTAAGAAAACCTTTTGGTTCTTTTGGAATGTATGAATTCCAAATTGGAGGCGGAACTGAATGATAACCTAAACCAGTTTGCTCTTGATCACCACCATTCTTTGTGGGAATTATTTGATCAAAAATATACAATGAGGCCGAATAACTCTTTAGCTTTTGGCCTACTCTTTCAGTTTCAATATGGACAGATTGTAACTCATGCTTAAGAGCGGAATTTCATCAATATACCGATTAATAGCAATCTGTTTATCTTCTAGAGTATGTTTAAGCATGAGAATGGTTTTCTCATCTTGTTGAATTCGGTTCCACAAACGTTTTTCACATTTTTGTAATTTCTCAAAAGCTTCTTTTATTTAATTAATCTCTTTAACAATGTTATCATAATTGATTTTAAGTTTTTGGATTTCAAATTCTTTAATCTCACATTCTTCACAATCTAAATCACATTTATCACATTTAAACACATTAGATTGTGAACATACCTGGTTTGCCGTAAGTGCATGTTGATCAGTCTTTTCGACATCTTCCAAGTTTTCCTCTCTTTATTCATTTTCTTGAGAATGAACCATCTCTTGTTCCAGTTATTCATCGTCTTCACCAAAATCTTTCTATTATATCAAGTGGAAAACTTATTTGAAATAATCAGTGGGAATAGAGGAAAGACTTGCCTGGAAGTAGGGGTGTTCAGAAAAACCGAAATCCGAATAAATCTGAAATCCAAACTGAAACCGAAACCCAATTAATCTGATCTAAATTCTTATTCGGATATTTCAGATCGGATTGATCCGAATATCCGAATAACCAATTCGGATTCGGGTCGGATTCGCATATGATTTTTAAAAAGTTTCGGATAATTCGGATTATTCGGATATCCGAATAATCCGATTAAATACCATTTATTTTCATTTGTTTTTTTTATAACCAAACCCAACCCAGCCCAAATCCCACTAATAATAACAAAACCCTAGCTGCTAATATTTATTCCTCAAAATTTCTCATTTCCAAATATGATCTAGCATATATGATTTCCACTCAGCCGTCCACACTCCACCGCCCTCTCAGCCATCCACCGTCATAGCTCTGTCCACTATCTTCCACCCGCCACCCGCCATCCGTCGTAGAGGTAATATCTTGTCTTTTTCACTCTCTTATTCATGGGGTTTCTCTCCTTTTGTTCGTTCTGTAATTAAGAATTAAAAATATATTTTAGTTTTAAATTAATTAGTTGTCGTCTAAACTTTAAACTTATTATTGTGACTGATGATGATTGATGATGATGTTGTTGGTCACTGTCGTTGGTTTTAAATTAATTTGTTGTTTGCTGTAAGATTATTGCAGATTTGTTAACTGTTTGATAACTGTTTGTTGTAACATTAATAGTAAAAAAGCCTAATTGTTTATTATTTGTTTATGAGTCATATTTTTATCATTCATCTTTTATTATATTGAAAGTTAACTCCTAATTGTCCATTATATGTTCTTGTGTCTTGTAGAGATGAGACTTCTATCAATCAAATAAAAGAGTTGGTGGCCTGTTTGGTGAAGTATGCAAAAGGTACTTTTATAAGTTTAGGCTTGAATTATGAGGTCACTTGTCAGTGTTTTGTAAATTAAATTAATTAATCATGTCAAATTTATGCAGATATATTAAGGATAATGGAGGATGTTGATGTGGAGTGTGCTTTTTGGAACACTAAGGCTTTTGTTTTGAAGTTTAACATTTGCCGTGCAATGTTTTAGTTTTCTTAATTATAATAAATTTAGACTTTGTTCATGTATTGTTTTTATTTTCTGAATTGTAATGGATTTAGACTTTGTTTGGGCACTATATTATTTGTGGTTTTTCAGTTTGTAGGTTTATTTAGTTCGAATTTTATTTGTATGTTTGTTAAACAGATTATTCGGATCATTTCGGATAATTCGGATTATCCGAATCCGATACGAATTAATTCGGATCGGATAGGATAGTTCCTAATTCGGATCAAATCGGATTTCGGATAGGCTTCTAAAATTTTAAAATCCGAACAATCTGAATCGAATAAACCGAATAACCTGTTATTCGATCCGATGAACACCCCACCTGGAAGCAGCCTCTCTATTTTCATGAATATAGACTTGCCTACATCCCACCCTCCCCTGACCCTACCGATTGCGTGGCCGGGGTCTCTCTGGAAGCAGCCTCTCTATTCTCACGGATAGAGGAAAGACCTGCCCACATCCCACCCTCCCCTGACCCTACCGATAGCATGCTATGCGGTGGGATATACAGGGCTTGATTGATTGATTGAGGGAATAGGATGAATCCTGTCATATGTGCACGGTTCAGCATCCTCAAGTTCTTCCTTGATTTTAGAAACCAAGTACTCATACTCGTTTACCACAACAAATTTTTCAGCAACCACATTCTTAATCTCTACTCAGCTACCCCTTCAATCGGTACCTCCCTGAACACTTCTTCTACCATGTATTCAACCTCTTGAACGCTTTCATCAGTTTCATCAACATCCTCAAATACCTCTGCAAAATTTGCTTGTTGAACATAGTTATTCTAGTTGAACCCTTCATCCACTTAAGCGACATGGTATGCTTTTGAAGTTGATGCTTCAGCTTCAGTCAGTTTCTTACCAACATCAGAAGACTTGTTAGGAGAATTTTGATGGTAAATAGATTGCCGATTGTAATCTCTTCCACAAGGACTGGCACTACTATCACCAATTACTTTGTTCATACATTCTCTTTTGATATGCCCTTTTTTCTTTACATCTGAAGCATCTTACTTTGGATTTATCAAAACCCAATTTTGAAAATGTACAATCTAAACAATTTTTCTTGGTGATCTCTATGAATCTTTAAGCTCTTCTGATAACACTTTTCATACACCATTTAATGTCTAGCATCTCCATTTCTTCAAGGTCTATTTGATCATAATCCTCTTTCTTCATGTTGTAGTTTCCAATCCTTCCAGCAATCAGACCTTCATACGATTCCAAAACAGATCCAAGAAATGCCAAATGCTCTTTGACATTTATCAGCAGTTGAACCATTTAAATTCTTGAGATTTATAGCAATGTTGCATTGTAAAACATCAGGATTTTGGTTCTTTGGCCGAGTGTTTTGATCAGTAGGCATAGTTCCAGTGTAGCTACTAGAATATTCTGGACTTTGAGTAGCTTGAGATCCACCAAGTGAATTTCGCACAAAAGCAGTTCCTTCAGTATAGTATGCAATCTGAATCTTTGGATTAGAATTGAGAGTAGAATTGTTATAGTATAACCCAATATCTTTAGCAGCAATCGAGCTCTTCATTTCTTCTTCTTTCTAAACTCTAACTCTTGCGCCCTAGCTTCTCAATGAACCTAGCTAGATCGAGACATGCATATGCAACCGGATATGATTGTTGAATCATGATAAACGTCTCCCACTCTTCAGGTAATGCAATAGCTAATTTATCAATATATTCATATTCAGGCTTGTCAATCCCCATTCTTTTCATTTCAATTACTAGGTGGCAATATCTTTCAATCAGTTGAGCGAATGATTCAGCTTTTACCAAAATAAAGATATCTTTGAAAAACTCTTCATTACTTTGTTTTCCAAAAACAACATCCTTTTTTAATTCAGTCGTTCCAGCCTTAACAAACACAATATTTTTAAAAGGTTTAACTTGGGACTTGTTATAAAAATTGTTTTAGCAAATCTTTTGTTCTCAATTTTAAGCACACAAGTTTTACACTTAGCAGACACATTTACTTTCGAATACCTTTTCAGCAACTTGAACACATACTTCACTCTCACAATTGGAACTATTTACAGATTTTTCAAATTCAACATTATTAGACTATATATATGTTATGTTATGTTATGTTATAGTAGGGGGTCTAGAGTGTAAATATGTTTCTTATTTATATCCCTTGTATCTTGAATATCATTATACAATAATACAGTATACTGATTACCAAGATTAACTTGGTATCATAGCCTAACCCTAAACAGCCACCATACACAGCCGACTCCTTCCCCGTTTTTCTATTTTTTCTCTAAACAAAATCACACAACAATGGCTCTTATTGCAGCCTTCTCTCAAACCGACAAGACCAATCATAACTCCCACAAATTTGGATTCAAATTGTCTCCAACCAACTATGGCTACTGGAAGGCGTTACTAGAACCGTTTATGGTAACAAACAATTTATTCGGTTATGTTGATGGCACAATTCCGTGTCCACCACAAATTATTATATCCACATTCTCCTCCGGAAAAGACAAATAAGCAGCAATCGAGTCATCCATACCAAACCTTAATCATGCCATCTGGGCTTCTAATGATGCTCATGTTCGTATGTTAATATTGTCTACTGTTTCTGAAGCTTCCTTCCAATACGTTCAAGGAACCACATCGTGAGATCTTTGGTTGTCTCTCGGGCGTGCCTATGCCCCTTATTCTTCTTCAAGGGAGTACACTCTGAAGACCCAGCTTATGAAAATCAAGATGAGGGGTGACGAATCAACCTTAGCCTATCTAACTCGAGCCAAAGAATATTCAGATGCTCTAGCTAACATTGGCGAACCTATGAAGGAAAAGGACCTTGTAATGCTTGTTCTCTCGGGTCTTCTTGACGAGTACAATGTGCTAAAGTCTACCATTATTGCTCGTCCAACCCAATACAGTTTGTTGATCTCCGTACCCTATTGTCCGACCACAACTATATGATTTAACAACACCGCTTCTGAAGTGCCACATGCCCAAGCTTTTGTAGACACCACTACCATTCGCAATCCAGTTGTACCAGGTTTTGGCTCTCTATTATTGCAACCTGATGCTATTCAGGTGGTTCAACAACTCACAGCACAACTAGGGTTACAATTACAACCGATCAGTTCTCAGTCACAGGCCTTCTATACAAATCGTTCGGGTGGTAACCGTGGTCGTGGCAATAATCCCGGACACGGTCATACTATAACTACAATCACAATATGGGAAGAGGTAATCACAATCAATTTCCATGGGATTCTAACCAGAATACTATTGATGGCACATGTAACATGTGTGGAATTGCTCATATACTTTCTGAGTGCCCTAATCGTGATCCCGCTACTTTAAGGACGCGACAACAACCATTAGCCAATTTTATTGATTACCGGTCACAAGCCTCAAACACTTGGCTCCCGGATACGGGTTCAAGTCATCATGTTGCACCAGATCTCTCTAGTTTCGACAACTCTAAAGCCTATTGTGGTGAGGACAATATTCATGTTGGCAATGGTAAGGGTTTACCCGTTTTACATATCGGTTCTACCCGTTTTTCTTACCAAACAAATCTTTCAACCTTAAAAATATTTTTCATGTTCCAGAAATTAAACAAAACCTTCAATCTGTTCAACAATTTTGCCATGACAATAATTTATTTTTCGCGTTTCACTCTACTTTCTTTGTTGTGAAGGACACGCCTACACACACCATCCTCCTTAAAGGACCAAGTAATGGTGGTCTCTACTCTTTTCAACTTCCGCGGATACAACCCATGGATAAAGTAGCTTTTTCTGCACTTCGTGCTTCTTCCAATATATGGTATCAAAGATTGGGACGTCCACATCCACAACTTTTGAAGTCTATGCTATCCAAATATGATTTACCTTTACAAAACAATAGTTCTATTTCTTTTTATAATTTTGTGTTATTGGAAAGTCAACGAAACTTCATTTGTTACCATCAGGTTATCATAGTTCAAATGTTTTGGATCTTGTTTTTTGTGATGTTAGGGGGTCGGCTCCCGTTACTTCCTTTGATGGTGATAAGTATTTTATATTGTGTGTGTGATTCATTATTCTCGTTTCATGTGGATATATCCTTTAAAATTAAAATCCGATGCCTATAATGTCTTTAAACAGTTTCTCGTCATGGTTGAACGACAGTTTACAACTTAGCTCAAATCTGTTGAAACTGATTGGGGAGGAGAATTTTGTAGTCTTTCCACATTCTTCTCCTCTATTGGCATTAACCACCTCCTCTCGTGTCCACATACGAGTGAACAAAACGGCTATGTTGAACGCTGACTTCGTCACGTAGTCGAAACCGGTCTTACCTTACTTGCCTATGCTCAAGTTCCACAACATTTTTGGCACTTTGCATTTGACACGGCATTTTACCTGATAAACATGATGCCCTCACGAACCAACACTAACATCTCACCCCTTGAACAAGTGTTCCGTTACAAACTTGATTTTTCATTTTTACGGGTTTTTGGTTCTCAATGTTATCCACATCTCCGACCATATAGTCGACACAAAATGGATTTTTGATCCATTCCTTGTGTATTTCTCGGCAACAGTACCTCTCACCAGGGCTACCGGTGCCTTGACACACAAACCGGATGTATTTACGTCGCCCGACATGCCCGCTTCAATGAACAATGTTTTCCGTTTGATAAAACCACCCCATCCCAACCTTCTGGTCCACCAACCGAATCCTATTATTCGTCCTATCCCACCAGTCCCGCCCTTACTCATACCTTACCTGATGACACTCCTCCAAACTCACCTCATTCACCCATTAACACCCAACAAACACCAGCCCAATCATCTTCCCTTACTGAAGCTGCCCAATTATCAACCGAAACTTCACAACCACCACAATTTGCTTCACCTGAAGTACCTATTCAACCCGCTCCTAACCAAACCATCGTCCCCAATATCCACCAACCCACCACCACCTAAAAAACGTTCTCGACCCTCCATTCTTTGCCAAAATCCTAAATATTTATTCCCTCTAATGTTGCCTCTTTTCATACCCATACAACCCAACTGATACCGAACCCTCTACCTTTACCATTGCTAACAAGGATCTTCGGTGTGGTCAAGCCATGACTGAAGAATATGCAGCTCTTTTGAGAAATGGAACGTGGACTTTAGTACCTCATGTTCATAATTCGAATGTGGTTGATTGTAAGTGGGTATATAAATTAAAACGAGATCAAACCGGGGCTATCAAACGGTAAATGGCGCGTTTGGTCGCCAAAGGTTTTCGACAACAACCGGGCTTCAACTATCAGGAAACATTTAGTCCGGTTGTCAAAGCAACTACCATACGTGTTGTGCTATCGTTGGCTGTTACACAAAAATGGCCCCCCCGGCAACTTGATGTACAAAATGC
The DNA here is from genome assembly GCF_021521415.1 of Bidens hawaiensis. Classification (NCBI taxonomy): domain Eukaryota; kingdom Viridiplantae; phylum Streptophyta; class Magnoliopsida; order Asterales; family Asteraceae; genus Bidens; species Bidens hawaiensis. The sequence goes on along the minus strand of NW_027493687.1, from coordinate 218,290 downwards.
TTTTTTACATGGAAAACTAAAGGAGACTGTATACTTACAACAGCCTCCCTGTTATGTTGATCCTCAGAAGCCTGACCATGTTTATCTTTTGCACAAATCTCTATACTGTTTAAAACAGGCGCCTAGGGCATGGTTTCATCGCTTTTCAACCGCTCTTCATGAGCTCTGGTTTAGGGGGTCCAAGACTGATCCCTCACTATTTATCTACTCATCTAAGGACACACTTTTGTACATGCTTGTGTACGTTGATGATATTGTTTTGACAGGAAATAACTCACAAGCGATTGATCATGTTGTGCACCGGCTTAGTCGAACCTTTGTTGTTCAGGACATGGGAAAATTGTCTTATTTCTTGGGTATTGAGATTGTTACTAAAGGTTCAGATCTCCTTCTATCACAAAAAAAGTATATCCTTGAACTACTTGAACGGGCTCATGCACACCCTGTGTCCTCACCGATAACTACTACAGCTAATCTTGCTCTTGGTGACAGCCCACCTTTCCATAGTCCCGTTCAGTATCGTCAGATTGCGAGGGCTCTTCAATATGTTACAATGTCTCGCCCTGACATTACCTATGCAATTAACAAGGTTTGCCAATTATGCACTCGCCGAATGAAAATCAATGGTCCATGGTTAAGTGTATTCTACGGTATTTGAAAGGTACTGCTCATCATGGCCTTCTTTTCAAACACACTTCTGGTACTGCCCTTCATATGTATACAGATTCTACTTTCAACCATTTGAATGCCTTCTCTGATGCTGACTGGGCTGGTGACCCAAATGACCATCGAGCCACCGGGGGATATGCAATATATCTTGGATCGAATCTTATTTCTAGGTGTGCACTAAAACAGAAAACCGTCTTCCGGTCATCAACTGAATCTGAATATAAAGCACTTGCAGATACGGTTACCGAACTTACTTGGCTTTGAACACTTCTATACGAGCTTCGGGTTCCTATGAAGATTACACCAACGTTATGGTGTGATAATCTGGACGCAACGTACTTGCCGAAGAATCCTATATTTCGTGCACATACAAAACATATTGAGGTGGATTTCCAATATGTTCGGGAACTGGTTGTTCTAGGACAACTCTATGTTCATTTCACATCTACCGAAGATCAAATAGCGGATGTCTTTACAAAGCCGCTTCCCTCTCAACGGTTTATTGAGCTACGGTCCAAGCTACAGGTTGCTCCTCGGCCTTAGCCTGCGGGGGGATATTAGTCTCTATATATATGTTATGTTATAGTAGGGGGTCTAGAGTGTAAATATGTTTCTCGAGCGTGCCTATGCCCCTTATTCGTCTTCAAGGGAGTACACTTTGAAGACCCAGCTTATGAAAATCAAGATGAGGGGTGACGAATCAACCTTAGCCTATTTAACTCGAGCCAAGGAATATTCAGATGCTCTCGCTAACATTGGCGAACCTATGAAGGAAAAGGACCTTGTAATGCTTGTTCTCTCGGGTCTTCTTGACGAGTACATTGCGCTAAAGTCTACCATTATTACTCGCCCAACCCAATACAGTTTGTTGATCTCCATACCTTGTTGTCCGACCACGACTATATGATTAACAACACCGCTTCTGAATTGCCACATGCCCAAGCTTTTGCAGCCACCACTACCAGTCGCAATCCAGTTGTACCATGTTCTGGCTCTCTATTATTGCAACCTGATGCTATTCAGGTGGTTCAACAACTCACAACACAACTTGGGTTACAATTACAACCGATCAGTTCTCAGTCACAGGCCTTCTATACAAATCGTTCGGGTGGTAACCGTGGTCGTGGCAATAATCCCGGACGCGGTCATACTATAACTACAATCGCAATCAGGGAGGAGGTAATCACAATCAATTTCCATGGGATTTTAACCAGAATACTATTTGTGGCACATGTAACAGGTGTGGAATTGCTCATATACTTTCTGAGTGCCCTAATCGAGATCCAGCTACTTTAAGGACGCGACAACAACCATCAGCCAATTTTACTGATTACTGGTCACATGCCTCAAACACTTGGCTCCCGGATACAGGTTCAAGTCATCATGTTGCACCAGATCTCTCTAGCTTCGACAACTCTGAAGCCTATTGTGGTGAGGACAATATTCATGTTGGCAATGGTAAGGGTTTACCCATTTTACATATCGGTTCTACCCGTTTTTCCTCACCAAACAAATCTTTCAACCTTAAAAATATTCTTCATGTTCCAGAAACAAAACAAAACCTTCAATCTGTTCAACAATTTTGCCATGACAATAATGTCATTTTTGAATTTCACTCAACTTTGTTTGTTGTGAAGGACACGCCTACACACACCATCCTCCTTAAAGGACCAAGTAATGGTGGTCTCTACTCTTTTCAACTTCCGCGGATACAACCCATGGATAAAGTAGCTTTTTCTGCACTTCGTGCTTCTTCCAATATATGGTATCAAAGATTGGGACGTCCACATCCACAACTTTTGAAGTCTATGCTATCCAAATATGATTTACCTTTACAAAACAATAGTTCTATTTCTTTTTATAATTTTGTGTTATTGGAAAGTCAACGAAACTTCATTTGTTACCATCAGGTTATCATAGTTCAAATGTTTTGGATCTTGTTTTTTGTGATGTTAGGGGGTCGGCTCCCGTTACTTCCTTTGATGGTGATAAGTATTTTATATTGTGTGTGTGATTCATTATTCTCGTTTCATGTGGATATATCCTTTAAAATTAAAATCCGATGCCTATAATGTCTTTAAACAGTTTCTCGTCATGGTTGAACGACAGTTTACAACTTAGCTCAAATCTGTTGAAACTGATTGGGGAGGAGAATTTTGTAGTCTTTCCACATTCTTCTCCTCTATTGGAATTAACCACCTCATCTCTTGTTCACATACGAGTGAACAAAACGGCTATGTTGAACGCCGACATCGTCACGTAGTCAAAACCGGGCTTACCTTACTAGCCCATGCTCACGTTCCACAACGTTTTTGGCACTTTGCATTTGACACGGCATTTTACCTGATAAACATGATGCCCTCATGAACCAACACTAACATTTCACCCCTTGAACATGTGTTCCGTTACAAACTTGATTTTTCATTTTTACGGGTTTTTGGTTCTCAATGTTATCCACATCTCCGACCATATAGTCGACACAAAATGGATTTTTGATCCATTCCTTGTGTATTACCTCCTCCCTGATGTGCGAAAATATATATATAAATATTAAACACAAGTCGCAACTAAGCTTTAAAAACCAAACAATCTATCCTAGTTCACACAAACGGCAAGTGTACCGGTCGCGTATAGCACAGATGAGGAAAGTCCGGATATCGAACTCGAAGACACGTGAAAACGTTTATAATTACGAAACTCTAACCAAGACTCACCAAAATATTTAATCAATTTATTTTAGAATTTATTTAACTACTTAACTTAACTGAAAGAAAACTTTTGACAAAACTTTGAAAACTTTGGTTTAAATTCAATGAATAAAGACGTCTACCTAGGAATGAATCATGTTGATAGAAATAACAAGACAATGGATTGAAAATATTGACGACACCGGTTATAAAAGATAACACAACTAAAACTTGTTTAAGAAAGTTAAATTACCTCTCAGTCTCTCTAACAATCTCTAACTTATTTTAGTTGATTTTAAAGAATAAACCGGAAAAACAATTATTAACGTGTTCAATTGTCGACTCACCTCTCGGTCTCACCGACACACTAGCCTAATGGAAACGAATACTACGCCACCAAGGATAGAGGAACAATTTAACTTAACCCAAATTAAACCAACTAATTGCACATAAACACTCAAATTTGACAAGACAAAACCCGCTCTCGCGCGGTCTTAATTCTAACAAGTAAAAGCAACGAGAAAATATTACTTCTTATCACCTCTCGGTCTCAAAGAAGGTGTATTTTAACTGATTTTAGATGATTATATTACCCACTTATCCCTACGGTTGTACACCCCGCAAATAAACCCTAAACACCAAGTCAAGAGTCTAACAAGCAATCAATTAATCAAAACCAATTCAATTAACTAATGCAAGAGGATTATAAGTAATAAAACATAAAACACAGCCATCACACACAATCTAATTTATGGTTTAGTTAAAATTTACATCAATAATTTAAGTCTTGAACATTAACAATCCATTATACAAGTTTAAACTATTCAACAATCATCTATCCTAGGTAGAACAAGCAAGTTTAGTCTAACATTAATTTTGGACAGCCATGCATACTTAAGAAAAACATCATAAACATAATCATAAACATAATTATGTTCATTCAAGATCCAAACAATATCAATCACAAGACAAACTATCAATCAATTGCAAAACAATTCAAAGCAAAAGACTAAATCAACAAAATTAGGGTTCTTGAACAAAAAGTAAAGTTTATGGATGAATTACTAAAGTTATATGGCTGAAACAAACGATGTAAAAGACCCCTAGCAGCTGCCCAAGATCACCCCGAGCCTCCTTCTTCTTCCTCTAGCCTCCACAGCCGCCAGCCGCCGGTTTTTTTCCTTTTTCTGCCGCTGCTACAGTAGCCGCGATCGGCAGCTAGGGTTTTAGGGTTCTTTTCTTTGTATTTCGGGATTATGGCTCAATGAATGGCTGGAAACTCATGTTATTAACTTAATATAATATTATAAAAGGATTTTAAGATGTGGGCTTGGGTCGGGCCTTGACTTGTAAGTTTGAAAGTTGACCAATTAAGCCCCTAAATTCTTCAAATTTAACTCTTTTTTCCACCAAACTTCATAACCTACAAGAAAACAATCATCTTTGTTATATTAAGCATAAACAAACCATAAAACTTAATAATTATACTAAAAAGCAATTAAAACATGATAAAAATGATACGGAAAGTAAATGTGTTTTACAACACATCAAACATCCCCACACTTAAGTCTTTTTCGTCCCTGAAAAAGATTTGACTGCAGTTGGATCAGAATCGGAAAATCAAAGTTAAATCAAACATATAGGCTATATTTTAAAGCTCAGAACCGCGATCATCGATATTGTTGTCCACCTAAACTCATGCCTTAATCTTTACCGGGACAAATAAGATCCGACAATAATATTACTTAGTGGTTTACACAATTAAGACCCGCTTATTTTCTGCTTTTACTGGACCAGACCACCCCAACTTGACTTAAACCTCAAAATTAGCAGAATTAAAACTTTATTGCTCCAAATTTATGAATAGTTAAGACGATCAAGGGTATTGTTTATCCACCTAAGCTTAAGCATCAAAGTCTACCAAGCAGCCATTAGATATGATTAAGGTTCAATTATTTATAGCTAGTGCTCCCCACAACATGACATACCCCCGTTATCAAGCAATACCCCAAATCCATAACCATAGGTGAGTATGCAAAATTTTATCTGTAGGGCTTACATGTAGCGTGTCCCTTGTGGTCCGTTTCTTAATGGTAATGAGACGCGAGCAAGGGGACCCCACATGGCTAACAGCGTGGATGATCAAGTCTGTAGTGTATTTGTACTTTCGTACTTTTTGTGATCATGTTTAAAGACTTATAAGGGTTTGCTCTTTGGCTTAATTTTAAATATCCACAACCCCACTTAGGAATTGTGAATACCCAGCTAAATAGATTGCATACAGACCCATGGTCTCCGGACCCGAAGCATCCCATCAATACAGGATTTAAGGTTATAAAACCATACGCCGATGCGGTGTAAAACACTAAACTAGCATTTTAAGATTTATATCACAGGCTACACGGCATACTCTAACGTTAAACCTACCCAAGCATCATATGATAACGTATTCAAATTTTTAAAACTCATGATATTTCCAATTTTTTTCATACCAAAATTTGAGGCTTGAGTATGGCCCGACCTTTCATTGCTTATTTTTCACGGACAAAACGCTTTACCCACAAAAGATTTCCGTTTAACCATTTTATCAAATTTGCCCTTTCATTTTCAAGGCTGAGCCTACCGACACATCCCAAGATAAGTGCGTTTTCTTTTATTTATCTCATATTATTAGTAGTTTGAAAAACCGATTTCCGATAAATATCATCATCTCCCACTTTAATGTAACAGAAACTAAAAACAAGGGACATTTTTAATTTTTCTTTCTTTTGTTTTTCAACTTAAACAACGTACGAAAACGAAAAACAAGTGAAAACTTTTTTTTATTTTGTTTTTAAGAATTTTTTTTTTATTTTTATTTTTTTTTATTTTTTTTCTACAACTAAATAAATAAATTCCCATCCCCACACTTAGAACGAAATCGTCCTCGATGAGAACAAGGAAAAGAAATAAAATAAAAATAAAACGTAAAGCATAAAACTAAAACTTGAAAGAACAGAAATTAAAATAGAGAACAGGTTACTCCCCTGGTTTAGATGCAAATTCTTTATCAGCTGTGTATGATTCGAACGAACGACCGTATAGCATTTCATTCGCGGCCGCAACCTCGGGTGAACCAGTTCCAAAACGCCATCAGAGCTACCATGCGCATAATAATACCTGTAACAACTCAAACTCGCTCGCATGTAGCGGCGTACAAAACAGAAAACAAAAACATAAGAAATAAACATATTTTTGTGTTTTTGAATTTTTTAGTTTTTTTGATTTTTATTAAATATTTATTTTTTTGTATTTTTATGAGTTTATAAATATAAATAGAAATAAAACAAATAAAAACAGATAATAAAGAGAATCAAAATACAAACTCTACAGCTCGGGCTGTCTCCCGAGTGATGCATCCATCACGACTATTCCTCGGTGAATGAGTCAAGGTAGAACACCTCGACTGTCTGGTCAGTTATCAGCTCTCCTATGTAGTGCTTCAATCTATGGCCGTTCACCTTAAACTTCCCGCTTCGATCTTGTATCTCAATCGTGCCATACGGGAAAACCTCAGTGACCGTGAACGGTCCCGACCATCGGGATTTCAACTTTCCCGGGAATAACCTCAATCGTGAGTTATACAGTAAAACCTTATCCCCACACTTGAACTGCTTATTACCCTTCAATTTCCTGTCATGCAGTTCCTTCGTATGCTCCTTATATCGAAATGATTGTGCATATGCGTGATCCCGGAGCTCCTCTAATTCATATAATTGATGGAAACGATTACCCTCTGCGGCGGGTAAATCAAGATTAACCCTTTGAAGGGCCCATGAAGCGCGGTGTTCCAATTCAACAAGAAGATGAAAGGCCTTCCCATAAATCATCCGAAATGGTGTGGAACCAGTCGGAGTCTTGTAGGCTGTACGGAAGGCCCACAGAGCGTCATCTAATTTGTCGAACACAATCCCGACGATTTGAACCAACCGTTTTCTCGAGAATACGTTTGATTCCCCGATTACTCACTTCTACTTGCCCACTAGTCTGTGGGTGGTAGGCGGTCGCAATCCGATGGGTGACCCCATAACGCTTCAACGCCTTTTCCATCTGCGAGTTGCAAAAGTGAGTACCTCGATCACTGATCAAGGCTTTCGGGACTCCAAAACGAGCAAATAGACTTTTCAGAAAACGGACTACCACCCGGGCATCATTGGTGGGTAGAGCTTTTGCCTCAACCCACTTAGACACGTAATCGACGGCCACGAGTATGTATTTATTTCCACGCGAAGATGGAAACGGTCCCATGAAATCAATACCCCAAATATTAAAAACCTCACAAACTTGAATGGCATTCTGGGGCATTTCGTTTCGTGAAGAAATGTTGCCGACACGCTGGCAATGATCGCAACTCTTAACGAACAGATGAGCATCCTTAAAGATAGACGGCCAGTAAAAACCAGAATCAAAGACTTTCTTTGCCGTAGAATTCACACCGTGGTGACCTCCAGTCGGTCCCACATGACAATGGCTCAAAATTTGTCATCCTTCCTTGACATCCACACACCTTCTAATAAGCTGATCAGCACCAATGCGGAAAAGATATGGATCGTCCCAAAGGTAAAATTAGATATCAGCAAAGAATTTCTTCTTTTGCTGGTAAGGCATCTTTGGGAGGTATCCGTCAGCGAGATAGTTCGCGAAATCAGCAAACCATGGAAAACCTTCCTCTTGTGCAGTAACGAACATCAGACTCTCCGTCGGAAAACGATCGTCGATCCTAACTCCCGAATCTCCTAAATCAACTCCTTCTAGTCGTGAAAGATGATCAGCCGCCACATTCTTGGCCCCCTTTTTATCACGGATCTCTATATCGAACTCTTGAAGCAACAGGATCCATCGGAAAAGACGAGGCTTAGCATCCTGCTTGCTGAAAAGATATCTAATAGCGGCATGATCCGTATAAACAATCGTTTTGGATAAAACCAGATAGGACCTAAATTTGTCGAAAGCGAACACCACAGCTAAAAGCTCTTTTTCGGTGGTGGTATAGCTTTCCTGTTCGCCATTTAAGGTCCGGCTCGCATAGTAGATCGGATGGAAATGCTTATCCTTCCGTTGTCTAAGAACCGCTCCGACTGCGAAGTCGCTCGCGTCACACATCAACTCGAATGGTAACGACCAGTCGGGAGCAACCATGATCGGGGCGTTAACTAGTTTGTCTTTTAGAAGATCAAACGCCTCGATACACCGCTCAGAAAAAATAAATGGAGCATCCTTCTCCAAAAGTTTGGTCATGGGTCTCGCGATTTTAGAAAAATCTTTGATGAACCGGCGGTAGAACCGCTGCATAACCTAGAAAGCTACGAATTGATCTCACAGAAGTCGGCGGGGGAAGATTAGAAATAGTCTCGACCTTTGCCCGGTCAACCTCTATCCCCGCACTTGAGATTCGATGACCTAGAACAATGCCCTCGCGAACCATGAAATGACATTTCTCCCAGTTAAGGACTAGGTTGGTGTCAACGTAGCGGGACATCATCCTCTCGAGATTTGATAAACAATGATCGAAGGAACTCCCAAATACGGAAAAATCGTCCATGAACACCTCCATGGAGTCCTCGATCATATCATGGAAAATGGCCACCATACACCTCTGGAATGTGGCCGGAGCGTTACAGAGTCCGAACGGCATACGTTTGTAAGCAAACGTTCCGTAAGGGCAGGTGAAAGTGGTTTTCTCCTGGTCGTCGGGAGCTATCGGAACCTGGAAGTACCCGGAGAAACCATCTAGGAAGCAGTAGTACTGCTGACCTGCTAAACGCTCTAACATCTGATCAATGAATGGGAGAGAAAAGTGGTCTTTCCTGGTGGCATCATTCAGTCGGCGATAGTCGATGCAGACTCGCCATCTTGTCACAGTCCTCGTGGGAATAAGCTCGTTCCTGTCGTTGGTGACGACAGTCATGCCACCCTTTTTAGGAACCACTTGGACTGGACTCACCCAAGCACTATCAGAAATGGGGAAAATGATCCCCGCATCAAGGAGTTTAATGATCTCCTTCTTTACGACCTCTTGCATTTTCGGATTAAGCCGCCGTTGCGGCTGGACGACAGTTTTGAAATTTTCCTCCATGAGGATTTTATGAGTGCAGAACGAAGGGTTGATACCCTTGATGTCGATAATCTTCCAAGCAATAGCCTCCTTGAGCTCTCGTAGCACCCTCAACAACTTCTCCTTCTCGACCTCGGTCAACGCAGATGCAATGATAACCGGAAGCTTCCTCTCTTCATCTAAAAAAGCATACTCAAGGTGGGAAGGTAAATCCTTAAGCTCTAAGGAAAGAGGAGGACTCTTGACTAAAGGTCGGTCCATCGGATCGTCTCGTACGATCTCAGCAGACACGCCAGATTCAGGGGTATGCGACTCGGTGTCGTCATTTAAGGACTGATTGGTTACGGCAACCATTTCAATCTCCGGAATCTCCCTATCGAGAATCAGGGTGTCGGATGCAGATCCTCCACAAATTTCACTGAGAAACTCCCCGACATGCTCCATGATGGTATCAATGAAGTATAAGGAGTCATCAGCAGACTTGGGGTGTTTCAGTGACTGTCGAACGTCGAAGGTGACGTTCTCATCCCCAACTCTTAAGATTAATTTACCCTCGCAGACATCGATCAATGCCTGTGCAGTGGCAAGGAATGGTCGGCCCAAGATGAGTGGGACACTATCGTCATCGTTCATGTCCAGGATGACAAAGTCCACCGGGAAGATGAATTTGTCGACACGAACAAGCATGTTCTCGACCACCCCTCGGGGGTATTTCACAGAACGATCAGCAAGCTGGATACTCATACAGGTAGGCCTCAGTTCGCCTAGTCCCAACTTGTGATACATGGAATACGGCATGAGATTAATACTGGCACCAAGATCTGCCAGCGCATGGACGACCGTATTATCACTCAAGATGCAGGGAATTGTGAAACTCCCAGGATCGGACATCTTTTCTGGTAACTTTCTCTGCAAGACTGCAGAGCAACCAGCACTCAGAGGAATGGAAGAGACTTCGGCTAACTTCTCTTTGTTTGAAAGAATATCCTTAAGAAACTTTGCGTATTTGGGCATTTGCGTAAGTGCGTCAAGGAAAGGAATATTAAGATGAAGTTGCTTCAGAAGATCAAGAAATTTGGAGTTTTGCTCCTCATCTCTATCCCTACGGACTCTCCAGGGAAATGGGAGTCGAGGTTTGTAGACTCTCGGTGGTGTGCTGGGTGATGGCTGGTTCTCGGCCTGTGCTGTACTTCCTGGGATGTGCCTTTGATGCACCCTGGCCGGTGGAGACTCCAACTGAATCTCCTCATCTACCTACTCCTCTACATCTACCGTAGGCTCGTTAACGACTCCTCTCGTCGCCTCTTGAATCACGGGCTCGCTACGTGCCCCCGCACCGCTCTTTGTCGTCACAGCCTTCGCGAAGGCCTTCGGATTTTGTTCAGTGTTACTTGGAAGTGTACCTGGCGACCTTTCATTTAGACGACTTGCTATCTCTCCCATCTAACGCTCAGTGTTACTTGGAAGTGTACCTGGCGACCTTTCATTTAGACGACTTGCTATCTCTCCCATCTGACGCTCAACATTTTGAATTGACGCTCCTTGATTTCTCATGAATGACTCGTGCTCCCGGAATTTCTCTTGAGTTTCTTTGTGACGGGAGTCCTCTCGAGTCATGAGTTGTGACAGCATCTGTGTCTGCTGTGCCATCATCTCCTCTAACGTGGGTTTCTTCTCCCACTACTCGGTCCCTCACCGGATTCCTGGAATAGGCTCTGACGTTGCTGGAAGCCGGACTGATTTCCGTTCCTCCAGTTGGAATTTTGGTTACCTCTCCACCCCGAATTATAAGAATTGAAAGAATGTTGATTTCGGTTTGGATTATTAACGAAGTCGACTGCCTCCTCCTGAAAACCTACGGGGCATTGAACGGTATCGTGCCCCCTCTACAGATCTCGCAAAACTTACTTTTCACCTGCAAGTTCTTCACGATCTTTGCTAACGCTTCAACTTGTGCCGCCAGTGCGGTGCTGTTGTCGACCGAATGCATGCCGCGTGATAGGGAATCGACGGTTTTGGTACTCTTAACTGGTGGTCGCTGGTATCCACTCATTGCTAAACCGTTAAACAAGGCAATGAACTCATCCGTATCCATCGTTGTTAGTAGGTTACCTCCTGCAGCTGTGTCGAGCATACTCTGAGTTGCGTACGTCACTCCACTGTAGAACTTCTCAACAACCGCCAGTCTTGTAGGCCGTGGTTTGGACATAACGCAAGTAGATTTTTGAACCTTTCCCACGCCTCGTAGAAGCTCTCGGTGTCCTCCATCTGGAAAGAATGAATCTGGTTACGCAAACGAGCGGCCTTAGCCGGAGGATCGTATTTTTCAAGAAATTGGGTCTGCATGGCAGCCCAAGTAGCAATGGATCCCTGTGGAAGGGACTCAAGTCACAGACTCGCATGATCAACGAGTGAGAACGGAAAGATTCGGAGTTTTATGGCGTCTTCGGATACGCCGGCAAGATGAAACGTGTCGCAGATACATGCAATACGAGTGAGATGAGAATGCGGGTTCTCGTGGAGCAACCCGTGAAACTGAGCAGAATGAGCAATCGTGTTCAGAACGTTAGATGGAATCTGTCAAGTCGTTTGAACTCCTATAGCTGGTGGAGCAATGCTGGATCTCGCGCCAGCATCGAACGGACGGGCCCGGTCTGCAACTGTCCTCCTCGGTAGTGGATTCGCGTCGCCCATAATCCTATCCCTAATGACGGGTTCAGAAAAAGTAGGAGAAGAAAACGTATTACCGACGGATGTAGATGACCTGGAAGACGGCTTTGTACGACGTCTCTCAAGAAGCTCTCTCTCTGGTTCGGGAAATCCTTCAAATTCTGTCCTAGAGATCGAGTACGTCGCATACAACTATTAAAATAAATAAAAGAAATTATAATAAGCTAAACTATTTTAAACTAACAAACAAAACAATTAAGAAAGACAAGTAGTAAACAAGGCAAGTCTTAACTCGAGTCGTTCTTAATACGCCTCAAACCGTGTCCCCGGCAGCGGCGCCAAAAACTTGATGTGCGAAAATATATATATATAAATATTAAACACAAGTCGCAACTAAGCTTTAAAAACCAAACAATTTATCCTAGTTCACACAAACGGCAAGTGTACCGGTCGCGTATAGCACAGATGAGGAAAGTCCGGATATCGAACTCGAAGACACGTGAAAACGTTTATAATTACGAAACTCTAACCAAGACTCACCAAAATATTTAATTAATTTATTTTAGAATTTATTTAACTACTTAACTTAACTGAAAGAAAACTTTTGACAAAACTTTGAAAACTTTGGTTTAAATTCAATGAATAAAGACGTCTACCTAGGAATGAATCATGTTGATAGAAATAACAAGACAATGGATTGAAAATATTGACGACACCGGTTATAAAAGATAACACAACTAAAACTTGTTTAAGAAAGTTAAATTACCTCTCAGTCTCTCTAACAATCTCTAACTTATTTTAGTTGATTTTAAAGAATAAACCGGAAAAACAATTATTAACGTGTTCAATTGTCGACTCACCTCTCGGTCTCACCGACACACTAGCCTAATGGAAACGAATACTACGCCACCAAGGATAGAGGAACAATTTAACTTAACCCAAATTAAACCAACTAATTGCACATAAACACTCAAACTTGACAAGACAAAACCCGCTCTCGCGCGGTCTTAATTCTAACAAGTAAAATCAACGAGACAATATTACATCTTATCACCTCTCGGTCTCAAAGAAGGTGTATTTTAACTGATTTTAGATGATTATATTACCCACTTATCCCTACGGTTATACACCCCGCAAATAAACCCTAAACACCAAGTCAAGAGTCTAGCAAGCAATCAATTAATCAAAACCAATTCAATTAACTAATGCAAGAGGATTATAAGTAATAAAACATAAAACACAGCCATCACACACAATCTAATTTATGGTTTAGTTAAAATTTACATCAATAATTTAAGTCTTGAACATTAACAATCCATTATACAAGTTTAAACTATTCAACAATCATCTATCCTAGGTAGAACAAGCAAGTTTAGTCTAACATTAATTTTGGACAGCCATGCATACTTAAGAAAAACATCATAAACATAATCATAAACATAATTATGTTCATTCAAGATCCAAACAATATCAATCACAAGACAAACTATCAATCAATTGCAAAACAATTCAAAGCAAAAGACTAAATCAACAAAATTAGGGTTCTTGAACAAAAAGTAAAGTTTATGGATGAATTACTAAAGTTATATGGCTGAAACAAACGATGTAAAAGACCCCTAGTAGCTGCCCAAGATCACCCCGAGCCTCCTTCTTCTTTCGTCTAGCCTCCACAGCCGCCAGCCGCCGGTTTTTTTCCTTTTTCTGCCGCTGCTACAGTAGCCGCGATCGGCAGCTAGGGTTTTAGGGTTCTTTTCTTTATATTTCGGGATTATGGCTCAATGAATGACTGGAAACTCATGTTATTAACTTAATATAATATTATAAAATGCTTTTAAGATGTGGGCTTGGGTCGGGCCTTGACTTGTAAGTTTGAAATTTGACCAATTAAGCCCCTAAATTCTTCAAATTTAACTCTTTTTTCCACCAAACTTCATAACCTACAAGAAAATAATCATCTTTGTAATATTAAGCATAAAAAAACCATAAAACTTAATAATTATACTAAAAATCAATTAAAACATGATAAAAATGATACGGAAAGTAAATGTGTTTTACAACACATAAAACATCCCCACACTTAAATCTTTTTCGTCCCTGAAAATGATTTGACTGCGGTTGGATCAGAATCGGAAAATCAAAGTTAAATCAAACATATAGGTTATATTTTAAAGCTCCGAAAAACGCAAAAACCGCGATCATCGATATTGTTGTCCACCTAAACTCATGCCTTAATCTTTACCGGGACAACATAGTTATTCCAGTTGAACCCTTCATCCACTTGAGCGACATGGTATGCTTTTGAAGTTAATGCTTCAGCTTCAGTCGGTTTCTTACCAGCATCAGAAGACTTGTTAAGGGAATTTGGATGGTAAATAGCTTGTCGATTGTAATCTCTTCCACAAGGATTGGCACTCCTATCACCAATTACTTTGTTCATACATTCTCTTTTGAAATGCCCCTTTTTCTGTACATTTGAAGCATCTTACTTTGGATTTATCAAAACCCAATTTTGAAGATGTACCATCTGAACAATTTTTCTCGGTGATCTATTTGAATCTTAGAGCTCTTCTGATAACACTTTTCATACACCATTTAATGTCTAGCATCTCCATTTCTTCAAGGTCTATTTGATCATAATCCTCTTTCTTCATGTTGTAGTTTCCAATCCTTCCAGCAATCAGACCTTCATACGATTCCAAAACAGATCCAAGAAATGCTAATTGCTCTTTGAATTCCTAAGAGCAGTTAAACCATTTGAATTCTTGAGATTTACAGCAATGTTGCATTGTAAAACATCAGGATTTTGGTTCTTTGGCCGAGTGTTTTGATCAGTAGGCATAGTTTCAGAGTAGCTACTAGAATATTGTGGACTTTGAGTAACTTGAGATCCACCAAGTGAATTTCCCACAAAAGCAGTTCATTCAGTATAGTATGCAATCTGAATCTTTGGATTAGAATTGAGAGTAGAATTGTTATAGTATAACCCAATATCTTGAGCAGCTTTTGAGCTCTTCATTTTCTGCTTCTTTCTAAACTCTAACTGTTGAGCCCTAGCTTCTCAATGAACCTAGCTAGATCGAGACATGCATAAGTAACCAGATTTGATTGTTGAATCATGATAAACGTCTCCCACTCTTTAGGTAATGCATCAGCTAATTTATCAATATATTCATATTCAGGCTTGTCAATCCCCATTCTTTTCATTTCATTTACTAGGTGGCAATATCTTTCAATCAGTTGAGCGAATGATTCACCTTTTACCAAAACAAAGATATCAAATTCATTCTTTAACAATGCCATCTTGGATTTCCACATATTTGGATTTCCTCTATCTTTGTTGAGCAATGCTTGCCAAATAGAATGGCATTATCCATTGTGTTGGAGCATTTGAAATATTTATGCCTTGATTGATTGTTAAAAAGGATTTAACATCTTTTTCTCTCTAATAAAAAATGTTTTTTCATCCTCAACTACTTGTGACACTCGGTAGTTGGTTCCATTTCATTCTTAGGAATAACATATTCCTCTTCCACAACCAACCATGTATCATAACTACACTCTTTCAAATGAGTCTCAAATTTATCTGCCCATTTTGGATAATCCTCCATCCTAAGAAGTTTTGGTGGCTTGTTGGCAGTTCCCATTTCATTGTCAAGGTTTAAACTTTGAAGAAGGGTTGATGATTGTGACATAAACACGTTCAAATTATCCATTTTTCTCAAATAAACCACTTGTCCGTATATGTTCAATCCACTTATAAGTTTCTAGACCAACGGATAAATATAAGTGTCAACGTAAGTCTCAAAGTATAAGAATTATACGCCTATATATGTCTTATACGCCGGACATGTCATATCCGCTATAGTAACCCCGAAACACATTTTTGCAATTTTGATGATGAAAATGATCTTGTTTTGATCTGAAACTTGGTAGGGTTGTTCACAAACAGTAGGCAACCATAATGTGTAGAAATCAGAAGTTTCTAACGGTGAAAACTTGTTGAATTGTGGAATCAAGTTGATATGAAAGACATTGTAGAGCAAATCTTCAAATCTCATTATATTAAAACCAAATCTTATGCGTATAAGTCTTATACGTTGATACTTATCCGTTGGTCTAGAAACTTATATGTGGATTGAACATGTACGGGAAATTTGGATTATTTTGAGAAAAACGTACAATTTGAACACATTTTTGTCACAACCGTCAAACCTTCTTCAAAGCTTAAACCTTGACAATGAAATGCGAACTGCAAGCAAGCCACGAAAACTTCTCAGGATGGAAGATTATTCGAAATGGGAGGATAAACTTGAAACTTATGTGCAAGAGGGTAGTTATGATACGTGGTTTGCTATGGAGGAGGAATATGTTATTCTTAAGAATTGGAACCAACTACCGACTGTCGAAAGTTGTTGAGGATGAAAAAGCATTGTTTATTAGAGAGAAAAAGTTGTTAAATCTTTTTCAACAATCAATCAAGGCTGAAATATTTCTAATGCTTTAACACAATAGATCATGCCATTCTATTTGGCGAGCATTGCTCAACAAAGATAGAGGAAATCCAGATATGCGGAAATCCAAGATGGCATTGTTCAAGAAGGAATTTGATATCTTGATCTAGCTAGGTTCATTGAGAAGCTAGAGGCGCAAGTGTTAGATTTAAGGAAGAAACATATAATGAAGAGCTCGACAGTTGTCCAACATATTGGGTTATACTATAACAATTCTAATCTTAATTCTAGTCCAGAGATAGAGCGCATACTGTACTGAAGGAAATGCCTTTGTTGAAAATTCACTTGGTGGATCTCAAGCTACTCAAAGTCCACAATATTTTAGTAGCTACTCTGAAACTATGTCTACTGATCAGAACAGTCGGCCAAAGAACCTATTGAAACAGGTGTCTCAACCAGAAGTCAGACAGGACACATCAACAGTTGTCTATACTCCTGTTTTATTTTTCATATCGAAACAAAGTTTTTTGAGATGGCATTGCAAGAACCAAGTAGGGTGGATGCTATTCATGAAGAGCTGAATCAGTTTGATGAACTCAAGGTTTGGTGTCATACCCCGACCAAAAGTGACGGAAACGTCAGGGCACGACCGATTGCCCATTGCACAACGACACTATTAAGTGAAAATATACAACTCATTTAAATTCATAATATAACAAATAACACAACGTTGTTCATACAAATACCCGAATAAATAGTCAAACAAATAAATTGTTCATTTATGTCTAATAACCTAAGCGATCACAAGATAATAGTTGTTCAAGTCTCCAAATCAGCCTAGTAATAAACTTGTAACATTGCATAAAATAAACTTTGTCAACACGAATGTTGCTTAGCAATTTTCATGGTTTTAAACAATAAGTATATAATAGATGAAATCCACAACTCGTATATGGAACAATAAATAATAGCAACAATTTAGATATGCAAATAGCAAATAGTTTGAGACACCTTTCTATATGGTAAGAACCAAATATACTCGGATAATAGCTGCCCTATGCTACTAGCAATTAGGCTAAAGTAGTTAGGGGAGCGTATGATCATACTTAATAGTTTCATAGAGGCCAACCTGCCTAAAGCAATAAACATATATCATGTAATCATGTAAAGCATATAACACCAAATCGAGTATTTATTTAAGTAACATATACTAAAGAGTTTGTGGTTTGAGACACATGTACAAATCATTTGAATTTGAATAAGTATGCGTATGCAATGCCACCCCCAAAATGTAAGATGGAATACGGGGATGAAAAAGTACTCACGTTAACTAATTAACTTGAAAGATTGATTCGTGAATAATAGGAGATCGGTTTAACGAGCAAGACCTAGATTAAACGGGTCTTGAGTTAGTAGGTAGACTTGAAAGGGTTTAAAGTAAAGTATATGACAAGTAAAGTAAATAAATAAAGTTTAGGGTTTAAAATGTAAATATTTGAGAAATTAAAGAAATGTTTCTTGAAAATAAGTTTACCCAAAACCGGGTCTTGGTATTCTATTCATTAATATTACTCAACCTATGTTAAGTAATTATGTGGGTTATAATGCTTTATTGCAAGACCCTTTGTTATAAATACCAAAATGAGGTTTTAAACGAGTGTTCGGATTTGTCAGTTCAAGTCTTGATAATTAACCAAACTCAAATCAACTTTCCAAAGTGATAGATGTTATGAGATGACTCAATAAAAATCAGAAAGACTAAACCAAGTATATAGTTCTATTGTGAAGAACCTTAATGCCCGTTAAGCGAGTATTTGGTTTTACCGGTCCAAACTTGTTATAAGATCAAGTTGGATTCCGATATGCCAAGTATGTTGAGAAAATAATTAAAATTAGTTTAAAATATAATTTCAAAGAAGAATAGGAGTTTCGGTGGCCCAAAACACACTTGTGTGTCTTAAGCGAGTGAACTCGGTTTAGTTCGGTCCTTGACTCGGAATAAGACCATCGATGGTTACCACATACCCAAATATCATAGAACTATAAAAATGATTTTTGAAGTTATAATATTTAAATCTTACATATAACATGTTTATTTAACTATATAAACAAAACTTGTAAACAAGAGTTCGGTTTCGGCTCGGTTCTCAACTTGGGTAAAACCGAGGCTAGTGACCACATACCCAATACCATGGAACTCATTTAACATGAATTAGATACTAAACTGCTTATAATATAAACAAAACTAGTAAGCATTAAAGGAAATATAGTATAATCAAGGACTATAATGGGTCCTCCATGTAGCATTGCCTTGTAGCGTATCACCTCAACCGACCGTGACCGGAGAAGTGAAAGCCGAAGGAAACAAGGGGTATATATTATATATGTTGCAACAACAAGCTTTAATTACTAAGAAGTTAGTTAGAATGTAAGATTAAACTCAGTTTGACTTTGGAAAGTCAAACTGCCAAGAACTTGAATAATAACCTTAGAAATCTTAGATTGAGAGAGAGATTTGATGAAATGAGCTGGGAAAAATGAAGGGAATAGGCTTGTATTTATAAGGTATGTTGAATGGGTCATGCACGGGGTTTAATTCGAGTGTTTGCATGCAAATGGGTGGAGAAAAAGGAGTCAAACAAACACAAAACAACAAAAAACGTTATTGCTGCTGCAGAGACCCTTAGCGCGACGCTAAGGTCTCAGCCCTTGACCTTGGCGCAGTGCTATGGTCGCGGAGGGAAACATCTGATTTTTCAACTTTGACAGTTTTAGTCCCTGAAGTTCGTTTTGAGCGTTTTAGGGGCATTTGTAAAAGATATTTTTGAAATCCGACAACCATAAAACAAATATGTAACATAAAATTCATCATTTTTATATTATTGAAAGGTTCAAATACAAAACGGGTCAGTTTTCATAATAAAAACAAATACAAATTGACCCAAAAATGGGGAATGTCACATTTGGAGATTGGTTGAATTACCTTTCGGGAAAAAGGCATTGGACACGAGATGGTTTTCCGTAACAAGCAAGATGACACTGGGTTAATGTTTGAAACAAAGTGCGGCTTATGGTTCGTGGTTTTCATCAGGTTGAAGATTTAGATTACACTGAAGTGTATGCTCTAGTGGCTCGTCTTGAGGCCATTAGGATTTTCTTGGCATATGCTTCTTGTATGGGTTTCATGGTTTATTAGATGGATGTCAAGACGACATTCCTGTATGGAGATGTAAAGGAGGATATATATATATATGTGGACCAACCACCGGGTTTTACTAATTCGAAGAATCCTACTCATGTCTACAGGTTGGACAAAGCTCTTTTTGGTCTTCATCAAGCTCCTCGGGCATGGTATGCTACTTTAACGACTCATCTGCTGGGACATGGGTACAAGTGAGGGACCATTGATCAGACTCTGTTCCTCATAACTATTGGGAAAGATTTGATCTTGGTTCCCATTTATGTGGACGACATCATTTTTTTTTCGATTAGCACTACTCTGTGTTCTGAGTTTGAGAAAGTGATGAAGAAAAGATTCAAGATGAGTCCGTTGGGGGAGTTGACAACATTTCTGGGGTTACATGTTCGTCAGAGTTCGATGGGAGTTTTGCTACACCAAGGAAAATATGTCGAAGACATGTTGGCGAAGTTTGATTTCCAAGATTCTAAGTGTGTGGCGACTTCTATGGCGGAAAGACCTCTTATTTCATCTGATCTTGAAGGGAAATCCGTATATCAGACGTACTATCGATCACTGATCGGATCCATGACGTATCTCACTACCAGTCGCCCCAACATCATGGTCGCAGTCTGTCAATGCACGTATTTCTAGGCTAATCCTAAAATTTCTCCCTTAACTGCTGTTAAACGTATTTTTAGATATCTGAAAGGGCAACCGAAGCTGGGTCTTTGGTATCCCAAAAACTCAAATTTTGATTTATTTGCTTTTGCTGACGACAATTATGGAGGTGATGATATTGACAGGAAATCTACGTCTGATGGATGTCAATTCTTGGGTGATCAACTTATTTCATGGCAATGCAAGAAACAACAAACAGTGTCCACATCCACTGCTGAAGCTGAATATGTTGCTGCATATGTCTACTGTTCACAAGTTATCTAGATGCAACACCAATTGTTGGATTACGGTTTGGAATTTCTTGACACTCCTATCTTTTGTGATAATGGTACTACTATTTCTATTGTTAAAAATCTAGTTCAGTATTCTAAAAGCTAACACATTGACATAAAAATTCATTTCATTCGTGAGTGTTACAACCGGAAATTGATTCATCTTGAAAAAGTTCACACTGATAATAATGTGGTTGTAGGTTCCCTGGACGGATCGCACGAGATATCGCGGTCTACTCAGGTGCGGAATCCCTGCGTAGATCGTTACGAGTATAGAACACAAACACACGAATACGATAAACGAACACGTTATATTGATAACCGAACACGTGATACGATATCACTAATACAGACTCTCGTCGACTCGATCGACTCAAACGACTAACTTGAACAACTGAACTCACGAACAACTTATTAACCAAGCCGTAAGCTTGTATTTATATACACGACAACTTCTCCTGATATGTTCAGGCGAAGTTGTCGTGTATATAAATACAAGCTTACGGCTTGGTTAATAAGTAGGCGAACTTGTTAACAACTTCGCTTATAACCAAAACATAAATAACAATACAAACTCGATTACAGACACTAGACTATGAACTACTGACATTCATGCACCAACAGACTCCCCCTTGGCAGTAGCTTCATATCTTGATCTTTAAGCTCTTGTCTTGTAATCCTGTATCTTCACGCATGCACTCCTTCTCTAACACATACCGTGACTACTTGCTGATATTTCCTTGCTTCGTCCTTCCAAGCAGGAATATAGAATATCTTCATTTCATTCAACACTTGCAGATCAGCTTTCGATAAGTTAACAATATGCATCGGATCATACACCCTCAGCACTTCTTGTTCGTCTTCGTCTTCCATCACGGCTTCAGCAGTCTGGCAATCAACGTACCACCATTTTAGATTCTTCAACACATCTTGAGGCATAGTCTTCATTGGAACCTCCTTGATGCATCGGATCGGTTTGTACTTCATCACCATCCATGGCTTGCCATCTGCTCTCATTCCCCTTTCTGTATCCTCCACGAGCTTTCCCTTCTGTGGCTTTAATAATTCAAACTTCTTCTCTTTTATGCTTTCTTTCCACACGATCTTCCCAATCACTCTTGCCATGTTGTCGTCACTTCTATTTATCAGGCCCAACCTGGCCAAATCCTTCACCACACATTCCGGCAACGTATTGAGAGATCTCAGGGTTCTTTTGAAGTATTGAATACCATCATAACGCTTCACCATAAACAACTTTATCTGTTCATCATATATCCAACAGATAATTCCCTTCTTCGACTCAGCATAGCCTTTGATGTTATAACTCTTCTTGAACATGGCTGGAACAGCAGGCTTCTTGGTCTTAATAAACCAATGAGCACAGCCTTCCTTCCACCTAGGCTGCTCCTCCCACTCAGTCTCATCCATCTCAGTACCCATGTCGGCTTTCTCAACATCTGGGATCTCGTGTTCAACGTCTTCTTCTACTATCTCCCCCTCTTCTATCCCATCTTCAATCACAATCTGTGCGCCAATCTTCTCAATCTCCTCACACGGCAGCACATCATCATCAAACACATCATCATCTAGCATATCATCATCTAACTCTCTCAACGCATCAATCACATCATCTTCATCATCAACCATCACCACCTCATCACCACCAACTGCACCTGCAGACTCCCCCTGAGCTGTGGAAGTCCCAAGAGCTTGAGTAGTTCTTGGCAACTCACCACCTGCACCTTTCGGTGCATTGGGATCATCGTCTCTGTCGTTTCTCTTCTTAGTCCTTAACTCGTCGCCTCTACAGCCTGCTACGTTTTAGAAAAGATCCGAACAGGAATCATACTAAGTATGTGACTGTCACATAGATCCGTGTTTAGCTGTATTATGACATAAAGAGACAGGTTGTAAGCAGGTAAATAACTTAAGATGGTTTTCATCGTTTCTGTGATACGAGTTACATTTAATTATGCCTCAAAATTTAAGTGGGCAACAACTCAGAAATATTGATGCCTCCTATCTATCCTCAAAGCGTATTTGGCTTTCCCCAAGTCACCCCGAATTGACCTCGACCCATAGTGTCTGATTACGTTGTAAGTACTCTTCATCTGTTTCCCGTTCTTCTTCTTACTCTAAGATTGAGAAGTCTTGACACTTTCAGCTATAGAATGTTTCAATAACTCAATTTTTTTTTTTTTTTTAATAACTCACAAATTTACATAGACTTCAGAGTAGTAAACCAACTGCAAGTCCCGAATCTGGATCACTACAGTTTCTTGAAACGCTATCTTCACGGGAATCAGAACACACATGGGCTCGTGTATGATTGGGTAATCGCTTTTCTGCCTATCATTCGGAAAGATATATATGAAGACATGCAAAACTCTTAAGGAGTTTCCACGTAAAATCAAGTAGATTTAGTTTGTATCACGTCTACTTTTACGCACCATAAAAAGTTACCATGACATACAATGACTGTCCTAAAGCCTTTTAAGCCTAATAACTTCACTAGTTAAGCACACAGAGTTAGTATATCTATCATTTTCCAAGGTTGGATCAATTTTGCGTTTAACATAGCAAACGTACTTCTTACGAAGTAGTAGACTTGAAAAATAATTTCATTTCCCTTAAAAAATTTTAACATTAATCGCCCCGACCAAAACAAAGTCGTCAGGTAAACGGCTATCCCGAAGATCCAATGGATCAGCTGGACCGACCACATACTAGTATGTGTCCTTATAACTAAGTATGATCGACTAATTTTAAGCGAAAGAATGAAAACTCATCATAAACCGCCCCGGTCACAATCAGTAATCTGGTTAATGGCTATCCTAAAAATCTACAAGTAGAAAATGAGGACCAAAACATATCCGAAGACAAGTCATTCAAACTGATGTAACCGACATATTTTTAAGCGATAGTGACCTTTTTTTTTTTTTTTTTTTAAATATTACAAGAAAAGCATGGTTACTCGGGATTGATCATCCCATTTAGCTCGATAAGGTTTTGAAATCTTGTTTTATCAAACGCTTTAGTATAAAGATCAGCGAAATTATCAAGCGTATCCACCTTTTCAAGCACTATCAGTTTCTTCTCAGCACAATCCCGTATGAAATGATGACGTATGTCAATATGTTTAGTTTTACTATGTTTCACGGGATTGTTAGTTACTGAGATAGCAGCTGTGTTATCAATGCAAATAGGAGTAAGTAAGAAATTCAGACCATAGTCGCGCAACTGTTGTTGAATCCAAAGAACCTGGGAGCAGCAGTTGGATGCTGCCATGTATTCTGCTTCACAGGTTGAAATTTCGACCGAAGTCTGTTTTTTGCATTGCCACGACACCAACCTGCCACCAAGAAACTGACATCCTCCTGTTGTTGACTTCCGACTCTGATTGCACCCACCATAATCAGAGTCTGTGTAGGCGACTAGCTCCAAGTCTCCTCATCTCGGTTCTTTGGATTGTCGATGTATTGAAGACACGTCTGTTGGGAGTCCCAACAACATAACCGACTAAGATTCCTTCATCGGCTACTTCACCAAATTTAGAATTTGTCTTCAAAATCGAACAAAGGGACCCGAATGGTTCTAGACCACTCAAGTTGGGCTTTCTTCCATGCATAAGCTCATAACATGTCTTACCCAGTCTTTTAACAATTAAGACTCTATTCAGAACGTAACAGGCTGTAGCAATAGCTTCAGCCCAAAACACCACAGGAAGCTTTGAATCAGCCAGCATAGTTCTGGCTCCTTCAATTAACGTTCGGTTCTTCCTTTCAGCCACTCCATTCTGTTGCGGTGTATAAGGAGCGCTGTATTGGTGTTCAATCCCTCTCTGAAGACAGGAGATCTCCATCTCAAAATTCTTGAACTCTGTTCCATTGTCACTTCTGATGAACTTAACCCTTTTATCCATTATGTTCTCAACTTTGGTAATCAAATTCTTCACCATCTGAGCCTTTTCATCTTTTGATTTCAGGAAATATACCCACGAGTATCGTGAGTAGTCATCAGTGATCACCAAGCAGTATGAAGTACCTCCTAGACTTTTTGCATACACGAGACCGAAGAGATCCATGTGAAGCAATTCTAGAGTACTGGCAATTGAATTTACTTTCTTGGTGAGATGGGATTTCTTGTGCTGCTTTCCCTTCTTGCATGCTATACATTTATCTTCAAAATTGAAAATTTTCAAGGGAACGCCCAGCACAAGCCCATTCTTGACAATGTGGTTCATCTTCCGAAGATGAATGTGTCCCATTCTCCTATGCCACAATTCGGACTCTGTTTCACTCGCTTTTGTCAAAAGGCATGACTCTGCCGTGGCCATTTCAGTTGATCTCATATCCATAATGTACGTATTCCTTTCACGAGGAGCCTTCATCAAAATCCACTCCTCTGGTATCTGAAAACCCGGTTTCAGCACGATCGCCTCGTTCTTTGTAAAACGAACGGTGTACTCCTTATCACAAATCTGCGACACACTCAGCTATTTTGTGTTTCAATTCTTCTACAAAGTTGACATTCTCCAACGTCATCTTTCCGTTCGACACCGTTCCCTTTCCAGTAATATTGCCTCCACTTTCTCCGGCAAAACTTACTCTCCCTCCTTGAACAGGTTTCAAATCGTGTAACAAATATTTGTTACCCGTCATGTGCCGGGAACAGCCGCTATCCACAACCCAAAGATTATTGGCAGCCCTGTTCAACTGTTCCTGCACAACAAAGCAAAAGATTAGAATTTAGGGACCCAAGACCAATTGGTCTTGGATCTATACATCCCAAACTTTGGCTTTCCAAAGTTAGTATCTCGGTGACTCCTGTAAGTCCCATTAGGATATCTCATTGAAGATTGATTGTAAGGCCTTCCAAACCTTTGAGAATTTAAAGAATTATAGCTTGTGGTTTGGTTATTAGAAGTGTAAAACTGAGATTTGTTTCTATGAAAACCTGAATTATTCACATTTTTGAATTTTAAGTGGTTTTCATTTTTAGGAGCATGATAATTACTATTAGGTCTATTCTCAGCTTTAGTAGGCCTTACACCTCTGAATCGCTGCTTCAGAGGGCAATTTGCAACAAGATGTCCTAATTGATTACATCTAAAACAACACCTATGCTCAACTTTTTTATCAACCGGTGTTTTAGATGTCGAGGCTGTATTACCGGCCGTTCGTCTCACATATGGTGGGACGTACGGGTTTATTGGAGTACTCTTTTTATTCATTTTATCTTTTTCTCCACTCTTGGGTAACACAACCTCCTCTTTTACCTTACCAGACTCGGATGACTTATCCGAATCTGACGAGACAGGACTCTGATCAGAAATTTCAACACTTGAAACAGGCGAACTTGTTTCGCCTCTACTAACATTTGGTTCTTTAATGGTTACTTTAATTGGCACTGTCTGAGCAACCTCAAAATCAACAGATTTCTGAATACTAGGGTTAAAAGTGTAATTGTGATTGTACGGTGGTGGAACCCCATGATAACCGATTCCTCCTCTCTTGGTAGAGGAACCTTGATCACTAACAAGGTGATCAAGAATAGCAGAGGAATTTCTGAACTGCTCCAGTTTTCGATTCAGTTCCACCACTTTCACCTGGTGGACAGCAATCTGTTTTTCTCTCTCAGCAATTAGTTTGGTCTTTTCTTCCAAAACCTCATAACTTAAATCAATCACTTCAATTTTTTCAGAAAGTTTAGTTTTTAAACTTTTAACATCTTTTTCACAAGCTTTTATTTTAATTTTATAATTATTTTCTCTTGATTTAATAAAGTGATGATCTTCTTTTAAGGTTTTAAATTCAGCATCCAACGTAACATACTGATCAGTTATGGTTGCTAGTTGCTCAGACAAGTTCTCACATTTTGAACATATAGGTTTAGAGCATACCTCGGAGAGCTTGTCATTAACGTCTGCCATAAGAGCCTTTTCTTCTCCGGCAGCCTTCTCATTTTCTTCTGTTTCGACCTTTGCCAAATTTGCCTGCTCGAAAGATTCTTTAGAAAGCAGGTTCCAGTTATATTCACCATCTCCTCTGGAAATCATGGCACTGTAATCTCTTCTTCCCTCATTATTCGGTGTAGACTTTCCTTGACTTCGTTCTACACGCTCATTCCTACATTCTTTTGCGAAGTGACCGTTTTGTTGACAATTGTAGCACCTTACCTTTGACTTGTCGAACCCTGGTCTTCCTCCGACAAACTTTCTACCGGTCTTATTCATAAACCTCTTCACCCTCCTTACAATCATGGCCATCTGCCATTATAGATCCATTTCTTCCATATCGTCAGCATCAATCTGATCGTAATCTTCATCCAACATAGCTGGATCAACAATCTTCCCTTGAATATAGTTCTCATAGGAAGCAATGAAAGAAGCATAGAGGCCAAACTGCTCTTCAGCAGACTTGACACTCATAGGCATCTTGGAATAGTTGTTGCTGGGAGCACTTGAAGAGCAACTACTCTTGCTTGCCTGGGGTTGAGAACCACTAGATCCAGCTGCTACATAGCAAACATCCCCATTTGTGTTAACTGACACATGCCCCTCATGTGATGAGTTGGGGCCCGACTCTCCCTTCGAGTAGTAAGCAGCCGATTCAGTCTTTGAGCCTGAGCTAGTGTTGACTTTAGCTCCATACATACTTGGAACTTGAACCTGATCCATAGATGTCTCTTTTCTTACCATGTTAAGCTCAAAGGTCCTGAGCTTGTTGACTGTCGTTTCGAGATCATAAGTGGGAAAGTCCTTGTCTTCCCTCATCAGCACAGTGTACATCTCCCATTTTGGTGGGAGAGCATCCAGAAGCTTCTCAACTATCTCTTCTTCTCTGTAAGAAATGGAATAGTTGCTCAGTTCAGTCATCAGATGATAATATCGAGTGATGATATCATCTAATGATTCATTCTTCAAATACTTGAAGACTGAGAACTGGGTCTTGAGCAGTTTTATTTTTGAAGCCCGGATTCCTATATTTCCTTCAAATCTGCTCTCAAGGGCTTCCCAAAGCTCCCTTGCTGAAGTGTACTTCCTAAAAGTATGAAGGATCTCCTGTGGAAGAGCCATGGTAATAGCAGCATGAGCCTTGCTCTCAGCCTCATACATCTTCTTCTCTTCTTCTTCCATTTTACTATACTTCTTGATTTGGTCAAGACCTTCATACTCCATAATTGGTGGAATATAACCATCCTGGATGCATACCCACATCTTCGCATCCTGGTATTTGACGTACTGTATGAACCGATCCTTCCATGCAACGAAATCGGTTCCCTTCAGCAATCTTGGGGCCTTGGTAGCCGACCCTGCTTCAACTTCCATCTTCACTAACTCAGAGATGTTGATCGACGACATCTTTTCCGAAAAGTAAGAAACCTGAAAAGTTAAAAAAAAAAAAAATTTTTTTTTTTTAAATAAAGTACTGTAGGCGAAGTTACGGATAACTTCGCTTGAAGTAGGCGAAGTTGTAGAGAACTTCGCTGAAGAACTTCGCTGATAACTCTGCTGATTAACTTCGCTGATTCTTAACTTCGCTTAAGGTAAGCGAACTTAGGAATGAGGCGAAGTTGTAGATAACTTCGCTGATACAGGCGAACTTGAGAAGGTAGGCGAAGTTGTGGATAACTTCGCTTAACCTTATATCTTCGCCGAAACCCTACGTACAGTGACGGCAACTTCGCCTGATGAACACGGACGTTTTTGAAGATCTGGAATCTGGATTTAACAAGGTTTTTGATGGTGCAAAGGCTTGAATACTATGGTAGTAGGTAAGATTGACTTAGAAACACGAAAACACGTCCCGCGAATAGTCGAAACGGGACGAAATCTATACCCGCGTGAATATCCCGAACCTCACAATCGAGCAAAAGCTCTGATACCAAATGTATGTTCCCTGGACGGATCGCACGAGATATCGCGGTCTACTCAGGTGCGGAATCCCTGTGTAGATCGTTACGAGTATAGAACACAAACACACGAATACGATAAACGAACACGTTATATTGATAACCGAACACGTGATACGATATTACTAATACAGACTCTCGTCGACTCGATCGACTCAAACGACTAACTTGAACAACTGAACTCACGTACAACTTATTAACCAAGCCGTAAGCTTGTATTTATATACACGACAACTTCGCCTGATATGTTCAGGCGAAGTTGTCCATAACGTCGCTTGTTCAACAAGTTCGCCTAGGCGAACTTGTTAACAACTTCGCTTATAACAAAAACATAAATAACAATACATACTCGATTACAGACACTAGACTATGAACTACTGACATTCATGCACCAACACAATTTGTTTGGATGAATAATATTCTAATAGATTACCAGTTTAAGGGTTTGATAAATTCAATCGGCTTAATGGTTAAAGATAAACAGGCCAACGACTCTAAGAACCTAATCCAAAAAGTTGATAACCACAAATCAAATAACTGATAAAACTTCAAAGCATTAAATTATGAAAAACTATTTAAATGCACACACAAACATCAAAAGTTTTGTAATGACTTGATTAACTAGAACTCACTCAGCGTAGCTGACTTTTATTATCCACGCAGGTGAGTAGGATGAGACAGCTAGCTTGAGGAGGACACATGGTGGAAGAATAAGAAGCTAGTATCTGAACACCTGTGACGTTTTATTTAAATGATGTTTATGTTTGAAAGACAAAATATGTTAATTGTGACAAGGTTTGTAATGATAAATGATGTTTATGTTTGAAAGAAAAAAGATGTTAATTGAGACAAGTTTTGTAATGACTTGAAATGTTTATTAACTTTTTAATAATCCGCGAAAGGTTTATATAACTCTGATATTTAGAACTATGTTTATTAGTAAATCCAACGTCCAGTGTATGGCATCGGGAACGGGGCCTTACATGAAGCAGACTAGACCAAATGATTAAACCTATTTGGAAAACTCGTTTGATTACACCTATAATCAAAAGAGATTTTGATCTTACTGATTGACATAACTTAATCCGAACAATTTGTTTGGATGAATAATATCCTAATTGATTACCAGTTTAAGGGTTTGATAAATACAATCGGCTTAATGGTTAAAGATAAACAGGTCAACGACTATAAGAACCTAATCCTAAAAGTTGATGACCACAAATCAAATAACTGATAAAACTTCAAATTATTAAATTACGAAAAACTATTTAAATGCACACACAAACATCAAAAGTTTTGTAATGACTTGATTAACTAGAACTCACTCAGCGTAGCTGTCTTTTAGTATCCACGCAGGTGAGTAGGATGAGACAGCTAGCTTGAGGAGGACACATGGTGGAAGAATAAGAAGCTGGTATCTGAAGACCTGTGACGTTTTATTTAAATGATGTTTATGTTTGAAAGACAAAATATGTTAATTGAGACAAGTTTTGTAATGACTTGTAATATTTATTGAAGTTTAAATAATCTGCGAAAGTTTTATTTAACTATGATATTTAGAACTGTGTTTATTAGTAAATCCAACGTCCAGTGTATGGCATCGGGAACGGGGCCTTACATGAAGCAGACTAGACCAAATGATTAAACCTATTTGGAAAACTCGTTTGATTACACCTATAATCAAAAGAGATTTTGATCTTACTTATTGACATAACTTAATCCGAACAATTTGTTTGGATGAATAATATCCTAATTGATTACCAGTTTAAGGGTTTGATAAATACAATCGGCTTAATGGTTAAAGATAAACAGGTCAACGACTATAAGAACCTAATCCTAAAAGTTGATGACCACAAATCAAATAACTGATAAAACTTCAAATTATTAAATTACGAAAAACTATTTAAATGCACACACAAACATCAAAAGTTTTGTAATGACTTGATTAACTAGAACTCACTCAGCGTAGCTGTCTTTTAGTATCCACGCAGGTGAGTAGGATGAGACAGCTAGCTTGAGGAGGACACATGGTGGAAGAATAAGAAGCTGGTATCTGAAGACCTGTGACGTTTTATTTAAATGATGTTTATGTTTGAAAGACAAAATATGTTAATTGAGACAAGTTTTGTAATGACTTGTAATATTTATTGAAGTTTAAATAATCTGCGAAAGTTTTATTTAACTATGATATTTAGAACTGTGTTTATTAGTAAATCCAACGTCCAGTGTATGGCATCGGGAACGGGGCCTTACATGAAGCAGACTAGACCAAATGATTAAACCTATTTGGAAAACTCGTTTGATTACACCTATAATCAAAAGAGATTTTGATCTTACTTATTGACATAACATAATCCGAACAATTTGTTTGGATGAATAATATCCTAATTGATTACCAATTTAAGGGTTTGATAAATACAATCGGCTTAATGGTTAAAGTTAAACAGGTCAACGACTCTAAGAACCTAATCCAAAAAGTTGATGACCACAAATCAAATAACTGATAAAACTTCAAAGCATTAAATTACGAAAAACTATTTAAATGCACACACAAACATCAAAAGTTTTGTAATGACTTGATTAACTAGAACTCACTCAGCGTAGCCGACTTTTAGTATCCACGCAGGTGAGTAAGATGAGACAGCTAGCTTGAGGAGGACACATGGTGGAAGAATAAGAAGCTGGTATCTGAAGACCTGTGATGTTTTATTTAAATGATGTTTATGTTTGAAAGACAAAATACGTTAATTGAGAGAAGTTTTGTAATGACTTGTAATATTTATTAAAGTTTAAATAATCCGCGAAAGTTTTATTTAACTATGATATTTAGAACTGTGTTTATTAGTAAATCCAACGTCCAGTGTATGGCATCGGGAACGGGGCCTTACATGAAGCAGACTAGACCAAATGATTAAACCTATTTGGAAAACTCGTTTGATTACACCTATAATCAAAAGAGATTTTGATCTTACTGATTGACATAACTTAATCCGAACAATTTGTTTGGATGAATAATATCCTAATTGATTACCAGTTTAAGGGTTTGATAAATACAATCGGCTTAATGGTTAAAGATAAACAGGTCAACGACTCTAAGAACCTAATCCTAAAATTTGATGACCACAAATCAAATAACTGATAAAACTTCAAGGCATTAAATTACGAAAAACTATTTAAATGCACACACAAACATCAAAAGTTTTGTAATGACTTGATTAACTAGAACTCACTCAGCGTAGCTGTCTTTTAGTATCCACACAGGTGAGTAGGATGAGACAGCTAGCTTGAGGAGGACACATGGTGGAAGAATAAGAAGCTGGTATCTGAAGACCTGTGACGTTTTATTTAAATGATGTTTATGTTTGAAAGACAAAATATGTTAATTGAGACAAGTTTTGTAATGATAAATGATGTTTATGTTTGAAAGACAAAAGATGTTAATTGAGACAAGTTTTGTAATGACTTGAAATGTTTATTAACGTTTTAATATTCCGCGAAAGGTTTAAATAACTCTGATATTTAGAACTGTGTTTATAAGTAAATCCAACGTCCAGTGTAGGGCACCAGGAACGGGGCCATACATGAAGCAGACTAGACCAATTGATTAAACCTATTTTGTCACACCCTCAAAATCCACTAACGGAGTTTTACCGTCAGAGGGTGTGAACTAACAGGATCGGATTCATTAGTTATAATCAAACCATAAAACAAAGTTTCAAAACCATGAAAAGGTTTACGAGTAATTAAATGCGGAAGCGTAAAAAGCATAGAAACCAATGTTGCGTCTCGCAGTACGACTTAAAACCCAATGATAACAGTTTAAAATAAGTTTGCATAATTAAAAGTGTTACAAGCAATGCATGATCCTAAATCGCGCGCGCCCGCCTCGGCTACCTGAGAATAACATACTAAAAGTGTCAACACAAGGTTGGTGATTTCACAAGTTTATATAAAATAAAGAGTTTAGCGTTTGCGTTCAGCGTTTTGCGTTACAGCGTTTTGCGTTACCAGATAGTGTTATGTCAATTATATAACTATAGGTAGCTAGCCTATAAAACAAGTATCACTAAGTGTTCGACACCGAAGCTGACTGTTTATCATTTGCCTTGCCACCAGGTCTATCCCGACCATGGTATGTGTTTAGCCAAGATTACACCCACTCGACCTCCAGTCGAGTTTAGTGTTGGGTGGGGTTTGTCAAACCCAGTAGTACTACTCAACAATGACTCGCTATTATCCAATATTAAACGGTTCGATGTGAATGAAGGACTTTAGTTATTGCGTTTGCCACTTAGTCTTTACAAGTGATATCTAATCTATATTAACAAAATCTTAAATGCGTTTTCGGAGTATGTTATCTCCCCCAAGTGAAAAGCGTTTAAAAAGTTTAAAAGGGGAAAGTGAAACTCACTGTTTGCGAAGTATTCCCAAAATAATTCACCAAGATGCGCGTCACAGAAAAACTCTCTCTAACGTTCTAAAACAACAAAGAGATTTTTCTAAGTGTCGGAATATTATCGAGTCTCTAGACCCGGCACATAATACCTATGCACACAACATGTTTCGTGTTTCGTTTGTGACTCGTGTGTGACTTTAACAAGTGTAGTTGTGATACGTTACATGTGTAAGCAATTATTTACGTGTCATGTATTCATAATGTACATCACAAGCAATTACTCCCCATAAGGGCAATTTGGTCAACACATAACAATCAATTAGCAATCACGTTGTTTCATGCAACTTTCACAATGCTCAGCAACTAGTTTCTTAACGACAGAATTCTACTTGAAAAACTAGTCTATCCCACCGATCATAGCATCACAATTAATTTAACAAAATCATCACAAAAGAATATATGTCTTAGGTTTCCAGAACATGTTTTATTATATTTTTATTCCACATAGGTTTCTCACAATAACCAAATCATTACAGCAAACTCGTAACAGTCAAATTCATGCGCAACAGAATGTTATTTGAAATTCCCGTTAAACGAAAAATCCAATAAATGCAAGACCACTTGGGTTAGGTTCGTAACTCAATAAATCAACTTCCAGAAGTGGAACCAACCCAATTGGTCTCGTAGTTCATGAGATATAATATTTACAAAACAGCCTAACAGCAGGTCTAACAACTCAGCTTTGCACAACGTTTTTGTAAAATCATAAAAGTTAACTTTTACACGTCCAAAAATTGCAAATTTATATTCTTTAGAAACTAGACTCAACCTAGTTTACTGTAGTACCAATAATCTCAACCAATTTTCAAATTTACACCCCGTTACAGTCAATTAAACATCAACAACACAATCTGTCCAGAAACTATTTGCATCCAAACTTAACATATTAACTATCTATGGACCACCATTCATTCATATAACACTCTAGACTCCATAATCACTATCCATGCACATCAATTACACATTACATACATGATTAGGGTTTTTTTTTGAACTCAAATCAAAGACACAAGCAATTAACATGTAACAATATCCATTCTAGTTATCAAATCATCATCAAATCAACAACAATCATATGAACACATTACACACATAAATCGGTCCCTAGGGTTTTCAATTAACCCATTAAACATCGAAATTAAGTATAAGGGATGCAAGGGATAGTCGTTTATACCTTCCTAGCACCTTAATCTTCAATCAAAAGCTTGAAAACTTGGTTGTATGTGTGTGTGTGAATGGCGGCAGCCAAGGGAGCCAAGGGAGAGGGGTTCCGATCGGGGTAGAGGGAGGAGAGAAAGAATGAGTTAGGGTTTAGGTTTATTATTATTAATAATAATAATATGTTACACTCAAGTCCCTCAACTTTCAATTGTTGCTTTTCTAGCTTAACTAACTAGTTCTAGTACATTGAGTTAACGTTTATAACGATGTTATCACACAACACATAAGTCTAACACATAATTATCACATAATTACTGTTTTGACATTTTTCGTTTATTCACCAATCATTTGCGTCAACTCGTTTGCGTTTCGGTTCAATTCCCGAAAGACTACAAATGTAGTAAGTGTTAAGCGTCATTTAAACCCTAGTTTAAATGTAATGAGGTGTGCGTTATAGATTCAGTGATCTTAAGTTTGAATTGACGGAGTTGAGTCAACGGAGTTAACCTGAAATTGACGATTGTCACATCATTCCCATGTTAAAGAATTTTCGTCCCGAAAATTTGAGTCATGTCGTGATGAGTGTCTGAAAAAGTAAGAAAAATTTTCAGTTTGTCATATCATCCCCTAGTAGAAAGAAATTTCATCCCGAAATTTAATTCATACCTTCGGTGATTTATGACGGTTTGTCGGGTTTCGCGGTTTTCTGTGTTTGGTCAGCCCTTCAAAAAGGTGAGGATATTTTTCATCATTTGATCCTCGCGTTCCCACGTGAACTCCGGTCCACGTCTTGAGTTCCAACGAACC
The DNA here is from genome assembly GCF_021521415.1 of Bidens hawaiensis. Lineage (NCBI taxonomy): Eukaryota > Viridiplantae > Streptophyta > Magnoliopsida > Asterales > Asteraceae > Bidens > Bidens hawaiensis. The sequence goes on along the minus strand of NW_027493687.1, from coordinate 183,250 downwards.
TTAACGATTGGAATTTTGCTGTGCTTGAGCATTTTGGTTTCCCAATCCAAAACCTCGATTGGTTCCTCAATGAAACGTAACTGTTCATCAACTTGCAGTTCATCCAAAGGGACTACTTGAGTCTCATCGGTTAGGCATTTCTTCAAATTGGTTACGTGGAATACATTGTGTACGCCACTGAGTTCCGTTGGTAGGTCCAGTCGGTACGCCACCGGACCAATGCGCTCAGTTATTCGATAAGGGCCAACGTATCGTGGGTTGAGTTTGTTTCGCTTTCCAAAGCGAACCACACCTTTCCAAGGTGAGACTTTGAGTAACACTCGATCGTTCACTTGAAATTCAAGAGGTTTTCGGCGCTTGTCGGCGTAACTCTTTTGGCGATCTCGTGCTGCTGCCATGCGATTCAGATTTGAACAATCTTTTCCGAAGTTTCGAGTACCAGTTCTGGACCAGTGATTTGGCTGTCACCCACCTCTGCCCCGCAGAGTGGTGATCGACACTTCCGTCCGTACAGCGCTTCAAACGGCGCTGCTTTAATACTTGCGTGGTAGCTGTCATTATACGAAAACTCTACCAAAGGTAAGTGAGGTTCCCAACTTTTTCCGAAATCCAATACGCATGCACGCAACATATCCTCCAGGGTCTGAATAGTTCGTTCACTTTGCCCATCCGTCTGAGGATGGTATGCTGTGCTCGTATCAAGACGGGTGCCTAGTGCGCTTTGTAGTGACTTCCAAAAGTGCGAAGTGAAACGAGAATCTCGATCGGAAATGATTGAGACAGGCACTCCGTGTCTAGACACTACTTTCTTTATGTAGACGCGAGTCAATCTTTCCATTTTGTATGATTCCTTAATCGCTAAGAAGTGTGCAGACTTAGTCAACCGGTCAACGATCACCCAGATGGTATCGCATCCCGTCGGTGTCTTAGGTAAACCCGTGATAAAATCCATTGAGATGTGTTCCCATTTCCACATTGGGAGTTCCGGTTGTTGCAGTAGACCAGATGGTTTCTGGCATTCTATTTTGACTCTGGCACAAGTCAAGCATTTGCTCACGTAGGTGACAATGTCGGCTTTCATGTTCGGCCACCAGTAAAGTGCCTTTAAATCATGATTCATTTTATCTGAGCCAGGGTGGATAGAATATCTAGACTTGTGTGCTTCGTCCATCACCAGAGTTCTCAACTCTCCGAACCGTGGAACCCAAATCCGGTTCTCAAATTATCGGACCCCGTCCGATCTGGTTTCAAGTTGCTTGTTCATGCCCCGCATCAGTTCCGATGGAAGATTATCATCTTTCAAAGCTTCGAGTTGCGCCTCCCGAATCTGGTCAGGTAAGTTTGCATGAATCGTGAGTTGCAATGCTCGCACTCGTCTGGGTTTATCTGTTTCTTTTCTACTGAGGGCGTCGGCCACTACATTGGCCTTGCCATGGTGGTACTTGATGGCACAATCATAATCCTTAAGCAGCTCGACCCAACGATGCTGTCGCATGTTCAGCTCCTTCTGATCGTAGATATGCTGGAGACTCTTGTGGTCGGTGTAAATGGTAAACTTGGTACCGTACAAGTAATGCCTCCATATCTTAAGGGCAAACACCACAGCTCCGAGTTCCAAATCATGGGTCGTGTAGTTCTTCTCGTGAACCCGTAGTTGTCGAGAGGCATAAGCTATAACCTTCTCGAGTTGCATCAGCACACAACCGAGACCTTTTATTGATGCGTCACAGTGTACCTCGAAATTTTCCGTTCCCTCGGGGAGGGCTAGAATAGGGGCGCTACAGAGTTTGGTTTTTAACAGTTGAAAAGCGGATTCTTGCGCGTCACCCCAATTGTACTTAGTGCCTTTGTGAGTCAAAGCGGTGAGGGGTTGAGCAATCTTTGAAAATCCCTCGATGAAACGTCGGTAGTAGCCGGCCAGTCCTAGGAATTGCCGCACCTCAGTCGGAGTCTTAGGTGCTTCCCAGTTTTTGATGGCCTCTACCTTACCGGGATCGACATGGATACCATTCTCGTTGATCACATGTCCTAAAAAGTGAACCTCGCGAAGCCAAAATTGGCATTTCGAGAGTTTTGCGTACAGTTGTTCCTTCTTCAGTAACTCCAGAATTACCCTTAAGTGTTCTTCATGGTCAGCTTCGTCCTTGGAGTAGACGAGAATATCATCAATGAAAACAATCACAAACTTGTCGAGGTACGCCTTGCATACTCGATTCATGAGATCCATAAATACGGCTGGTGCGTTGGTTAGGCCAAAAGGCATAACCGAAAACTCGTAGTGACCATACCGTGTTCTGAAAGCCGTCTTTGAGGTATCTTCTTCGCGCACTCTTAGTTGGTGGTAACCAGATCGCAGATCGATCTTCGAGTAATAACTCGATCCTTGAAGCTGGTCAAACAAATCATCAATTCGGGGTAAAGGATAACGGTTCTTGACCATCACCTTGTTCAACTTCCGGTAGTCGATGCACATGCGGAAAGTCCCGTCTTTCTTTCGGACAAATAAGACAGGGGCTCCCCATGGTGATGAGCTAGGTCGGATAAAACCTTTATCCAATAAATCCTGCAACTGAGTGGACAACTCCTGAAGCTCCGCCGGTGCGAGCCGATACGGGGCTCGTGCTATGGGTGCTGCACCGGGTGTCAACTCAATTTGGAATTCGACTTGTCGTATAGGAGGGAGTCCAGGCAAATCCTCCGGGAAAACTTCCAGAAAATCTCGGACAATCGGTATATCTTCAATTCGCTTCTCCTCCGCGGGTTTCTCAACAATCTGCGCCAAAATTGCCGGATGACCCTTTCCTAGGTACTTCTGCGCCTTCATGAGGGTAATGACGCTGGTGGTCATGCCGCTTCTCTCACCTCGGATCGAAATGATCTCGCCGGAAGGGGTAGTAATGTGGACTATCTTGTCGTGACATATAATCTCCGCTCGGTTCTCGGATAACCAGTCCATGCCGACCACGACATCGAAACTACTAAGCGAAAAAGGAATAAGGTCAATATCGAAAACATGACCTGACAGTTTTAACTTACATCCCGCAAGTACATGAGTCGTTACTATAGTCTTACCGTCAGCTACTTCAACAGGAAACTTAGCATCTAACGGAGTTGGAGTTAAGTCTAAGAGTTGACTAAAGGCTTTCGACACAAAACTCCTATCAGCTCCAGTGTCAAACAATACAGAAGCAAAACAATCGTTCACATGGAACTTACCAGTCACCACGTACGGATCATTGCGGGCTTGACCCGACCCAATAACAAAAGCTCTTCCTTTACCATTGTTTCCACCACTACTGCCTCTTCCATTACCTCTGTTGTTGTCGTTTTGTTTCAGCTTGGGACAATCTTTCCTGAAATGACCTTCCTGCCCACATTCGAAACATCCCTCCGTCGTCATAGGTGGTTTAGGAGCACCCTTTGCCGCAAGGTCTCCTCTACATTCCTTTGCCTGGTGACCCATCTTTCCGCATCTCTGACACTTGACACGGTCACACGGGCCAGCATGATGGTAGTTGCACCTATTTCACTTCGGATATTTCCCATCATATCCGCTCGAACCCTTCCCGCTACCGTTGTTATTGTTGTTGTGACTCTGATTGTTGAAGCTCCGAGTGAATTCGGGCTTACGGTAGTGTTGTTGCTGTGGGAGGTTCGAGGATGAGGATCTGGTGTTGTCAAACTTTCTCTTTCCGCTGCTCGGTTTGCTGTTGCTGTTGTTGTCATTACTCGGGTTGTCACGGGCTTTAGCGGTTGAACCCCTAGGTGGTAGCGCACCTTGGGTCACAGCTTGATCCGTCAGTTTGTGAGCTAAACGGATCGCTTGTTGAATCGTGGCTGGTCTGGAAGACGTCACCATGCCCTGAATTAGCGGTGCTAACCCATCAATATACATTTCAATCCTCTTACTCGGCGGATCTACCATCCGCGGACACATCACCGCTAACTCGTGAGAACGGGTAGCGTAGGCTTCGATTTCTGAGCCCACGATCTTCAATGACCAAAACTCAGATTCCAACTTTGCAATCTCCTCTCTCGGACAGTACTCTTCTTGCATCATGTTTTTGAACTCCTCCTAGTTCATCGCGTTAGCCAGTTCTAATCCAAGGATCTGCACGTTTGAATTCCACCAAGTGATGGCAGAATCCTCAAGTGTTCCAGCAGCGAATTTGACCCTACTGGCAGGGGGACAATTACACATCTCAAACGCCGATTCGGCCTTCTCAGCCCAACGCAGGAAGCCTATAGCTCCCTCAGTGCCCTTAAACGTATTGGGCTTGCAGTCAAGGTAATTCTTGAAGGTACACGTTCCAATTGGACCTCCAGCTTGGTTCTGAACATGTGCGGCTAAAGCGGCCGCCGCATGGTCGTTCAGCAGAGTTTGGAGTTCAGCTACAGTCAAGTTGATGTTACCACGTCCGTGTCCAGCGTTTCTTCCAGCCATTTCCTAGAATCACAGTATAAAATGTTAAACATGAATTTTTCTTTCATATACAACACACCATACATGTAATAAAAAGATAGGTAAGAAAGAAATAAGAAACAACATCACATCACAACCATATATTAATCTAATTAATAATTCATGATTAAAACCATTGTATTCGCTACAAAGTATTTCCAATCAATCCTAAAATTCATAGAAAATAATAGTTCGGATAGAGACAACCCCTCCATCTAGGTGTTATCATCACTAGATGTCATCATCTGAGGGCACCTCTGAGTGTACCTCCTCCTTAGCCGGTTCTTCCTCCAGTTCTTCTTCAGTTCCTCCTCGGGATCTTCCTCGGGGTCCTCCTCAGGCTCCTCTTCGGGATCTGCCTCAGGCTCGGCCTCAGGCTCTGCCTCAGGTTCGGCTGCGTTCTGAGCAATTTGCATTTGTAAGACATCGCAACGCTCTAAAGCTATCTCGGTTCGGGTCCTTGCTACTTGGAGTTGCTCTTGCAAGTCTATCATCTCGGCTTGCATCTTTCTCATAATCTTCATCTGTTGATCACTAGCCTCTTGCATTTCCTTCATTGCCGCTGCCATGCGGGCAATTTCATCCTTAGTCTCGGTTCCATCTTTTAACAGTCCGGAAACGTTAGCTCTCGTATACGCATGTAACCCACGTCACGCTCCAAGCATGAAACAACAGCTGCGAGAACTCGCTCTACAGGTTCGGTTATGGGTGGTAGGGTGTTGGGATAAGCAGGGTGGTTCGGGTGAGGTAACGGGGGAACTTGTTCGCGATAGACCATACGTCTGATCATTTTAGGGTACCAATCCTAGCTAACTTCGTTTTCGTACATGCCTCCGGATAAGCGGTACCTCTTCGGTGCGGGAGCTTCGAGTTCCGGGACTACACGGGGTGGCGATGCGGTAGGTAACTGCGGTTCCTTCCCCTGAGCATGAGTCATCGGATCGGATAATGATGATGATGGCGGCGTCGACATTCCTACAGGTAAGCCGTGTATGTGCGCGCGTATGAGTGAAAGAGGTAAAGAGATAAGATAACAAAGACTACACAAATCTATGCAGTGTTTATCATTATAACTAATGGGTCGTCGCGGTTATAGTCTAGTATGCATGCAGCTTCTAGTTCGCTATAACCAATGGCTCTGATACCAATCTGTCACACCCTCAAAATCCACTAACGGAGTTTTACCGTCAGAGGGTGTGAACTAACAGGATCGGATTCATTAGTTATAATCAAACCATAAAACAAAGTTTCAAAACCATGAAAACGTTTACGAGTAATTAAATGCGGAAGCGTAAAAACCATAGAAACCAATGTTGCGTCACGCAGGACGACTTAAAACCCAATGATAACAGTTTAAAATAAGTTTGCACAATTAAAAGTGTTTCAAGCAATGCATGATCCTAAACCGCGCGCCCGCCTCGGCTACCTGAGAATAACATACTAAAAGTGTCAACACAAGGTTGGTGAGTTCACAAGTTTATATAAAATACAGCGTTTAGCGTTTGCGTTCAGCGTTTTGCGTTAAGCGTTTTGCGTTACAGCGTTTTGCGTTACCAGATAGTGTTATGTCTATTATATATCTATAGGTAGCTAGCCTATAAAACAAGTATCACTAAGTGTTCGACACCGAAGCTGACTGTTTATCATTTGCCTTGCCACCAGGTCTATCCCGACCATGGTATGTGTTTAGCCAAGATTACACCCACTCGACCTCCAGTCGAGTTTAGCGTTGGGTGGGGTTTGTCAAACCCAGTAGTACTACTCAACAATGACTCGCTATTATCCAATATTAAACGGTTCGATGTGAATGAAGGACTTTAGTTATCGCGTTTGCCACTTAGTCTTTACAAGTGATATATAATCTATATTAACAAAATCTTAAATGCGTTTTCGGAGTATGTTATCTCCCCCAAGTGAAAAGCGTTTAAAAAGTTTAAAAGGGGAAAGTGAAACTCACTGTTTGCGAAGTATTCCCAAAATAAATCACCAAGATGCGCGTCACATAAAAACTCTCTCTAGCGTTCTAAAACAACAAAGAGATTTTTCTAAGTGTCGGAATATTATCGAGTCTCTAGACCCGGCACATAATACCTATGCACACAACATGTTTCGTGTTTCATTTGTGAATTGTGTGTGACTTTAACAAGTGTAGTTGTGATACGTTACATATGTAAGCAATTATTTACGTGTCATGTATTCATAATGTACATCACTAGCAATTACTCCCCGTAAGGGAAATTTGGTCAACACATAACAATTAACTAGCAATTATTCCCCATGAGGGCAATTTGGTCAAATCATGACAATCAATTAGCAATCACGTTGTTTCATGCAACTTTCACAAAGCTCAGCAACTAGTTTCTTAACGACAGAATTCTACTTGAAAAACTAGTCTATCCCACCGATCATAGCATCACAATTAATTTACCAAAATCATCACAAAAGCATATATGTCTTAGGTTTCCAGAACATATTTTTTTATGTTTTTATTCCACATAGGTTTCTCACAATAACCGAATCATTACAGCAAACTCGTAACAGTCAAATTCATGCGCAACAGAATGTTATTTGAAATTCCCATTAAACGAAAAATCCAATAAATGCAAGACAACTTGGGTTAGGTTCCTAACTCAATAGGTCAACTTCCAGAAGTGGAACCAACCCAATTGGTCTCGTAGTTCATGAGATATAATATTTACAAAACAGCCTAACAGCAGGTCTAACAACTCAGCTTTGCACAACGTTTTTGTAAAATCATAAAAGTTAACTTTTACACGTCCAAAAATTGCAAATTTATATTCTTTAGAAACTAGACTCAACCTAGTTTACTGTAGTACCAATAATCTCAACCAATTTTAAATTTACACCCCGTTACAGTCAATTAAACATCAACAACACAATCTGTCCAGAAACTATTTGCATCCAAACTTAACATATTAACTATCTATGGACCATCATTCATTCATATAACACTCTAAACTCTATAATCACTATCCATGCACATCAATTACACATTACATACATGATTAGGGTTTTTGTTTGAACTCAAATCAAAGACAAAAGCAATTAACATGTAACAATATCCATTCTAGTTATCAAATCATCATCAAATCAACAACAATCATATGAACACATTACACACATAAATCGGCCCCTAGGGTTTTCAATTAACCCATTAAACATCAAAATTAAGTATAGGGGATGCAAGGGATAGTCGTTTATACCTTCCTAGCACCATAATCTTCAATCAAAAGCTTGAAAACTTGGTTGTATGTGTGTGTGTGAATGGCGGCAGCCAAGGGAGCCAAGGGAGAGGGGTTCCGATCGGGGTAGAGGGAGGAGAGAAAGAATGTTACACTCAAGTTAGGGTTTAGGTTTATTATTATTAATAATAATAATATGTTACACTCAAGTCCCTCAACTTTCAATTGTTGCTTTTCTAGCTTAACTAACTAGTTCTAGTACATTGAGTTAACGTTTATAACGATGTTATCACACAACACATAAGTCTAACACATAATTATCACATAATTACTGTTTTGACGTTTTTCGTTTATTCACCAATCATTTGCGTCAACTCGTTTGCGTTTCGGTGCAATTCCCGAAAGACTACACATGTAGTAAGTGTTAAGCGTCATCTAAACTCTAGTTTAAATGTAATGAGGTGTGCGTTATAGATTCAGTGATCTTAAGTTTGAATTGACGGAGTTGAGTTAACGGAGTTAACCTGAAATTAACGATTGTCACATATTTGGAAAACTCGTTTGATTACACCTATAATCAAAAGAGATTTTGATTTTACTGATTGACATAACTTAATCCGAACAATTTGTTTGGATGAATAATATCCTAATTGATTACCAGTTTAAGGGTTTGATAAATACAATCGGCTTAATGGTTAAAGACAAACAGGTCAACGACTCTAAGAACCTAATCCTAAAAGTTGATGACCACAAATCAAATAACTGATAAAACTTCAAAGCATTAAATTACGAAAAACTATTTAAATGCACAAACAAACATCAAAAGTTTTGTAATGACATGATTAACTAGAACTCACTCAGCGTAGCCGAATTTTAGTATCCACGCATGTGAGTAGGAGGAGACAGCTTGCTTGAGGAGGACACATGGTGGAGGAATAAGAAGCTGGTATCTAAAGACCTGTGACGTTTTATTTAAAAGATGTTTATGTTTGGAAGACAAAATATGTTAATTGAGACAAGTTTTGTGATGATAAATGATGTTTATGTTTGAAAGACAAAAGATGTTAATTGAGACAAGTTTTGTAATGACTTGAAATGTTATTTAACGTTTGAATATTCCGCGAAAGGTTTATATAACTCTGATATTTAGAACTGTGTTTATAAGTAAATCCAGCGTCCAGTGTAGGGCACCAGGAACGGGGCCTTACATGAAGCAGACTAAACCAATTGATTAAACCTATTTGGAAAACTAATTTGATTACACCTATAATCAAAAGAGATATTTGATCTTACTAATTGACAAAACTTAATCCGAACAATTTGTTTGGATGAATAATATCGTAATTGATTACCAGTTTAAGGGTTTGATAAATACAATCGGCTTAATGGTTAAAGATAAACAGGTCAACGACTCTAAGAACCTAATCCTAAAAGTTGATGACCACAAATAAAATAACTGATAAAACTTCAAAGCATTAAATTACGAAAAACTATTTAAATGCACAAACAAACATCAAAAGTTTTGTAATGACATGATTAACTAGAACTCACTCAGTGTAGCCGACTTTTAGTATCCACGCATGTGAGTAGGATGAGACAGCTAGCTTGAGGAAGACACATGGTGGAAGAATAAGAAGCTGGTATCTGAAGACCTGTGACGTTTTATTTAAATGATGTTTATGTTTGAAATACAAAATATGTTAATTGAGAGAAGTTTTGTAATGACTTGTAATATTTATTGAAGTTTAAATAATCCGCGAAAGTTTTATTTAACTATGATACTTAGAACTGTGTTTATGAGTAAATCCAACTTCCAGTGTAGGGCACCGGGAACGGGGCCTTACATGAAGCAGACTAGACCAATTAATTAAACCTATTTGGAAAACTTATTTTATTACACCTATAATCAAAAGAGATATTTTATCTTACTGATTGACTTAACTTAATCCGAACAATTTGTTTGGATGAATAATATCCTAATTGATTACCAGTTTAAGGGTTTGATAAATACAATTGGCTTAATGGTTAAAGATAAACAGGTCAACGACTCTAAGAACCTAATCCTAAAAGTTGATGACCACAAATCAAATAACTGATAAAACTTCAAAACATTAAATTACGAAAAACTATTTAAATGCACAAACAAACATCAAAAGTTTTGTAATGACATGATTAACTAGAACTCACTCAGCGTAGCTGACTTTTAGTATCCACGCAGGTGAGTAGGATGAGACAGCTAGCTTGAGGAGGACACATGGTGGAAGAATATGAAGCTCGTATCTGAAAACCTGAGACGTTTTATTTAAATGATGTTTATGTTTGAAAGACAAAATATGTTAATTGAGACAAGTTTTATAATGATAAATGATGTTTATGTTTGAATAACAAAAGATGTTAATTGAGACAAGTTTTGTAACGACTTGAAATGTTTATTAACGTTTTAATATTCTGCAAAAGGTTTATATGACTCTGATATTTAGAACTGTGTTTATAAGTAAATCCAGCGTCCAGTGTAGGGCACCAGGAACGGGGCCTTACATGAAGCAGACTAGACCAATTGATTAAACCTATTAGGAAAACTCATTTGATTACACCTATAATCAAAAGAGATATTTGATCTTACTAATTCACATAACTTATCTGAACAATTTTTTGAATGAATGATATCCTAATTGATTACCAGTTTAAGGGTTTGATAAATACAATCGGCTTAATGGTTAAAGATAAACAGGTCAACGACTCTAAGAACCTAATCCTAAAAGTTGATGACCACAAATCAAATAACTGATAAAACTTCAAAGCATTAAATTACGAAAAACTATTTAAATGAACACACAAACATCAAAAGTTTTGTAATAACTTGATTAACTAGAACTCACTCAGCGTAGCTGACATTTAGTATCCACGCAGGTGAGTAGGATGAGACAGCTAGCTTGAGGAGGACACATGGTGGAAGAATAAGAAGCTGGTATCTGAAGACCTGTGACGTTTTATTTAAATGATGTTTATGTTTGAAAGACAAAATGTGTTAATTGAGACAAGTTTTGTAATAATAAATGATGTTTATGTTTGAAAGACAAAAGATGTTAATTGAGACAAGTTTTGTAATGACTTGAAATGTTTATTAACGTTTTAATATTCTGCGAAAGGTTTATATAACTCTGATATTTAGAACTGTGTTTATAAGTAAATATAACGTCCAGTGTAGGGCACCAGGAACGGGGCCTGACATGAAGCAGACTAGAACAATTGATTAAACCTATTTGGAAAACTCATTTGATTACACCTATAATCAAAAGTGATATTTGATCTTACTAATTGACAAAACTTAATCCGAACAATTTGTTTGGATGAATAATATCCTAATTGATTACCAGTTTAAGGGTTTGATAAATACAATCGGCTTAATGGTTAAAGATAAACAGGTCAACGACTCTAAGAACCTAATCCTAAAAGTTGATGACCACAAATCAAATAACTGATAAAACTTCAAAGCATTAAATTACGAAAAACTATTTAAATGCACAAACAAACATCAAAAGTTTTGTAATGACATGATTAACTAGAACTCACTCAGTGTAGCCGACTTTTAGTATCCACGCATGTGAGTAGGACGAGACAGCTAGCTTGAGGAAGACACATGGTGGAAGAATAAGAAGCTGGTATCTGAAGACCTGTGACGTTTTATTTAAATGATGTTTACGTTTGAAATACAACATATGTTAATTGAGAGAAGTTTTGTAATGACTTGTAATATTTATTGAAGTTTAAATAATCCGCGAAAGTTTTATTTAACTATGATACTTAGAACTATGTTTATGAGTAAATCCAACTTCCAGTGTAGGGCACCGGGAATGGGGCCTTACATGAAGCAGACTAGACCAATTAATTAAACCTATTTGGAAAACTTATTTTATTACACCTATAATCAAAAGAGATATTTTATCTTACTGATTGACATAACTTAATCCGAACAATTTGTTTGGATGAATAATATCCTAATTGATTACCAGTTTAAGGGTTTGATAAATACAATTGGCTTAATGGTTAAAGATAAACAGGTCAACGACTCTAAGAACCTAATCCTAAAAGTTGATGACCACAAATCAAATAACTGATAAAACTTCAAAGCATTAAATTACGAAAAACTATTTAAATGCACAAACAAACATCAAAAGTTTTGTAATGACATGATTAACTAGAACTCACTCAGCGTAGCTGACTTTTAGTATCCACGCAGGTGAGTAGGATGAGACAGCTAGCTTGAGGAGGACACATGGTGGAAGAATATGAAGCTCGTATCTGAAAACCTGAGACGTTTTATTTAAATGATGTTTATGTTTGAAAGACAAAATATGTTAATTGAGACAAGTTTTATAATGATAAATGATGTTTATGTTTGAATAACAAAGATGTTAATTGAGACAAGTTTTGTAACGACTTGAAATGTTTATTAACGTTTTAATATTCTGCAAAAGGTTTATATGACTCTGATATTTAGAACTGTGTTTATAAGTAAATCCAGCGTCCAGTGTAGGGCACTAGGAACGGGGCCTTACATGAAGCAGACTAGACCAATTGATTAAACCTATTAGGAAAACTCATTTGATTACACCTATAATCAAAAGAGATATTTGATCTTACTAATTCACATAACTTATCTGAACAATTTTTTGAATGAATGATATCCTAATTGATTACCAGTTTAAGGGTTTGATAAATACAATCGGCTTAATGGTTAAAGATAAACAGGTCAACGACTCTGAGAACCTAATCCTAAAAGTTGATGACCACAAATCAAATAACTGATAAAACTTCAAAGCATTAAATTACGAAAAACTATTTAAATGCACACACAAACATCAAAAGTTTTGTAATGACTTGATTAACTAGAACTCACTCAGCGTAGCTGACTTTTAGTATCCACGCAGGTGAGTAGGATGAGACAGCTAGCTTGAGGAGGACACATGATGGAAGAATAAAAAGCCGGTATCTAAAGACCTGTGACGTTTTATTTAAATGATGTTTATGTTTGAAAGACAAAATATGTTAATTGAGACAAGTTTTGTGATGATAAATGATGTTTATGTTTGAAAGACTAAAGATGTTAATTGAGACAAGTTTTGTATTGACTTGAAATGTTATTTAACGTTTGAATATTCCGCGAAAGGTTTATATAACTCTGATATTTAGAATTGTGTTTATAAGTAAATCCAGCGTCCAGTGTAGGGCACCAGGAACGGGGCCTGACATGAAGCAGACTAGACCAATTGATTAAACCTATTAGGAAAACTCATTTGATTACACCTATAATCAAAAGAGATATTTGATCTTACTGATTGACAAAACTTAATCCGAACAATTTGTTTGGATGAATAATATCCTAAGTGATTACCAGTTTAAGGGTTTGATAAATACAATCGGCTTAATGGTTAAAGATAAACAGGTCAACGACTCTAAGAACCTAATCCTAAAAGTTGATGACCACAAATCAAATAACTGATAAAACTTCAAAGCATTAAATTACGAAAAACTATTTAAATGCACAAACAAACATCAAAAGTTTTGTAATGACATGATTAACTAGAACTCACTCAGCGTAGCCGACTTTTAGTATCCACGCATGTGAGTAGGATGAGACAACTAGCTTGAGGAGGACACAACCTGTGACGTTTTATTTAAATGATGTTTATGTTTTGATGACAAAATATGTTAATTGAGACAAGTTTTGTGATGATAAATGATGTTTATGTTTGAAAGACAAAAGATGTTAATTGAGACAAGTTTTTTAATGACTTGAAATGTTAATTAACGTTTTAATATTCCGCGAAAGGTTTATATAACTCTGATATTTAGAACTGTGTTTATAAGTAAATCCAGCGTCCAGTGTGGGGCATCAGGAACGGGGCCTTACATGATGCAGACTAGACCAATTGATTAAACCTATTTGGAAAACTCATTTGATTACACCTATAAAAAAAAAAGAGATATTTGATCTTACTGATTGACATAACTTAATCCGAACAATTTGTTTGGATGAATAACATCCTAATTGATTACCAGTTTAAGGGTTTGATAAATACAATCGGCTTAATGGTTAAAGATAAACAGGTCAACGACTCTATGAAACTAATCCTAAAAGTTGATGACCACAAATCAAATAACTGATAAAAATTCAAAGCATTAAATTACGAAAAACTATTTAAATGCACAAACAAACAATAAAAGTTTTGTCATGACATGATTAACTAGAACTCATTAAGCGTAGCCGACTTTTAGTGTCCACGCATGTGAGTAGGATGAGACAACTAGCTTGAGGAGAACACATGGTGGAAGAATAAGAAGCTGGTATCTGAAGACCTGTTATGTTTTATTTAAATGATGTTTATGTTTGAAAGAAAAAATATGTTAATTGAGACAAGTTTTGTAATGACTTGTTATATTTATTGAAGTTTAATAATCCGCGAAAGTTTTATTTAACTATGATATTTAGAACTTTGTTTACGAGTAAATCCAACGTCGGGCACCGGGAACGGGGCCTTACATGAAGCAGACTAGACCAATTAATTAAACCTATTTGGAAAACTTCTTTGATTACACCTATAATCAAAAGAGATATTTAATCTTACTAATTGACATAACTTAATCCGAACAATTTGTTTGGATGAATAATATCCTAATTGATTATCAGTTTAAGGGTTTGATAAATACAATCGGTTTAATGGATAAGGATAAACAGGTCAACGACTCTATGAACCTAATCCTAAAAGTTGATGACCACAAATCAAATAACTGATAAAACTTCAAAGCATTAATTTATGAAAAACTATTTTAATGCACACACAAACATCAAAAGTTTTGTAATGACTTGATTAACTAGAACTCACTCAGCATAGCTGACTTTTAGTATCCACGGAGGTGAGTAGGATGAGACAGCTAGCTTGAGGAGGACACATGGTGGAAGAATATGAAGCTGGTATCTGAAGATCTGTGACGTTTTATTTAAATGATGTTTATGTTTGAAATACAAAATATGTTAATTGAGAGAAGTTTTGTAATAACTTGTAATATTTATTGAAGTTTAAATAATCCGCGAAAGTTTTATTTAACTATGATATTTAGATCTGTGTTTATGAGTAAATCCAACGTCCAGTGTAGGGCACCGGGAACGGGGCCTTACATGAAGCAGACTAGACCAATTGATTAAACCTATTTGGAAAACTTATTTGATTACACCTATAATCAAAAGAGATATTTGATCTTACTGATTGACATAACTTAATCCGAACAATTTGTTTGGATGAATAATATCCTAATTGATTACTAGTTTAAGGGTTTGATAAATACAATCGGCTTAATGGTTAAAGATAAACAGGTCAACGACTCTAAGAACTTAATCCTAAAAGTTGATGACCACAAATCAAATAACTGATAAAACTTCAAAGCATTAAATTACGAAAAACTATTTAAATGCACACACAAACATCAAAAGATTTGTAATGATATGATTAGCTAGAACTCACTCAGCGTAGCTGACTTTTAGTATCCACGCAGGTGAGTAGGATGAGACAGCTAGCTTGAGGAGAACACATGGTGGAAGAATAAGAAGATGGTATCTGAAGACCTGTGACGTTTTATTTAAATGATGTTTATGTTTGAAATACAAAATATGTTAATTGAGAGAAGTTTTGTAATGACTTTTAATATTTATTGAAGTTTAAATAATCCGCGAAAGTTTTATTTAACTATGATATTTAAACTGTGTTTATGAGTAAATCCAACGTCCAGTGTAGGGCACCGGGAACGGGGCCTTACATGAAGGAGACTAGACCAATTGATTAAACCTATTTGGAAAACATATTTGATTACACCTATAATCAAAAGAGATATTTGATCTTACTGATTGACATAACTTAATCCGAACAATTTGTTTGGATGAATAATATCCTAATTGATTACAAGTTTAAGGTTTTGATAAATACAATCGGCTTAATGGTTAAAGATAAACAGGTCAACGACTCTAAGAACCTAATTCTAAAAGTTGATGACCACAAATCAAATAACTGATAAAACTTCAAAGCATTAAATTACGAAAAACTATTTAAATGCACACACAAACATCAAAAGTTTTGTAATGACTTGATTAACTAGAACTCACTCAGCGTAGCTGACTTTTAGTATCCACGCAGGTGAGTAGGATGAGACAGCTAGCTTGAGGAGGACACATGGTGGAAGAATATGAAGCTGGTATCTGAAGACCTGTGACGTTTTATTTAAATGATGTTTATGTTTGAAAGACAAAATAAGTTAATTGAGATAAGTTTTGTAATGATAAATGATGTTTATGTTTTAAAGACAAAAGATGTTAATTGAGACAAGTTTTGTAATGACTTGAAATGCTTATTAACCTTTTAATATTCTGCGAAAGGTTTATATAACTCTGATATTTAGAATTGTGTTTATAAATAAATCCAGCTTCCAGTGTAGGGCACCAGGAACGGGGCCTTACATGAAGCAGACTAGACCAATTGATTAAACCTATTTGGAAAACTCGTTTGATTACACCTATAATCAAAAGAGATTTTGATCTTACTGATTGACATAACTTAATCCGAACAATTTGTTTGGATGAATAATATCCTAATTGATTACCAGTTTAAGGGTTTGATAAATACAATCGGCTTAATGGTTAAAGATAAACAGGTCAACGACTCTAAGAACCTAATCCTAAAAGTTGATGACCACAAATCAAATAACTGATAAAACTTCAAAGCATTAAATTACGAAAAACTATTTAAATGCACAAACAAACATCAAAAGTTTTGTAATGACATGATTAACTAGAACTCACTCAGCGTAGCCGAATTTTAGTATCCACGCATGTGAGTAGGATGAGACAGCTTGCTTGAGGAGGACACATGGTGGAGGAATAAGAAGCTGGTATCTAAAGACCTGTGACGTTTTATTTAAATGATGTTTATGTTTGGAAGAAAAAATATGTTAATTGAGACAAGTTTTGTGATGATAAATGATGTTTATGTTTGAAAGACAAAAGATGTTAATTGAGACAACTTTTGTAATGACTTGAAATGTTAATTAACGTTTTAATATTCCACGAAAGGTTTATGTAACTCTGATATTTAGAACTGTGTTTATAAGTAAATCCAGCGTCCAGTGTGGGGCATCAGGAACGGGGCCTTTCATGAAGCAGACTAGACCAATTGATTACACCTATAATCAAAAGAGATTTTGATCTTACTGATTGACATAACTTAATCCGAACAATTTGTTTGGATGAATAATATCCTAATTGATTACCAGTTTAAGGGTTTGATAAATACAATCGGCTTAATGGTTAAAGATAAACAGGTCAATGACTTTAAGAACCTAATCCTAAAAGTAGATGACCACAAATCAAATAACTGATAAAACTTCAAAGCATTAAATTACGAAAAACTATTTAAATGCACAAACAAACATCAAAAGTTTTGTAATGACATGATTAACAAGAACTCACTCAGTGTAGCCGACTTTTAGTATCCACGCATGTGAGTAGGACGAGACAGCTAGCTGGAGGAGGACACATGGTGGAAGAATAAGAAGCTGGTATCTGAAGACCTGCGACGTTTTAGTTAAATGATGTTTATGTTTGAAATACAAAATATGTTAATTGAGAGAAGTTTTGTAATGACTTGTAATATTTATTGAAGTTTAAATAATCCACGAAAGTTTTATTTAACTATGATATTTAGAACTGTGTTTATGAGTAAATCCAACGTCCAGTGTAGGGCACCTGGAACGGGGCCTTACATGAAGCAGACTAGACCAATTGATTAAACCTATTTGGAAAACTTATTTGATTACACCTATAATCAAAAGAGATATTTGATCTTACTAATTGACATAACTTAATCCGAACAATTTGTTTGGATGAATAATATCCTAATTGATTACCAGGTTAAGGTTTTGATAAATACAATCGGCTTAATGGTTAAAGATAAACAGGTCAACTACTCTAAGAACCTAATCCTAAAAGTTTATGACCACAAATCAAATAACTGATAAAACTTCAAAGAATTAAATTACGAAAAACTATTTAAATGCACACACAAACATCGAAAGTTTTGTAATGACTTGATTAACTAGAACTCACTCAGCGTAGCTGACTTTTAGTATCCACGCAGGTGAGTAGGATGAGACAGCTAGCTTGAGGAGGACACATGGTGGAAGAATATGAAGTTGGTATCTGAAGACATGTGACGTTTTATTTAAATCATGTTTATGTTTGAAAGACAAAATATGTTAATTGAGACAAGTTTTGTAATGATAAATGATGTTTATGTTTGAAAGACAAAATATGTTAATTGAGACAAGTTTTGTAATGACCTGAAAAGTTAATTAACGTTTTAATATTCCGCGAAAGGTTTATTAAACTCTGATATTTAGAACTGTGTTTATAAGTAAATCCAGCGTCTAGTGTGGGGCATCAGGAACGGGGCCTTACATGAAGCAGACTAGACCAATTGATTAAACCTATTGGGAAAACTCATTTGATTACACCTATAATCAAAAGAGATATTTGATCTTACTGATTGACATAACTTAATCCGAACAATTTTTTTGGATGAATAATATCCTAATTGATTACCTGTTTAAGGGTTTGATAAATACAATCGGCTTAATGGTTAAAGATAAACAGGTCAACGACTCTATGAACCTAATCCTAAAAGTTGATGACCACAAATCAAATAACTGATAAAACTTCAAAGCATTAAATTACGAAAAACTATTTAAATGCACAAACAAACATCAAAAGTTTTGTAATGACATGATTAACTAGAACTCACTCAGCGTAGCCGACTTTTAGTATCCACGCATGTGAGTAGGATGAGACAGCTAGCTTGAGGAGGACACATGGTGGAAGAATAAGAAGCTGGTATCTAAAGACCTGTGACGTTTTATTTAAATGATGTTTATGTTTAGAAGACAAAATATGTTAATTGAGACAAGTTTTGTGATGATAAGTGATGTTTATGTTTGAAAGACAAAAGATGTTAATTGAGACAAGTTTTGTTATGACTTGAAATGTTAATTAACGTTTTAATATTCCGCGAAAGGTTTATATAACTCTGATATTTAGAACTGTGTTTATAAGTAAATCCAGCGTCTAGTGTGGGGCATCAGGAACGGGGCCTTACATGAAGCAGACTAGACCAATTGATTAAACCTATTTGGAAAACTCATTTGATTACACCTATAATCAAAAGAGATATTTGATCTTACTGATTGACATAACTTAATCCGAACAATTTGTTTGGATGAATAATATCCTAATTGATTACCAGTTTATGGGTTTGATTAATACAATCGGCTTAATGGTTAAAGATAAACAGGTCAACGACTCTAAGAACCTAATCCTAAAAGTTGATGACCACAAATCAAATAACTGATAAAACTTCAAAGCATTAAATTACGAAAAACTATTTAAATGCACACACAAACATCAAAAGTTTTTAATGACTTGATTAACTAGAACTCACTCAGCGTAGCTGACTTTTAGTATCCACGCAGGTGAGTAGGATGAGACAGCTAGCTTGAGGAGGACACATGGTGGAAGAATAAGAAGCCGGTATCTAAAGACCTGTGACGTTTTATTTAAATGATGTTTATGTTTGAAAGACAAAATATGTTAATTGAGACAAGTTTTGTGATGATAAATGATGTTTATGTTTGAAAGACAAAAGATGTTAATTGAGACAAGTTTTGTAATGACTTGAAATGTTTATTAACGTTTGAATATTCCGCGAAAGATTTATATAACTCTGATATTTAGAACAGTGTTTATAAGTAAATCCAGCTTCCAGTGTAGGGCACCAGAAACGGGGCCTTACATGAAGCAGACTAGACCAATTGATTTAACCTATTTGGAAAACTCATTTGATTACACCTATAATCAAAAGAGATATTTGATCTTACTGATTGACATAAATTAATCCGAACAATTTGTTTGGATGAATAATATCCTAATTGATTACCAGTTTAAGGGTTTGATAAATACAATCGGCTTAATGGTTAAAGATAAACAGGTCAACGACTCTAAGAACCTAATCCTAAAAGTTGATGACCAAAATCAAATAACTAATAGAACTTCAAAGCATTAAATTACGAAAAACTATTTAAATGCACAAACAAACATCAAAAGTTTTGTAATGACATGATTAACTAGAACTCACTCATCGTAACCGACTTTTAGTATCAACGCATGTGAGTAGGCTGAGACAGCTAGCTTGAGGAGGACACATGGTGGAAGAATAAAAAGCCGGTATCTAAAGACCTGTGACGTTTTATTTAAATGATGTTTATGTTTGAAAGACAAAATATGTTAATTGAGACAAATTTTGTGATGATAAATGATGTTTATGTTCGAAAGACAAAAGATGTTAATTGAGAAAAGTTTTGTAATGACTTGAAATGTTAATTAACGTTTTAATATTCCGCGAAAGGTTTATATAAATCTGATATTTAGAACCGTGTTTATAAGTAAATCCAGCGTCCAGTGTGGGGCACCAGGAACGGGGCCTTACATGAAGCAGACTAGACCAATTGATTAAACCTACTTGAAAAACTCATTTGATTACACCTATAATCAAAAGAGATATTTGATCTTACTGATTGACATAAATTAATCCGAACAATTTGTTTGGATGAATAATATCCTAATTGATTAGCAGTTTAAGGGTTTGATAAATACAATCGGCTTAATGGTTAAAGATAAACAGGTCAACGACTCTATGAACCTAATCCTAAAAGTTGATGACCACAAATCAAATAACTGATAAAACTTCAAAGCATTAAATTACGAAAAACTATTTAAATGCACAAACAAACATCAAAAGTTTTGTAATGACATGATTAACTAGAACTCACTCAGCGTAGCCAACTTTTACTATCCATGCATGTGAGTAGTATGAGACAGCTAGCTTGAGGAGAACACATGGTGGAAGAATAAAAAGCTGGTATCTGAACACTTGTGACGTTTTAATTAAATGATGTTTATGTTTTAAAGACAAAATATGTCAATTGAGACAAGTTTTGTAATGACTTGTAATATTTATTGAAGTTTAAATAATCCGCGAAAGTTTTATTTTACTATGATATTTAGAACTGTGTTTATGAGTAAATCCAACGTCCAGTGTATGGCACCGGGAACGGGGCCTTACATGAAGCAGACTAGACCAATTGATTAAAAATATTTGGAAAACTCATTTGATTACACCTATAATCAAAAGAGATATTTGATCTTACTGATTGACATAACTTAATCCGAACAATTTGTTTGGATGAATAATATTCTAATTTATTACAAGTTTAAGGGTTTGGTAAATGCAATCAGCTTAATGGTTAAAGATAAACAGGTCAACGACTCTAAGAACCCAATTCTAAAAGTTGATGACCACAAATCAAATAACTGATAAAACTTCAAAGCATTAAATTACGAAAAACTATTTAAATGCACACACAAACATCAAAAGTTTTGTAATGACTTAATTAACTAGAACTCACTCAGCGTAGCTGACTTTTCGTATCCACGCAGGTGAGTAGGATGAGACAGCTAGCTTGAGGAGGACACATGATGGAAGAATAAGAAGCTGGTATCTGAAGACCTGTGACGTTTTATTTAAATGATGTTTATGTTTGAAAGACAAAATATGTTAATTGAGACAAATTTTGTAATGACAAATGATGTTTATGTTTGAAAGACAAAAGATGTTAATTGAGAAAAGTTTTGTAATGACTTGAAATGTTTATTAACGTTTTAATATTCCGCGAAAGGTTTATATAACTCTTATATTTAGAACTGTGTTTATAAGTAAATCCAGCGTCCAGTGTAGGGCACCAGGAACGGGGCCTTACATGAAGCAGACTAGACCAATTGATTAAACCTATTAGGAAAACTCATTTGATTACACCTATAATCAAAAGAGATATTTGATCTTACTAATTGACATAACTTAATCCGAACAGTTTGTTTGGATGAATAATATCCTAATTGATTACCAGTTTATTGGTTTGATAAATACAATCGGCTTAATGGTTAAAGATAAACAGGTCAACGGCTCTAAGAACCTAATCCTAAAAGTTGATGACCAAAAATCAAATAACTGATAAAACTTCAAAGCATTAAATTACGAAAAACTATTTAAATGCACAAACAAACATCAAAAGTTTTCTAATGACTTGATTAACTAGAACACACTCAGCGTCGCTGACTTTTAGTATCCACGCAGGTGAGTAGGATGAGACAGCTAGCATGAGGAGGACAAATGGTGGAAAAATAAGAAGCTGGTATCTGAAGACCTGTGATGTTTTATTTAAATGATGTTTATGTTTTAAAGACAAAAGATGTTAATTGAGACAAGTTTTGTAATGACTTGAAATGTTTATTGAAGTTTTAATATTCCGCGAAAGTTTTATTTAACTATGATATTTAGAACTGTGTTTATGAGTAAATCCAACATCCAGCGTAGGGCACCGGGAACGGGGCCATATATGAAGCAGACTAGACCAATTGATTAAACCTATTTGGAAAACTCGTTTGATTACACCTATAATCAAAAAAGATATTTGATCTTACTGATTGACATAACTTAATACGAACAATTTGTTTGGATGAATAATATTCTAATTGATTACAAGTTTAAGGGTTTGATAATTGCAATCGGCTTAATGGTTAAAGATAAACAGGTCAACGACTCTAAGAACCTAATCCTAAAAGTTGATGGCCACAAATCAAATAACTGATAAAACTTCAAAGCATTAAATTACGAAAAACTATTTAAATGCACAAACAAACATCAAAAGTTTTGTAATGACTTGATTAACTAGAACACACTCAGCGTCGCTAACATTTAGTATCCACGCAGGTGAGTAGGATGAGACAGCTAGCTTGAGGAGGACACATGGTGGAAAAATAAGAAGCTGGTATCTGAAGACCTGTGATGTTTTATTTAAATGATGTTTATGTTTGAAAGACAAAAGATGTTAATTGAGACAAGTTTTGTAATGACTTGAAATGTTTATTGAAGTTTTAATATTCCACGAAAGTTTTATTTAACTATGATATTTAGAACTGTGTTTATGAGTAAATCCAACGTCCAGCGTAGGGCACCGGGAACGGGGCCATATATGAAGCAGACTAGACCAATTGATTAAACCTATTTGGAAAACTCGTTTGATTACACCTATAATCAAAAGAGATATTTGATCTTACTGATTGACATAACTTAATACGAACAATTTGTTTGGATGAATAATATTCTAATTGATTACATGTTTAAGGGTTTGAAAATTGCAATCGGCTTAGTGGTTAAAGATAAACAGGTCAACGACTCTAAGAACCTAATCCTAGAAGTTGATGACCACAAATCAAATAACTGATAAAACTTCAAAGCATTAAATTACGAAAAACTATTTAAATGCACACACAAACATCAAAAGTTTTGTAATGACTTGATTAACTAGAACTCACTCAGCGTAGCTGACTTTTAGTATCCACGCAGGTGAGTAGGATGAGACAGCTTGCTTGAGGAGGACACATGATGGAAGTATAAGAAGCTGGTATCTGAAGACCTGTGACGTTTTATTTAAATGATGTTTATGTTTGAAAGACAAAATATGTTAATTGAGACAAGTTTTGTAATGACAAATGAGTATTATGTTTGAAAGACAATAGATGTTAATTGAGAAAAGTTTTGTAATGACTTGAAATGTTTATTAACGTTTTAATATTCCGCGAAAGGTTTATATAACTCTTATAGTTAGAACTTTGTTTATAAGTAAATCCAGCGTCCAGTGTAGGGCACCAGGAAAGGGGCATTACATGAAGCAGACTAGACCAATTGATTAAACCTATTAGGAAAACTCATTTGATTACACCTATAATCAAAAGAGATATTTGATCTTACTAATTGACATAACTTAATCCGAACAGTTTGTTTGGATGAATAATATCCTAATTGATTACCAGTTTAAGGGTTTGATAAATACAATCGGCTTAATGGTTAAAGATAAACAGGTCAACGACTCTAAGAAACTAATCCAAAAAGTTGATGGGCACAAATCAAATAACTGATAAAACTTCAGAGCATTAAATTACGAAAAACTATTTAAATGCACAAACAAACATCAAAAGTTTTGTAATGACTTGATTAACTAGAACACACTCAGCGTCGCTGACATTTAGTATCCACGCAGGTGAGTAGGATGAGACAGCTAGCTTGAGGAGGACACATGGTGGAAAAATAAGAAGCTGGTATCTGAAGACCTGTGATGTTTTATTTAAATGATGTTTATGTTTAAAGACAAAAGATGTTAATTGAAACAATTTTTGTAATGACTTGAAATGTTTATTTAAGTTTTAATATTCCGCGAAAGTTTTATTTAACTATGATATTTAGAACTGTGTTTATGAGTAAATCCAACGTCCAGCGTAGGGCACCGGGAACGGGGCCTTATATGAAGCAGACTAGACCAATTGATTAAACCTATTTGGAAAACTCGTTTGATTACACCTATAATCAAAAGAGATATTTGATCTTACTGATTGACAT
Organism: Bidens hawaiensis; assembly: GCF_021521415.1. Lineage (NCBI taxonomy): Eukaryota > Viridiplantae > Streptophyta > Magnoliopsida > Asterales > Asteraceae > Bidens > Bidens hawaiensis. Next base: position 158,975 of record NW_027493687.1, on the reverse strand, counting down.
AACTTAATTCGAACAATTTGTTTGGATGAATAATATTCTAATTGATTACAAGTTTAAGGGTTTGATAAATGCAATCGGCTTAGTGGTTAAAGATAAACAGGTCAACGACTCTAAGAACCTAATCCTAAAAGTTGATGACCACAAATCAAATAACTGATAAAACTTCAAAGCATTAAATTACGAAAAACTATTTAAATGCACACACAAACATCAAAAGTTTTGTAATGACTTGATTAACAAGAACTCACTCAGCGTAGCTGACTTTTAGTATCCACGCAGGTGAGTAGGATGAGACAGCTTGCTTGAGGAGGACACATGATGGAAGTATAAGAAGCTGGTATCTGAAGACCTGTGACGTTTTATTTAAATGATGTTTATGTTTGAAAGACAAAATATGTTAATTGAGACAAGTTTTGTAATGACAAATAAGTATTATGTTTGAAAGACAATAGATGTTAATTGAGAAAAGTTTTGTAATGACTTGAAATGTTTATTAACGTTTTAATATTCCGCGAAAGGTTTATATAACTCTTATAGTTAGAACTTTGTTTATAAGTAAATCCAGCGTCCAGTGTAGGGCACCAGGAAAGGGGCATTACATGAAGCAGACTAGACCAATTGATTAAACCTATTAGGAAAACTCATTTGATTACACCTATAATCAAAAGAGATATTTGATCTTACTAATTGACATAACTTAATCCGAACAGTTTGTTTGGATGAATAATATCCTAATTGATTACCAGTTTAAGGGTTTGATAAATACAATCGGCTTAATGGTTAAAGATAAATAGGTCAACGACTCTAAGAAACTAATCCTAAAAGTTGATGGGCACAAATCAAATAACTGATAAAACTTCAGAGCATTAAATTACGAAAAACTATTTAAACGCACAAACAAACATCAAAAGTTTTGTAATGACTTGATTAACTAGAACACACTCAGCGTCGCTGACATTTAGTATCCACGCAGGTGAGTAGGATGAGACAGCTAGCTTGAGGAGGACACATGGTGGAAAAATAAGAAGCTGGTATCTGAAGACCTGTGATGTTTTATTTAAATGATGTTTATGTTTAAAGACAAAAGATGTTAATTGAAACAATTTTTGTAATGACTTGAAATGTTTATTTAAGTTTTAATATTCCGCGAAAGTTTTATTTAACTATGAAATTTAGAACTGTGTTTATGAGTAAATCCAACGTCCAGTGTAGGGCACCGGGAACGGGGCCTTATATGAAGCAGACTAGACCAATTGATTAAACCTATTTGGAAAACTTGTTTGATTACACCTATAATCAAAAGAGATAATTGATCTTACTGATTGACATAACTTAATACGAACAATTTGTTTGGATGAATAATATTCTAATTGATTACAAGTTTAAGGGTTTGATAATTGTAATCGGCTTAATGGTTAAAGATAAACAGGTCAACGACTCTAAGAACCTAATCCTAAAAGTTGATGACCACAAATCAAATAACTGATAAAACTTCAAAGCATTAAATTACGAAAAACTATTTAAATGCACAAACAAACATCAAAAGTTTTGTAATGACATGATTAACTAGAACACACTCAGCGTCGCTGACATTTAGTATCCACGCAGGTGAGTAGGATGAGACAGCTAGCTTGAGGAGGACACATGGTGGAAAAATAAGAAGCTGGTATCTGAAGACCTGTGATGTTTTATTTAAATGATGTTTATGTTTGAAAGATAAAAGATGTTAATTTAGAAAACTTTTGTAATGACTTTAAATGTTTATTGAAGTTTTAATATTCCGCGAAAGTTTTATTTAACTATGATATTTAGAACTGTGTTTATGAGTAAATCCAACGTCCAGTGTAGGGCACCGGGAACGGGGCCTTATATGAAGCACACTAGACCAATTGATTAAACCTATTTGGAAAACTCGTTTGATTACACCTATAATCAAAAGAGATATTTGATCTTACTGATTGACATAACTTAATACGAACAATTTGTTTGGATGAATAATATTCTAATTGATTACAAGTTTAAGGGTTTGATAATTGCAATCAGCTTAGTGGTTAAAGATAAACAGGTCAACGACTCTAAGAACCTAATCCTAAAAATTGATGACCACAAATCAAATAACTGATAAAACTTCAAAGCATTAAATTACGAAAAACTATTTAAATGCACACACAAACATCAAAAGTTTTGTAATGACTTGATTAACTAGAACTCACTCAGCGTAGTTGACTTTTAGTATCCACGCAGGTGAGTAGGATGAGACAGCTAGCTTGAGGAGGACACATGATGGAAGAATAAGAAGCTGGTATCTGAAGACCTGTGACGTTTTATTTAAATGATGTTTATGTTTGAAAGACAAAATATGTTAATTGAAACAAGTTTTGTAATGACAAATGAGTATTATGTTTGAAAAAAAAAATATGTTAATTGAGAAAAGTTTTGTAATGACTTGAAATGTTTATTAACGTTATAATATTCCGCGAAAGGTTTATATAACTCTTATATTTAGAACTATGTTTATAAGTAAATCCAGCGTCCAGTGTAGGGCACCAGGAACGGGGCCTTACATGAAGCAGACTAGACCAATTGATTAAACCTATTAGGAAAACTCATTTGATTACACCTATAATCAAAAGAGATATTTGATCTTACTAATTGACATAACTTAATCCGAACAGTTTGTTTGGATGAATAATATCCTAATTGATTATCAGTTTAAGGGTTTGATAAATACAATCGGCTTAATGGTTAAAGATAAACAGGTCAACGACTCTAAGAAACTAATCCTAAAAGTTGATGACCAAAAATCAAATAACTGATAAAACTTCAAAGCATTAAATTACGAAAAACTATTTAAATGCACAAACAAACATCAAAAGTTTTGTATTGACTTGATTAACTAGAACACACTCAGAGTCGCTGACATTTAGTATCCACGCAGGTGAGTAGTATGAGACAGCTAGCTTGAGGAGGACATATGGTGGAAAAATAAGAAGCTGGTATCTGAAGACCTGTGATGTTTTATTTAAATGATGTTTATGTTTGAAAGACAAAAGATGTTAATTGAGACAAGTTTTGTAATGACTTGAAATGTTTATTGAAGTTTTAATATTCCGCGAAAGTTTTATTTAACTATGATATTTAGAACTCTGTTTATGAGTAAATCCAACGTCCAGTGTAGGGCACCGGGAATGGGGCCTTACATGAAGCAGACTAGACCAATTGATTAAACCTATTTGGAAAACTCGTTTGATTACACCTATAATCAAAAGAGATATTTGATCTTACTGATTGACATAACTTAATACGAACAATTTGTTTGGATGAATAATATTCTAATTGATTACAAGTTTAAGGGTTTGATAATTGCAATCGGCTTAATGGTTAAAGATAAACAGGTCAACGACTCTAAGAACCTAATCCTAAAAGTTGATGACCACAAATCAAATAACTGTTAAAACTTCAAAGCATTAAATTACGAAAAACTATTTAAATGCACAAACAAACATCAAAAGTTTTGTATTGACTTGATTAACTAGAACACACTCAGAGTCGCTGACATTTAGTATCCACGCAGGTGAGTAGTATGAGACAGCTAGCTTGAGGAGGACATATGGTGGAAAAATAAGAAGCTGGTATCTGAAGACCTGTGATGTTTTATTTAAATGATGTTTATGTTTGAAAGACAAAAGATGTTAATTGAGACAAGTTTTGTAATGACTTGAAATGTTTATTGAAGTTTTAATATTCCGCGAAAGTTTTATTTAACTATGATATTTAGAACTCTGTTTATGAGTAAATCCAACGTCCAGTGTAGGGCACCGGGAATGGGGCCTTACATGAAGCAGACTAGACCAATTGATTAAACCTATTTGGAAAACTCGTTTGATTACACCTATAATCAAAAGAGATATTTGATCTTACTGATTGACATAACTTAATACGAACAATTTGTTTGGATGAATAATATTCTAATTGATTACAAGTTTAAGGGTTTGATAATTGCAATCGGCTTAATGGTTAAAGATAAACAGGTCAACGACTCTAAGAACCTAATCCTAAAAGTTGATGACCACAAATCAAATAACTGATAAAACATCAAAGCATTAAATTACGAAAAACTATTTAAATGCACAAACAAACATCAAAAGTTTTGTAATGACATGATTAACTAGAACACACTCAGCGTCGCTGAACTTTAGTATCCACGCAGGTGAGTAGGATGAGACAGCTAGCTTGAGGAGGACACATGGTGGAAAAATAAGAAGCTGGTATTTGAAGACCTGTGATGTTTTATTTAAATGATGTTTATGTTTGAAAGACAAAAGATGTTAATTGAGACAAGTTTTGTAATGACTTGAAATGTTTATTGAAGTTTTAATATTCCGCGAAAGTTTTATTTAACTATGATATTTAGAACTGTGTTTATGAGTAAATCCAACGTCCAGCGTAGGGCACCGGGAACGGGGCCATATATGAAGCAGACTAGACCAATTTATTTAACCTATTTGGAAAACTCGTTTGATTACACCTATAATCAAAAGAGGTATTTGATCTTACTGATTGACATAACTTAATACGAACAATTTGTTTGGATGAATAATATTCTAATTGATTACAAGTTTAAGGGTTTGATAATTGCAATCGGCTTAATGGTTAAAGATAAACAGGTCAACGACTCTAAGAACCTAATCCTAAAAGTTGATGACCACAAATCAAATAACTGTTAAAACTTCAAAGCATTAAATTACGAAAAACTATTTAAATGCACACACAAACATCAAAAGTTTTGTAATGACTTGATTAACTAGAACTCACTCAGTGTAGCTGACTTTTAGTATCCACGCATGTGAGTAGGATGAGATAGCTAGCTTGAGGAGGACACATGGTGGAAGAATAAGAAGCTGGTATCTGAAGACCTGTGACGTTTTATTTATATGATGTTTATGTTTGAAAGACAAAATATGTTAATTGAGACAAGTTTTGTAATGATAAATGATGTTTATGTTTGAAAGAAAAAAGATGTTAATTGAGACAAGTTTTTTAATGACTTGAAATGTTAATTAACGTTTTAATATTCCGCGAAAGGTTTATTTTACTGTCACACCCTCAAAATCCACTAACGGAGTTTTACCGTCAGAGGGTGTGAACTAACAAGATCGGAATCATTAGTTATAATCAAACCATAAATAAAGTTTTCAAACCACGAAAACATTTAAGTGTAAATAAGTGCGGAAGCGTAAAGCCATAAATCAAGTGTTGCGTCACGCAGGACGACTTAAAAAAAACCCAATTAATAATAACAATTTAAAAACAAGTTTGCATAAACGAAAGCGTTCAAAGTAATGCATGATCCTATACCGCGCGCCCGCCTCGACTACCGGAGAATGACATACTAAAAGTGTCAACACGAGGTTGGTAAGTTCACAAGTTTATATTAAATAAAGAGTTTAGCGTTTTGCGTTTAGCGTTTTGCGTTACTAGATAGTGTTAAATCAATTATATATCTATAGGTAACTTGCCTATAAAGCAAGTATTACTAAGTGTTCGACACCGAAGCTGACGGTTTATCATGTGCCTTGCCACCTGGTCTATCCCGACCATGGTAATGTGTTAGCCAAAATTACACCCACTCGACCTCCGGTCGAGCTTAGCGTTGGGTGGGGTTTGTCAAACCCATTAGTACTACTCAACAGTGACTCGCTATTATCCAATACTAAACGGTTGGATGTGTAGGACTTCAGTTGTATCGTTTGCCACTTAGCCTTTACAAGTGATATATAATCTAATAACAAAATCTAAAAGCGTTTCGGAGTATGTATTCTCCCCCAAGTGAAAAACGTTTAAAAGAGTAAAAGGGGAACGTGAAACTCACTGTTTGCGAAGAATTCCCAAAAACAAGTCACCCAAGTGATGCGCGTCACAGAAAACCCTCACTAGCGTTCTAAAACAAAAATGATATTTTCTAAGTGTTGGAACTATTATCGAGTCTCTAGACTCGGCACATAATATCTATGCACAAGATACGTTTCGTGTTTCGTTTGTGAATTGTGTGTGTCTCGACGAACACATTTGTGTTACGTTACATGTGTGAACAACTATTTACGTGTCAAGTATTAATAGTGTACATTTTTAGCAATTATTCCCCGCGAGGGCAATTTGGTCAAAACATAACAATTATCTAGCAATTAGTACGTTTCATGTATTTTCACAAAGTTTAGCAGCTAGTTTCATCAAGACAGAATTCTACTTGAAAGATTACTCTATTCAACAGATCATAGCATCTCAATTAATTCATCAAAAATCGTCACAAAAGCATAAATGAGTTAGGTTTCCAAAACATATTTTATTGTATTTTTATTCCACATAGATTTCTCACAATGATTAAAACATTACAGCAAACTCACAGCAGCCAAAATCATGCGCAACAGAATGTTATTTGTTATTCCCGTTAAATGAAAAATCCAATTAATGCAAGACCAATTGGGTTAGGTTCTTAACTCAACATGTTAACTTCAAGAAGTGGAACCAACCCATTTGGTCATGTAGTTCATGAGATATGATAATTACAAAACAACCTAACAGCAGGTCTCACAATTCAGATTTGTACTTCAGTTTTGTAAAATTATAAAAGTTAATTTTTACTCGTCCAAAAAATTACAATTTTGAACTTCATAGAAACTAGACTCTTAGTACCCTGTAGTTTTAACAACCTCGACCAATTTCCACATTAACATTTAGTTACAGTTGCCTAAACATAACTTACAATATGTCCAGTACCAGTTTAGACCTTTAATCACATTTAAATCGTTTGAACAACCAAAACACCTCCAAATTAGGTGTGGTTGGGTTTTCTGGAAACTAGACTAAGAGTACTACCTTTTAGACTCATAAATAGCTCAGTTTGCTTTTATATTTAACAAGTTACATGTCGTTCAATTTTAACAATCTCTGCTATCAAAACTCAGCAAGCACAAACAATCGTCTAACATGCATCCTAAGTATACACATATATCCAACATGCAATAAACATCATTAACCATAAAAATCAGTAGTAACTCTCTAGGGTTTACAAACAATCAATATATTAACAATCTTTCAACGTTCAAAATCACATTTGATTATCTTAACCAATAACCAACGCATAATCAATCATCCTCAAATCAAAATCAAGCATATAAACACTTAATACATAATTTACAAAGCTAGGGTTTCATGTTTATACCTTAAAAACGCAGAAACAACCAAGAGAAAGGTGAGAGATGCTTAGAAACGAGTGTGGGATGCTCCGATTATGAAGAACAATATTAAAACGAAGGTGATATGGGTATGGGTGTGGCTGCCGATCGCAAGAGAGAGGGGAGGGGGGCTGCCGATCGGGTGTGAGGGACAGGGAAGAGAGTTAGGGTTTTATTATTATTAATAATAATAATAATATGTTACACATAGGTCCCTCAACTTTTAAGTATTACTTTTCTAGCCTAAAGTAACTTGTTTGCATCTTGAGTTAGTGTTTTAAACAATATTATCACATAGCACATAAGCCTAACACATAATTATCACATAATTAATGTTTGGTTGTTTTTCGTTTATTCACCAATGGTTTGCGTCAACTCGTTTGCGTTTTGGTGCAATCCCGAAAGACTACCATGTAGTAATTGTCAAGCGTCATTTAAAACTCTATTTTAAATGTAATGAGATGTGCGTTATAGATCAAGTGATCTTAAGTTTGAATTGACGGAGTTTGGATTAACGGATTTAACCTGAAACTGACGAGTGTCACATCATTCCCATGTTAAAGAATTTTCGTCCCGAAAATTTGAGTCAAGTCGCGATGGGTGTCTGAGAAAGCAAGAAATTTTTTTTTCAGTTTGTCATATCATCCCCTAGTAGAAAGAAATTTCGTCCCGAAATTTAATTCATACCTCTGGTGAAATCTGACGGTTCGACGGGTTTCGCGGTTTTCGTTGCTTGGTCAACCCTTCAAAAAGGTGAGGATACTTTTTCATCATTTGATCCTCGCGTTCCCACGTGAACTCCGGTCCACGTCTCGAGTTCCAACGAACCTTAATGATTGGAATTCTGCTGTGCTTGAGTGTTTTGGCTTCCCAATCCAAAACTTCGACTGGTTCTTCGATGAAGCGTAGCTGTTCATCAACTTGCAATTCATCCAAAGGGACTGCTTGGGTTTCATCGGATAGGCATTTCTTTAAATTGGATACATGGAATACATTGTGTACACTACTGAGTTCCGTTGGTAGATCCAGTCGGTACGCCACCGGACCAATGCGCTCAGTTATCCGGTAAGGACCAACGTATCGTGGATTGAGTTTGTTTCGCTTCCCGAAGCGAACCACACCTTTCCAAGGTGAGACTTTGAGTAATACTTGGTCGTTCACTTGAAATTCAAGAGGCTTTCAACGCTTGTCGGCGTAACTCTTTTGGCGATCTCGTGCTGCTGCCATGCGGTTGCGGATTTGAACAATCTTTTCAGAGGTTTCAAGTACTAGTTCTAGACCAGTGATTTGGCTATCACCCACCTCTGCCCAGCAGAGAGGTGATCGACACTTCCATCCGTACAACGCTTCAAACGGCGCTGCCTTAATGCTTGCGTGGTAGCTGTTATTATACGAAAACTCTACCAAAGGCAAGTGAGGCTCCCAACTCTTTCCGAAATCCAACACGCATGCACGCAACATGTCCTCCAAGGTCTGAATAGTGCGCTCACTTTGCCCATCCGTCTGAGGATGGTAGGCTTTGCTCATATCAAGGCGGGTGCCTAGTTTGCTTTGTAGTGACTTCCAAAAGTGCGAAGTGAAACGGGAATCTCGATCAGTAATGATTGAGACAGGCACTCCGTGTATAGATACTACTTCCTTCATGTAGATGCAAGTCAGTCTTTCCATTTTGTCTGATTCCTTGATTGCTAAGAAGTGTGCGGACTTAGTCAACCGGTCAACGATCACCCAGATGGTATCGCATCCCGTCGGTGTTTGGGTAATCCTGTGATAAAATCCATTGTAATGTGCTCCCATTTCCACATTGTGAGTTCCGGTTGCTGTAGCAGGCCAGATGGTTTCTGATATTCTATTTTGACTCTTGCACAAGTCAAGCATTTGCTCACGTAGGTGGCAATGTCGGCTTTCATGTTTGGCCACCAGTAGAGTGCCTTTAAGTCATGGTACATTTTATCAGAGCCAGGGTGGATAGAATATTGGGACTTGTGTGCTTCGTCCATCACTAGAGTTCTCAACTCTCCGTATCATGGAACACAAATCCGGTTTTCGAAATATCGGACCCCGTCCGATTTGGTTTCAAGTTTCTTGTTCATGCCCCGCATGAGTTCTAATGGGAGATTATCATCCTTCAAGGCTTCGAGTTGCGCATCGCGAATCTGATCGGGTAAGTTGGCGGGAATCGTAAGTTGTAATGCTCGCACTGGCCTAGGTTTATCGGTTTCTTTTCTGCTGAGAGCGTCGGCCACTACATTGGCCTTGCCAGGGTGGTACTTGATGCACAATCATAATCCTTAAGCAGCTCGACCCAACGACGCTATCGCATGTTCAGCTCCTTCTGATCGTAGATATGTTGGAGACGCTTGTGGTCGGTGTAAATGGTAAACTTGGTACCGTACAAGTAATGCCTCCATATCTTAAGAGCAAACACTACAGCTCCGAGTTCCAAGTCATGGGTCGTGTAGTTCTTCTCGTGAATCCGTAGTTGTCGAGAGGCATAGGCTATAACCTTCTCGAGTTGCATCAGCACGCAACCGAGACCTTGTATCGATGCGTCACAATGTACCTCAAAATTCTCTGTTCCCTCAGGAAGGGCTTGAAAGGGGCGCTACAGAGTTTGGTTTTCAACAATTGGAAAGCGGATTCTTGCGCGTCACCCCAATTGTACTTAGTACCCTTGTGAGTCAAAGCGGTGAGGGGTTGAGCAATCTTTGAAAATCCCTCGATGAAACGCCGGTAGTAGCTGGCCAGTCCTAGGAATTGTCGCACCTCGGTCGGAGTCTTTGGTGCTTCCCAGTTTTTGATGGCCTCTACCTTACCGGGATCGACATGGATACCATTCTCGTTGATCACATGTCCTAAGAAGTGAACCTCGCGAAGCCAAAATTCGCATTTCGAGAGTTTAGCGTACAGTTGTTCCTTCTTTAGTAATTCCAGAATTAACCTCAAGTGTTCTTCGTGGTCAGTCTTGTCCTTGGAGTAGACGAGGATATCATCAATAAAAACAATCACAAATTTGTCGAGGTACGCCTTGCATACTCGATTCATGAGATCCATAAATACGGCCTGTGCATTGGTTAAGCCAAAAGGCATAACCGAAAACTCGTAGTGACCATACCGAGTTCTGAAAGCCGTCTTGGAAATATCTTCTTCGCGCACTCTTAATTGATGGTAACCAGATCTCAGATCGATCTTCGAGTAGTAACTCGATCCTTGAAGTTGGTCGAACAGATCATCAATTCGGGGTAAGGGATAACGGTTCTTGATCGTCACCTTGTTCAGTTCTCGGTAGTCGATGAACATGCGGAAAGTCCCGTCCTTCTTTCGGACAAATAAGACAGGGGCTCCCCATGGTGATGAGCTAGGTCGGATAAAACCTTTATCCAACAAATCTTGCAGTTGAGTCGACAACTCTTGAAGCTCTGCATGTGCGAACCGATACGGGGCTCGTGCTATGGGTGCCGCACCGGGGGTCAATTCGATTTGGAACTCGACTTGTCGAATTGGAGGGAGTCCAGGCAAATCCTCGGGGAAAACTTCCGGAAAATCTAGCACAATCGGTATATCTTCGATTCGCTTCTCCTCTGCGGGTTTCTCAACAATATGGGCTAGAATTTCCGGATGACCCTTTCATAGATACTTCTGCGCCTTCATGAGGGTGATGACGCTGGTGGTCATGCCGCGCTTCTCGCCCTGGACCAAAATGATCTCGCCGGAAGGGGTAGTGATGTGGACTATCTTGTCGTGACATATAATCTCCGCTCGGTTCTCAGATAACCAGTCCATGCCGACAACGACATCGAAACTACCAAGTGTAAAAGGTATGAGTTCGATATCAAAAGTATGACCTGACAGTTTCAACTTACATCCCACAAGTACGTGAGTTGTTTCTATAGACTTACCGTCAGCTAATTCAACAGGAAACTTAGCATCTAACGGGGTTGGAATTAAGTCTAAGAGTTTACTAAAGGCTTTCAACACAAAACTCCTATCAGCTCCAGTGTCAAACAAAACAGAAGCAAAACAGTCGTTCACAGGAAACTTACCGGTCACCACATACGGGTCGCTGCGGGCTTGGCCCGACCCAATGACGAAAGCTCTACCTTTACCATTGCTTCCGCCACTGCTGCTGCCTCCATTGTTCTCATTCTGCTTTAGCTTGGGGCAATCCTTCCTGAAATGACCCTCTTGACCGCACTCGAAACACCCTTTAGTCGCCATAGGTGGTTTAGGAGCACCCTTTGCCGCTAGGTCTCCCCTACATTCCTTGGCCTGATGACTCATTTTTCCGCATCTCAGACACTTGACACGGTCACACGGGCCAGCATGATGATAGTTGCACCTGTTGCATTTCGGGTGTTTCCCAGCATAGCCGCTCGAACCCTTCCCGCTACCGTTGTTGTTATTGGGACCCTGATTAATGATACTCCGGGTGAGTTCGGGCTTACGGTAGTGTTGTTGCTGTGGGGGGTTCGATGATGAGGACCTGGTGTTGTCAAATTTTCTCTTTCCATTGCTCGGGTTGTTGTTGCTGTTGTCAGTGCTCGGGTTGTCACGGGTTTTAGAGGTCGAACCTCTAGGGGATAACGCACCTTGGGTCATTGCCTGATCTGTCAGTTTGTGAGCTAACCGGATTGCTTGTTGAATTGTATCATGTTTGGAAGACGTCACCATACCCTGAATTTGCGGTACCAACCCATCGATGTACATCTCAATTCTCTTACTCGGCGGGTCTACCATCCGTGGACACATTACTGCTAGCTCGTGAGAAAGAGTGGTGTAGGCTTCAATCTCGGAACCCACAATTTACAATGACCAAAACTCAGATTCCAACTTTGCGATTTCCTCTCTAGGACAATACTCTTCCCGCATCATGTTCTTGAACTCTTCCCAGTTCTTTGCGTTTGCCAATTCCAGTCCAAGAATTTGCACATTCGAATTCCACCAAGTGAGAGTAGAATCTTCCAGTGTTCCAGCAGCAAATTTGACCCTACTACCAGGTGGACAGTTACACATCTCAAAAGCTGATTTGACCTTCTCAGCCCAACGCAGGAAACCTATGGCTCCCTCAGTGCCCTTAAACGAATTGGGCTTGCAATCCAGGTAGTTCTTGAAAGTACACGTTCCAGTTGGACCTCCAGCTTGATTCTGAACATGTGCGGCTAGAGCTGCCGCCGCATAGTCATTCAACAGGGTTTGGAGTTCTGCTGCGGTTAAGTTGATGTTACCGCGACCGTGCCCAACGTTTCTTCCTGCCATTTCCTTGAATCACAGCATAAAATGTCAGACATGAATTCTCGGTTTCATATGCAACACACCATACATGTAATAAAAAGATAGATAAGAAAGGATAAAAGAAACAAACATCACATCACAACCATATAATAATCAAAATAATAATTCATGATTAAAACCATTGTATTCGTTACAAAGTATTTAAAACCAATCCTTAAAATTATAGAAAATAATAGTTTGGATGGAGACAACCCCTCCATCTAAGTGTTATCATCCTTAGATGTCATCGTCTGTGGACACCTCTGAGTGTGCCTCTGGCTAAGCCGGTTCTTCCTCCGGTTCCTCTTCGGGTTCTTCCTCGGGATCTTCCTCGGGATCTTCCTCAAGTTCCTCTTTAGTATCCTCCTCGGGTTCCTCTTCAGGCTCTGCCTCAAGTTCTGCTGCGTTCTGAGCAATTTGCATCTGTAAGACATCGCAATGCTCTAGAGCTATCTCTGTCCGGGTCCTCGCCACTTGGAGTTGCGCTTGCAAGTCTATCATCTCTGCTTGCATTTTTCTCATAATCTTCATCTGCTGATCATTAGCATCCTGCATTTCCTTCATAGTCGTCTTTAGGCGGGAAATTTCCTCCCTAGCCTCGGTTCCATCTCTTATCAATCCGGGAATGTCCGCTCTCGCCGAGCACATAAAACCCACGTCACGCTCTAAACAAGAGACAACAGCCGCGAGAACTCGCTCCGTTGGTTCGGTTATGGGTGGTAGAGTGTTAGGGTAAGCAGGACGACTCGGGTGGGGTAGCGGGGGAACTTGTTCGCGATACACCATACGCCTGATCAGACTCGGGTACCAATCCCAGATAACATCGTCGTCGTACATGCCTCCAGACAGGCGATACCTCTTCGGTGTAGGAGCTTCTAGATCCGGGGACTACTCGGGGTTGCGATGAGGTAGGTAGTTGCGGTTCCTTTCCATGAGCGTGAGTCATCTGGTCAGATGATGACGATGGTGTCGACATCCCTACAGGTAAGCCGTGTGTGCGCGCGTATGAGTGAATGAGGTAAGAGATATGATAACGAAAGACTACACAAACTATATATGCAGTGCGTAAAATTATAGCCAATGGGTCGTTGCGGTTATAGACTAGTATGCATTCAATTTATAGTTCGCTATAACCAATGGCTCTGATACCAATCTGTCACACCCTCAAAATCCACTAACGGAGTTTTATCGTCAGAGGGTGTGAACTAACAAGATCGGAATCATTAGTTATAATCAAACCATAAATAAAGTTTTCAAACCACGAAAACATTTAAGTGTAAATAAGTGCGGAAGCGTAAAGCCATAAACCAAGTGTTGCGTCACGCAGGACGACTTAAAAAAACCGAATTAATAATAACAATTTAAAAACAAGTTTGCATAAACGAAAGCGTTCAAAGTAATGCATGATCCTATACCGCGCGCCCGCCTCGGCTACCTGAGAATGACATACTAAAAGTGTCAACACGAGGTTGGTAAGTTCACAAGTTTATATAAAATAAAGCGTTTAGCGTTTTGCGTTTAGCGTTTTGCGTTACCAGATAGTGTTAAATCAATTATATATCTATAGGTAACTAGCCTATAAAGCAAGTATTACTAAGTGTTCGACACCGAAGCTGACGGTTTATCATGTGCCTTGCCACCTGGTCTATCCCGACCATGGTAATGTGTTAGCCAAAATTACACCCACTCGACCTCCGGTCGAGCTTAGCGTTGGGTGGGGTTTGTCAAACCCATTAGTACTACTCAACAGTGACTCGCTATTATCCAATACTAAACGGTTGGATGTGTAGGACTTCAGTTGTTTCGTTTGCCACTTAGCCTTTACAAGTGATATATAATCTAATAACAAAATCTAAAAGCGTTTCGGAGTATGTATTCTCCCCCAAGTGAAAAACGTTTAAAAGAGTAAAAGGGGAACGTGAAACTCACTGTTTGCGAAGAATTCCCAAAAACAAGTCACCCAAGTGATGCGCGTCACAGAAAACCCTCACTAGCGTTCTAAAACAAAAATGATATTTTCTAAGTGTTGGAACTATTATCGAGTCTCTAGACTCGGCACATAATATCTATGCACAAGATACGTTTCGTGTTTCGTTTGTGAATTGTGTGTGTCTCAACGAACACATTTGTGTTACGTTACATGTGTGAACAACTATTTACGTGTCAAGTATTAATAGTGTACATTTTTAGCAATTATTCCCCGCAAGGGCAATTTGGTCAAAACATAACAATTATCTAGCAATTAGTACGTTTCATGTATTTTCACAAAGTTTAGCAGCTAGTTTCATCAAGACAGAATTCTACTTGAAAGATTACTCTATTCAACAGATCATAGCATCTCAATTAATTCATCAAAAATCGTCACAAAAGCATAAATGAGTTAGGTTTCCAAAACATATTTTATTGTATTTTTATTCCACATAGATTTCTCACAATGATTAAAACATTACAGCAAACTCACAGCAGTCAAAATCATGCGCAACAGAATGTTATTTGTTATTCCCGTTAAATGAAAAATCCAATTAATGCAAGACCAATTGGGTTAGGTTCTTAACTCAACATGTTAACTTCAAGAAGTGGAACCAACCCATTTGGTCATGTAGTTCATGAGATATGATAATTACAAAACAATCTAACAGCATGTCTCACAATTCAGATTTGCACTTCAGTTTTGTAAAATTATAAAAGTTAACTTTTACTCGTCCAAAAATTACAATTTTGGACTTCATAGAAACTAGACTCTTAGTACCCTGTAGTTTTAACAACCTCGACCAATTTCCATATTAACATTTAGTTACAGTTGCCTAAACATAACTTACAATATGTCCAGTACCAGTTTAGACCTTTAATCACATTTAAATCGTTTGAACAACCTAAACACCTCCAAATTAGGCGTGGTTGGGTTTTCTGGAAACTAGACTAAGAGTACTACCTTTTAGACTCATAAATAGCTCAGTTTGCTTTTATATTTAACAAGTTACATGTCGTTCAATTTTAACAATCTCTGCTGTCAAAACTCAGCAAGCACAAACAATCGTCTAACATGCATCCTAAGTATACGACATATATCCAACACGCAATAAACATCATTAACCATAAAAATCAGTAGTAACTCTCTAGGGTTTACAAACAATCAATGATTTAACAATCTTTCAACGTTCAAAATCACATTTGATTATCTAAACCAATAATCAACGCATAATCAATCATCCTCAAATCAAAATCAAGCATATAAACACTTAATACATAATTTACAAAGCTAGGGTTTCATGTTTATACCTTAAAAACGCAGAAACAACCAAGAGAAAGGTGAGAGATGCTTAGAAACGAGTGTGGAAGAATAAGAATCCAGTATCTAAAGACCTGTGACGTTTTATTTAAATGATGTTTATGTTTGAAAGACAAAAAATGTTAATTGAGACAAGTTTTGTAATGATAAATGATGTTTATGTTTGAAAGACAAAAGATGTTAATTGAGACAAGTTTTGTAATGACTTGTAATATTTATTGAAGTTTAAATATTCCGTGAAAGTTTTATTTAACTCTGATATTTAGAACTGTGTTTATGAGAAAATCCAACGTCCAGTGTAAGGCACCGGGAACGGGGCCTTACATGAAGCAGACTAGACCAATTGATTAAACCTATTTGGAAAACTCGTTTGATTACACCTATAATCAAAAGAGATCTTTGATCTTACTGATTGACATAACTTAATCTGAAAAATTTGTTTGGATGAATAATATTCAAATTGATTACAAGTTTAAGGGTTTGATAAACGCAATCGGCTTAATGGTTAAAGATAAACAGGTCAACGACTCTAAGAACCTAATCCTAAATGTTAATGACCACAAATCAAATAACTGATAAAACTTCAAAGCATTAAATTACGAAAAACTATTTAAATGCACACACAAACATCAAAAGTTTTGTAATGACCTGATTAACTAAAACTCACTCAGCGTAGCCGACTTTTAGTATCCACGTATGTGAGTAGGATGAGACAGCTAGCTTGAGGAGGACACATGGTGGAAGAATAAAAAGCTGGTATCTGAAGACCTGTGACGTTTTATTTAAATGATGTTTATGTTTGAAAGACAAAAAATGTTAATTGAGACAAGTTTTGTAATGATAAATGATGTTTATGTTTTGAAAGACAAAAGATGTTAATTGAGACAAGTTTTGTAATGACTTTAAATGTTTATTAACGTTTTAATATTCCGCGAAAGGTTTATATAACTCTGATATTTAGAACTGTGTTTATAAGTAAATCCAACGTCCAGTGTAGGGCACCAGGAACGGGACCTTACATGAAGCAGACTAGACCAATTGATTAAACCTATTTGGAAAACTCGTTTGATTACACCTATAATCAAAAGAGATTTTGATCTTACTGATTGACATAACTTAATCCGAACAATTTGTTTGGATGAATAATATCCTAATTGATTACCAGTTTAAGGGTTTGATAAATACAATCGGCTTAATGGTTAAAGATAAACAGGTTAACGACTCTAAGAACCTAATCCTAAAAGTTGATGACCACAAATCAAATAACTGATAAAACTTCAAAGCATTAAATTAAGAAAAGCTATTTAAATGCACAAAGAAACATCAAAAGTTTTGTAATGAGATGATTAACTAGAACTCACTCAGCGTAGCCGACTTTTAGTATCCACGCATGTGAGTAGGATGAGACAGCTAGCTTGAGGAGGACACATGGTGGAAGAATAAGAAGCTGGTATCAAAAGACCTGTAACGTTTTATTTAAATGACGTTTATGTTTGATAGAAAAAATATGTTAATTGAGACAAGTTTTGTGATGATAAATGATGTTTATGTTTGAAAGACAAAAGATGTTAATTGAGACAAGTTTTGTAATGGCTTGAAATTTTTATTAACGTTTTAATATTCCGCGAAAGGTTTATATAACTCTGATATATAGAACTGTGTTTATAAGTAAATCCAGCGTCCAGTGTAGGGCACCAGGAACGGGGCCTTACTTGAAGTAGACTAGACCAATTGATTAAACCTATTTGGAAAAATCATTTGATTACACCTATTATCAAAAGAGATATTTGATCTTACTGATTGACATAACTTAATCCGAACAATTTGGTTGGATGAATAATATCCCAATTGATTACCAGTTTAAGGGTTTGATAAATACAATCGGCTTAATGGTTAAAGATAAACAGGTCAACGACTCTAAGAACCTAATCCTAAAAGTTGATGACCACAAATCAAATAACTGATAAAACTTCAAAGCATTAAATTACGAAAAACTATTTAAATGCACAAACAAACATCAAAAGTTATGTAATGACATGATTAACTAGAACTCACTCAGCGTAGCCGACTTTTAGTATCCACGCATGTGAGTAGGATGAGACAGCTAGCTTGAGGAGAACACATGGTGGAAGAATAAGAAGCTGGTATCTGAAGACCTGTGACGTTTTATTTAAATGATATTTATGTTTGAAAGACAAAATATGTTAATTGAGAGAAGTTTTGTAATGACTTGTAATATTTATTGAAGTTTAAATAATCCGCGAAAGTTTTATTTAACTATGATATTTAGAACTGTGTTTATGAGTAAATCCAACGTCCAGTGTAGGGCACCGGGAACGGGGCCTTACATGAAGCAGACTAGACCAATTGATTAAACCTATTTGGAAAACTCGTTTGATTACACCTATAATCAAAAGAGATCTTTGATCTTACTGATTGACATAACTTAATCTGAACAATTTGTTTGGATGAATAATATTCTAATTGATTACAAGTTTAACGGTTTCATAAACGCAATCGGCTTAATGGTTAAAGATAAACAGGTCAACGACTCTAAGAACCTAATCCTAAAAGTTGATGACCACAAATCAAATAACTGATAAAACTTCAAAGCATTAAATTACGAAAAACTATTTAAATGCACACACAAACATCAAAAGTTTTGTAATGACCTGATTAACTAGAACTCACTCAGCGTAGCCAACTTTTAGTATCCACGCATGTGAGTAGGATGAGACATCTAGCTTGAGGAGGACACATGGTGGAAGAATAAGAAACTGGTATCTGAAGACCTGTGACTTTTTATTTAAATGATGTTTATGTTTGAAAGACAAAATATGTTAATTGAGACAAGTTTTGTAATGATAAATGATGTTTATGTTTGAAAGACAAAAGATGTTAATTGAGACATGTTTTGTAATGACTTGAAATGTTTATTAACGTTTTAATATTCCGCGAAAGGTTTATATAACTCTTATATTTAGAACTGTGTTTATAAGTAAATCCAACGTCCAGTGTAGGGCACCAGGAACGGGGCCTTACATGAAGCAGACTTGACCAATTGATTAAACCTATTTGGAAAACTCGTTTGATTACACCTATAATCAAAAGATATTTTGATCTTACTGATTGACATAACTTAATCCGAACAATTTGTTTGGATGAATAATATCCTAATTGATTACCAGTTTAAGGGTTTGATAAATACAATCGGCTTAATGGTTAAAGATAAACAGGTCAACGACTCTAAGAACCAAATCCTAAAAGTTGAAGACCACAAAATCAAATAACTGATAAAACTTCAAAGCATTAAATTACGAAAAACTATTTAAATGCACAAACAAACATCAAAAGTTATGTAATGACATGATTAACTAGAACTCACTCAGCGTAGCCGACTTTTAGTATCCACGCATGTGAGTAGGATGAGACAGCTAGCTTGAGGAGAACACATGGTGGAAGAATAAGAAGCTGGTATCTGAAGACCTGTGACGTTTTATTTAAATGATGTTTATGTTTGAAAGACAAAATATGTTAATTGAGAGAAGTTTTGTAATGACTTGTAATATTTATTGAAGTTTAAATAATCCGCGAAAGTTTTATTTATCTATGATATTTAGAACTGTGTTTATGAGTAAATCCAACGTCCAGTGTAGGGCACCGGGAACGGGGCCTTACATGAAGCAGACTTGACCAATTGATTAAACCTATTTGGAAAACTCGTTTGATTACACCTATAATCAAAAGAGATCTTTGATCGTACTGATTGACATAACTTAATCTGAAAAATTTGTTTGGATGAATAATATTCTAATTGATTACAAGTTTAAGGGTTTGATAAACGCAATCGGCTTAATGGTTAAAGATAAACAGGTCAACGACTCTAAGAACCTATTCCTAAAAGTTGATGACCACAAATCAAATAACTGATAAAACTTCAAAGCATTAAATTACAAAAAACTATTCAAATGCACACACAAACATCAAAAGTTTTGTAATGACCTGATTAACTAGAACTCACTCAGAGTAGCCGACTTTTAGTATCCACGCATGTGAGTAGGATGAGACAGCTAGCTTGAGGAGGACACATGGTGGAAGAATAAGAAGCTGGTATCTGAAGACTTGTGGCGTTTTATTTAAATGATGTTTACGTTTGAAAGACAAAATATGTTAATTGAGACAAGTTTTGTAATGATAAATGATGTTTATGTTTGAAAGACAAAAGTTGTTAATTGAGACAAGTTTTGTAATGACTTGAAATGTTTATTAACGTTTTAATTTTCCGCGAAAGGTTTATATAACTATGATATTTAGAACTGTGTTTATAAGTAAATCCAACGTGCAGTGTAGGACACCAGGAACGGGGCCTTACATGAAGCAGACTAGACCAATTGATTAAACCTATTTGGAAAACTCGTTTGATTACACCTATAATAAAAAAAGATTTTGATCTTACTGATTGACATAACTTAATCCGAACAATTTGTTTGGATGAATAATATCCTAATTGATTACCAGTTTAAGGGTTTGATAAATACAATCGGCTTAATGGTTAAAGATAAACAGGTCAACGACTCTAAGAACCTAATCCTAAAAGTTGATGACCACAAATCAAATAACTGATAAAACTTCAAAGCATTAAATTACGAAAAGCTATTTAAATGCACAAAGAAACATCAAAAGTTTGGTAATGACATGATTAAGTAGAACTCACTCAGCGTAGCCGACTTTTAGTATCCACGCATGTGAGAAGGATGAGACAGCTAGCTTGAGGAGGACACATGGTGGAAGAATAAGAAGCTAGTATCTAGAGACCTGTGACGTTTTATTTAAATGACGTTTATGTTTGAAAGAAAAAATATGTTAATTGAGACAAGTTTTGTGATGATAAATGATGTTTATGTTTGAAAGACAAAAGATGTTAATTGAGACAAGTTTTGTAATGACTTGAAATTTTTATTAACGTTTTAATATTCCGTGAAAGGTTTATATAACTCTGATATTTAGATCTGTATTTATAAGTAAATCCTGCGTCCAGTGTAGGGCACCAGGAATGGGGCCTTACGTGAAGCAGACTAAACCAATTGATTAAACCTATTTGGAAAACTCGTTTGGTTACACCTATAATCAAAAGAGATATTTGACCTTACTGATTGACATAACTTAATCCGAACAATTTGTTTAGATGAATAATATTCTAATTGATTACCAGTTTAAGAGTTTCATAAATACAAACGGCTTAATGGTCAAAGATAAATAGGTCAACGAATCTAAGAACCTAATCCTAAAAGTTAATGACCACAAATCAAATAACTGATAAAACTTCAAAGCATTAAATTAAGAAAAACTATTTAAAAGCACAAACAAACATCAAAAGTTATGTAATGACATGATTAACTAGAACTCACTCAGCGTAGCCGACTTTTAGTATCCACGCATGTGAGTAGGAAGAGACAGCTAGCTTGAGGAGAACACATGGTGGAAGAATAAGAAGCTGGTATCTGAAGACCTGTGACGTTTTATTTAAATGATGTTTATGTTTGAAAGACAAAATATGTTAATTGAGAGAAGTTTTGTAATGACTTGTAATATTTATTGAAGTTTAAATAATCCGCGAAAGTTTTATTTAACTATGATATTTAGAACTGTGTTTATGAGTAAATCCAACGTCCAGTGTAGGGCACCGGGAATGGGGCCTTATATGAAGCAGACTAGACCAATTGATTAAACCTATTTGGAAAACTCGTTTGATTACACCTATAATCAAAAGAGATCTTTGATCTTACTGATTGACATAACTTAATCTGAACAATTTGTTTGGATGAATAATATTCTAATTGATTACAAGTTTAAGGGTTTGATAAACGCAATCGGCTTAATGGTTAAAGATAAACATGTCAACGACTCTAAGAACCTAATCCTAAAAGTTGATGACCACAAATCAAATAACTGATAAAACTTCAAAGCATTAAATTACGAAAAACTATTTAAATGAACACACAAACATCAAAAGTTTTGTAATGACCTGATTATCTAGAACTCACTCAGAGTAGCCGACTTTTAGAATCCACGCATGTGAGTAGGATGAGACAGCTAGCTTGAGGAGGACACATGGTGGAAGAATAAGAAGCTGGTATCTGAAGACCTGTGACGTTTTATTTAAATGACGTTTATGTTTGAAAGACAAAATATGTTAATTGAGACAAGTTTTGTAATGATAAATGATGTTTATGTTTGAAAGACAAAAGATGTTAATTGAGACAAGTTTTGTAATGACTTGAAATGTTTATTAACGTTTTAATATTCCGCGAAATGTTTATATAACTCTGATATTTAGAACTGTGTTTATAAGTAAATCCAACGTCAAGTGTAGGGCACCAGGAACGGGGCCTTACATGAAGCAGACTAGACCAATTGATTAAACCTATTTGGAAAACTCGTTTGATTACACCTATAATCAAAAGAGATTTTGATCTTACTGATTGACATATCTTAATCCGAACAATTTGTTTGGATGAATAATATCCTAATTGATTACCATTTTAAGGGTTTGATAAATACAATCGGCTTAATGGTTAATGATAAACAGGTCAACGACTCTAAGAACCTAATCCTAAAAGTTGATGACCACAAATCAAATAACTGATAAAAATTCAAAGCACTAAATTACGAAAAGCTATTTAAATGCACAAAGAAACATCAAAAGTTTTGTAATGACATGATTAACTAGAACTCACTCAGTGTAGCCGACTTTTAGTATCCACGCATGTGAGTAGGATGAGACAGCTAGCTTGAGGAGGACACATGGTGGAAGAATAAGAAGCTGGTATCTAAAGACCTGTGACGTTTTATTTAAATGACGTTTATGTTTTAAAGAAAAAATATGTTAATTGAGACAAGTTTTGTGATGATAAATGATGTTTATGTTTGAAAGACAAAAGATGTTAATTGAGACAAGTTTTGTAATGACTTGAAATGTTTATTAACGTTTTAATATTCAGCAAAATGTTTATATAACTCTGATATTTAGAACTGTGTTTATAAGTAAATCCAACGTCCAGTGTAGGGCACTAGGAACGGGGCCTTACATGAAGCAGACTAGACCAATTGATTAAACCTATTTGGAAAACTCGTTTGATTACACCTATAATCAAAAGAGATTTTTATCTTACTTATTGACATAACTTAATCCGAACAATTTGTTTGGACGAATAATATCCTAATTGATTACCAGTTTAAGGGTTTGATAAATAAAATCGGCTTAATGGTTAAAGATAAACAGGTCAACGACTCTAAGAACCTAATCCTAAAAGTTGATGACCACAAATCAAATAACTAATAAAACTTCAAAGCATTAAATTACGAAAAACTATTTAAATGCACAAACAAACATCAAAAGTTATGTAATGACATGATTAACTAGAACTCACTCAGCGTAGCCGACTTTTAGTATCCACGCATGTGAGTAGGATGAGACAGCTAGCTTGAGGAGAACACATGGTGGAAGAATAAGAAGCTGGTATCTGAAGACCTGTGACGTTTTATTTAAATGATGTTTTTGTTTGAAAGACAAAATATGTTAATTGAGAGAAGTTTTGTAATGACTTGTAATATTTATTGAAGTTTAAATAATCCGCGAAAGTTTTGTTTAACTATGATATTTAGAACTGTGTTTATGAGTAAATCCAACTTCCAGTGTAGGGCACTGGGAACGGGGCCTTACATGAAGCAGACTAGACCAATTGATTAAACCTATTTGGAAAACTCGTTTGATTACACCTATAATCAAAAGAGATATTTGATCTTACTGATTTACATAACTTAATCCGAACAATTTGTTTGGATGAATAATATTCTAATTGATTACAAGTTTAAGGGTTTGATAAATACAATCGGCTTAATGGTTAAAGATAAACCGGTTAACGACTCTATGAACCTAATCCTAAAAGTTGATGACCACAAATCAAATAACTGATAAAACTTCAAAGCATTAAATTACAAAAAACTATTTAAATGCACAAACAAATATCAAATGTTTTGTAATAACATGATTAACTAGAACTCACTCAGTGTAGCCGAATTTTAGTATCCACGCATGTGAGTAGGATGAGACAGCTAGCTTGAGGAGGACACATGGTGGAAGAATAAGAAGCTGGTATCTGAAGACCTGTGACGTTTTATTTAAATGATGTTTATGTTTGAAAGACAAAATATGTTAATTGAGACAAATTTTGTAATGATAAATGATGTTTATGTTTGAAAGACAAGAGATGTTAATTAAGACAAGTTTTGTAATGACTTGAAATTTTTATTGAAGTTTTAATATTCCGCGAAAGTTTTATTTAACTATGTTATTTAAAACTCTGTTTATGAGTAAATCCAACGTCTAGTGTAGGGCACTGGGAACGGGGCCTTACATGAAGCAGACTAGCCCAATTGATTAAACCTATTTGGAAAACTCGTTTGATTACACCTATAATCAAAAGAGATATTTGACCTTACTGATTGACATAACTTAATCCGAACAATTTGTTTGGATGAATAATATTCTAATTGATTACCAGTTTAAGGGTTTGATAAATACAATCGGCTTAATGGTTAAAGATAAACAGGTCAACGACTCAAAGAACCTAATCCTAAAAGTTGATGACCACAAATCAAATAACTGATAAAACTTCAAAGCATTAAATTACAAAAAACTATTTAAATGCACAAACAAACATCAAAAGTTTTGTAATGACATGATTAACTAGAACTCACTCAGTGTAGCCGACTTTTAGTATCCACGCATATGAGTAGGTTGAGACAGCTAGCTTGAGGAGGACACATGGTGGAAGAATAAGAAGCTGGTATCTGAAGACCTGTGACGTTTTATTTAAATGATGTTTATGTTTGAAAGACAATATATGTTAACTGAGACAAGTTTTGTAATGACTTGTAATATTTATTGAAGTTTAAATATTCCGCGAAAGTTTTATTTAACTCCGATATTTAGAACTGTGTTTATGAGTAAATCCATCATCCAGTGTATGGCACCGGGAACGGGGCCTTACATGAAGCAGACTAGACCATTTGATTAAACCTATTTGGAAAACTCGTTTGATTACACCTATAATTAAAAGAGATATTTGATCTTATTGATTGACATAACTTAATCCGAACAATTTGTTTGGATGAATAATATCGTAATTGATTACCAGTTTAAGGGTTTGATAAATGCAATCGTCTTAATGGTTAAAGATAAACAGGTCAACGACTCTAAGAACCTAATCCTAAAAGTTGATGACCACAAATCAAATAGCTGATAAAACTTCAAAGCATTAAATTGCAAAAAACTATTTAAATGCACAAACGAACATCAAAAGTTAACTAACCAAATGGTTAATAAAATCCAAATTCAAAACCAAGGTTTAAACATCAAAAGTCTAACCACAATCACAACCCTACTCCCGGAGATGGTTACAAATGGTTAGCCTTGCATCTTCATCTTGATAAGCTTGATTATGAAGTGGAAGGATGAAAGCATGGATGATTATGGTGATCGATATGTGTTACGATGGTGTATGATGGCTCCAAAATCACCCAAGGATGTTAGGATATCAAGAATAATCAATTTAGGGTTTATCTCGACTTAAATATGGAAGAAAACAAGCCCAAAACACAATTCCCGTCATACCTGGTCGTAGCCTATCGCCAAATCACCGTAGCCTATACTAGGGCCGTAGGCTATGGCCTTCAGCCTCTGCCTTACGGCTCCTATTGGTCCATTTTCATATTCAACTCGTCGAGAAATCCAAAATTCATATATTATGGGTTCTGTAACTCATTTTCAAGCCCAGTATATGCCCGTTTTACTTTAGATGCACACGAATCACTTCTGAACACCCCCCGATTGCATCCTTTATGCCCATAACTCAATTTCTTGCCATCCTAAGTGCTCCAAATTTGTTCATTTAAGCTCTGAGCACCTGTAAACATCAAACCACTCAAAGTACTCATGTTTGATATATAAAAACACTTAACATACACGAAATTAAACGCTTAAAACACATTCTTTTACCCACACATCACATCCCCACACTTATCATTTGCTTGACCTAAAAAAAACTCTCATGCAACACATACACGTCGATTGATGGTTCATAAATTATCATTATTAATACTAGTCATACCCAATTCCCAAGAAATGATACTGTCAGGATTGATAACCCCCCAAATAATTTAATGATACATTTTGAAACTATGGAACCACCCAAACGAGTGATCTTTGTTTCCAGTTAAGGCACACATGTGCATACGCCTCATAATATAACTTCTCTTCTCGAGGTTTAATATTTAGACCAACATAATATGTGCACTATCTCTCTGCCCTCTAAGGAAAATTTTTTAAATTTACCTCCATCCCCACACTTGAGGTTGGCATTGTCCTTAATGTTTAAAATTTATCATTAAAAATATATTATTGAGAACGCGGTCAAAATTTACTGATTAGAAATTTTAAGTCGGGCTTAATGTGATGGTCTAAACATTTATACAATTACACTTTTAACAATAAAACAAATAAGCCACCCAAGTATACTTGTGCTCTCTCTAGACGGGCCCGGCTCCTCAAATCGCTAAACAGAATCTGCAAATTCTCACACGTGTAAAGGCATGTTTCTCACAACTGTAATGATAGGTCTTTTAAACCGGTTGCAAAATTGTTGATTTCAATTACCAAGCCAAATTAAATAAATTTTCAAAATAAAATTCGTTAAATGAGTAAAAATGTTAAAAGACCTAACTCATTTTCGTAGGAATCACGGTTGTATTTAGCATATGTAACAAGCCCTTTTACCCCAGGTAGCCCGGGTGGATGAGTGAGGTCTCGTGAGGGTTTATAGCGAACTACACCCACAAAGTTCAGATATAACAAAAATATACGCGTACTAGAATCAACCGTAGAAAAGTATGAACAAGCCATGGGTAGCTGCAACTCATGTCAAGATGATTCTTTACTGAAACATTGCAAACTCTAACTTTTCATGTGTGGCATCCCCACACATGACTTTTTCTACAGTGGTATGCTTGAAATAAAACAGTGGTATGCTTGAAATAAAACGGTTAAACAAACTACAAAAAATAAATAAAAAACAAATTGAAAAAATAAAATCTGGGTTGCCTCTCGTTCAAATCTAAGACTTTTAAGGTGTGTTTGGGCGGTTATGGTGGTCACATGAAACATTTACCCCCCTAATTTTCCCATAAAAGCTCGGTAGTTGACACGCCTCGGTTCTACTTCCTTTTTCATGTTCAGCATGTCCGAAAAACACGGCGGGCCGGTGTGAATTCATATTTACCTTCAGATTTTCCAGCATATGCTCCGTAGTGAACACATCGAGCCCACACACTCTTCCTTATCTTCAAAGTGTCAAATCTTGATCGGGGGTGAAATGGACATTTTCCCTCCGAGTTTCTCGTGTAAGCTCGGAAAGTGACATGTCGGGCCCACACTTTATTTGTCACACCCCAACCTACAGTGGAAATGTCGGGGCGTGAGCTGATTGCTCATAGCTCTCAATGTACTATCATGCAATACTTATAATGATAATATCTATTAATCAATTTCAAATAATCCAACAAAGTTCAAATACACAAAGTACAAAATTTCCATAAATAAAACAAGTAAAATAAAATCTAAATTTAAATCTTGTATTTTCTTCTCTGGCATGCAACCCTTAGTTTTCTTCAAAGGAGTTGGATAATCCTATCACACGATTACCTGTATATGCATTAAAAATACAATAATTTTGTCAACACTAGGTTGAGTGAGTAAAATATCAGTTTAAGTCATTATAATAATAATACAAAAGAGCAAACTGTGTCAAGTGAGATAAACAATTTAACCAATAAGCAATAAATATGTTGTCGGTTAGCTCGATGTCAGATGAAGTGGACGATGGCTAACACGATGAGCGTATGATCATACTAGTCTGAGAATATGTTGGACCTCTCCGAAAATGTATTCAAGTAAAGCATATAAGCATATAACACGTTAGGCATAAATTGTTAAACACACATGACTAACAGTTGCAAGTTGAGTAAAATATAGTAATAAAATATCTACGAACGCATATGTCCCCAAAATGGTTAAAAATAAGTAAAAAGAAGAGGAGTGAGATACTCACATCAGTAATTAAGAAATAGATAAACGAATGTGGTACGAACGGTAGCAAACAAGAGTCATGCTCTTCGGAAATTACCGATAAGAAATCCTAATAAAGAATAATTGAGGAAATAAATATGGATCGTATAACGAAGCTAAAAACTAGTTAGAGACTCGGGAATCGATGATCGAGTGTGTTCTTGCGAAAATTAAATATTACATTAATTTATTATCAAAGTTAATTCATCGTAATAATATGAGGTAATTATATAAAAATACTTAAAAGAAATTCTTAAATAAATATTTATAAAACTTTGGATAGATTATATAAAGAGAATTGTTTTAAATAATTACTTTAAACTAAAAATGCATTTAATGTAAATATATATATATATAAACACACACATATGTTTACTATTAATAACGATTTCTTTTAAACTAGTATTATAAATAATCAATAAAAGAAGTAAATAATAATATTTGTATAAACTATAATCTTTTATAATATACTTGAATTTATATATATTATATTTTAATATACTAGATAACGTGATAAATTTTAAATATATATATATGTTCTAAATTAATATCCTTTATATAAATTAAACCTTTAACAATTCTTAACATCAATTATATGTACATATATATAACACGTTAGGCATTAATTGTTAAACACACATGACTAATAGTTGCAAGTTGAGTAAAATATAGTAATAAAAAATCTACGAACGCATATGTCCCCAAAATGGTTAAAAATAAGAAAAAAGAAGGGGAGTGGGATATTCACATCAGCAATCAAGCAAGATATAAACGAATGTGGTACGAACGGTAGCAAACAAGAGTAATGCTCTTCAGAAATTACCGACGAGAGATCCTAATAAAGAATAATTGAGGAAATAAATATGGATCTTATAACGAAGCTAAAAACTAGATAGATACTTGGGAATCGATGATCGAGTGTGTTCTTGCGAAAATTAAATATTACATTAATTTATTATCAATGTTATTATCTAAGTTAATTCATCGTAATAATATGTGGTAATTATATAAAAATAATTAAAAGAAATTCTTAAATAAATATTTATAAAACTTTGGATAGATTATATAAAGAGAATTGTTTTAAATAATTACTTTAAACTAAAAATACATTTAATGTGTATATATATATATATATATGTTTTCTATTAATAACGATTTCTTTTAAATTAGTACTATAAATAATCAATAAAAGAAGTAAATAATAATATTTGTATAAACTATAATCTTTTATAAAATACTTGAATTTATATATATTATATTTTAATATACTAAATAACGTGATAAATTTTAAATATATATATATGTTCTAAATTAATATCCTTTATATAAATTAAACCTTTAACAATTCTTATCATCAATTATATGTACATATATATATATATATGTATATATGAATACACACACATATATGTATTAACCAAGGTTCGAAAAAGTGATTAATTAAAAGTTGGGTATTAACAAAAATATAAATTAATTAAAGGTTTTATAATATTTAAAGTTAATTTATGGATTAAATAACCAACATAATAAGTTTTCAAAAATAACTAAGGAAAAACGGGGATGGGAGGATTCAAACTCCTCCCCCCAGCGGTCCGAGCCCTAACCCAACCACCCTAGCCATTTGGGCTAGGGTGTTATTTGATTATAACACAAAACAAGTGACATATAAATTTCATATTAAATTCTCAGTTCAAACGCGTGAACCCTAAGATCTTAATTCGTTCTATAGCTTGTTATGTAACCAATTAGACAGGGGTTATTTAATAGTGGAAAAAGACGAACAGAACGATATAATTAATTACCTTGTACGATGATTCAATGAGGGTTAATTATAGCCGTATAGCGATGGGCCATGATGATGATCAAAACAGGTATCACGATGCCACAAAAATCTAAATCGTAATGGTTTTAGTAGGCGATGGTATATAGACTATGCATGTAGTTTAAATTGTGCTATAAACATATGTAGATGTATATTCCCAAATTTGCTTAAATTCGGTCACGTTAATATGTTAATACGAATCAATACTGATCATGAATTCCTAATTAGTTAGTCGGTGTTGCCGTTTATGGTAAGAAATCAACGAATATCAAATCAGTTTCGATTATAAAAGCTTATTGAGATTATGGGTAAACAGGTTAAGATACGGGTAGCATAGCTGGGTCAATGGGCTTAGGTTAAAGGGTTAAATGGTAAATGGGTAAATTATATACAATAATATAATAGATTTGCATTTAGGTCCCTGGACTATTGAGGTGGAAACACAGAAGGGTTAAATTGTAGTTTAGGGTAAAATTTGAATATAATCCAAAGTTATTTTATACATATTAATTATATATAATTAATAAATATTAATAAAATAATATTAACTCGAATCAGGCGACATTTCTTGGAAAAATTTCTCGATTATAAAAACGGGTCGGGTAACGGTTAATGCAATACTATATTTAAAATCCTAGTTGTTATAGTCTCATCTACTTTAGTAAATTCCGTCCCAAATAAAAGGATGCTACAACAAAACCATTAAATTTTGAAGAAAGGAAAATTTTAAATATAAATTTTATAAATAAATCATAATACAAAACTTTGAATTGTTAAATCAACGCTCCAAATGAAAATCCGATAAGAACACTTATATATAGGATGTACCAACGGCGTATCCACCATGTCCTTGTCATCTTTACATTTGTACCGTTATCCGACTACTTTCGATTCTATATTATGATACACAATCGTACTCATTATGATTCCGATGCGAGGACTTTGATAATTATGTTCCGCACCATAATTATTTAGATCGTCGGATGGTTCACATAATTCGCCTAATCGTGTGGGTTATAAAACATTTGAAAAACATGATTTTTAGAGAAAAGAAGAATTTTAATTTGTTTTGATTATATATAGTAGATAATCATTGTGTAAAATATTTCTAAAAATGAATTGAATTTTTGAGTTGTTTAAGATAAAATATTAAATTTTCCAAAACATCTTTTTGATATAAAGATATAAATCTTAAGAGTTGGAAAGGAAAGTATTCCTTATAGTGGATATTGAAATGGGTTAGGATTGAACAAGAATAAACAACTTAAATAGTAAGTATGGTATCGTAAACGATTGTCCTTGGAAAGTAAGATTAATTTTATTATATGAGATAAAACGTTTAAAGTTAATGGTTTATTCAAATTGTATTTTTCCAAAACCAAAAACAAATAAAAACTTGCTATAGTGTATAATTGATTCGACAAAAAAATGTTTAAATAAAATGATGAAAATAATAAAAGTCTTCTTTAAGAAAACTTAATTACGATTGATTTGGATTTATCTTGATGTATAACACCTTGATTTATTGAATTTATAAAAACTTGAATAATTGGGATTAATTTATTTGTGATTACTTGATTAGATTGAACTTGAATGTGTTGCAAAGGCGGTGTTTGATTTGAGTTGATTTGATAACTTGAGCTCGATGTATATGAATAAGTCGAGGACACACATGACGTAGATGATTAGGGTTTACATAGTTGTAGCAAGCACGTGTTGCTGGTGGGTAGGGTTAAGTAGACGGTATAGACCGTTGTGGGACGTCTTGTACACTAGGCGATGCATGGAAAGTACTTGCGAGGATGATCGAAGAAATTATATTGGGTGCAAAAAAGACATGAGGATTGAGTTGAATGATGAAAGTTACTAGTGGGCATAACGAGTGAATACCGTTGTAAAGTTTCTTGCTCGGAGTACTTTGATTTTTGTCAAGGTTGATGATTGATTTAACTAACAGGATAGTTTTTATGATTAGACTTGCACTTGTTGGTTTTCGTACATACTTCATACTTTCTTACTTTCGTTTATAACCTACTTACTTACCTTCGTTCCTTCTCTCTTTCGTATACATTCATTATGTTTTAAAGAGCATTACGCCCTATAACCTTCACATACCTTATTAGGGTATGCAACTCTTTAACCTTCGCGTATATTGTTAGGTTATGCAACCCTTAAACCTTCGCTTATATTATTAGGGTATGCAACCCTTTAACCTTCGCATATATTATTAGGGTATGCAACCATATAACCTTCGCATATATCATTAGTGTAAGGCCCCGAACCCGGTGACCCTACTTTAACGTCGGATTTACTCATAAACACAGTTCTTCAATCAGAGTTTATTAAAACTTTTCGCGGAATATAAAACATCAATCATTTGTTACAAAACATTAAATCTTTTCTTTGATACCATAACACAAAACTTTATATTTAAAACATCTTTACTTCTTTCTTCAGATGCCAGCCGTTCAATCCATGCCGTGTGTCATCCTCATGCTAACTCTATAATCAGCTCACCTGCGTGCATACTAAAAGTCAGCTACGCTGAGTGAGTTCCAGTTAATCGAACGCCATACAATACATACACATACATACATATCTGTAGATACATATCCATACTTCACTAGTTACCCTTCTGTTCTACATACATACTTGCTACCATACATACATACATACATATCTACAATCACTAACCTCAGTCTACCGAGAGTACGTTCATAGTTCACCGTCTATACCTGTACTCAAGGTCGTGAACACGTACAAGGTTCGCAGTCCTTACCTATGTTCACCATTTATGGTACGTACAAGGATCGCGGTCCTTTCCTATACCATAGTACATCCACAACACGTACAAGGTTCGCAGTCCTTCCCTATGTTGCAACCTAATTCATAGCACGTACGAGGTTCGCAGTCCTCCCCTATGCTACAAAATCAGCACGTATAAGGTTCACAGTCCTTTCCTATGCTGACGCCTATCTACATTACGTATAAGGTTCGCAGTCCTTATCTACGTTTACATATATCATCTACTTCACGTATAAGGCTCGCAGTCCTTAACTACGCCATCACCAGCCGAGTCTATGTCCGACAGAAGCTAGAGGGATTTGCCATCCTAACTTACTATGTCGAACGTAGAACTCTCATGCCTTTCGTGTACCTATATACACATACTTACATTATAACATAAGAACACTCTAGGCATTCTTTACCTCATTCATTTAACAACCATACCCCTTGTCGTTACGTGCAATATTCGAAGATCGTTCACGCCCCGACAAGTATTCATTTGAAATATTCATACATCTACGATATATAATATTCGTACCTTTATTATTAACCTGACAGTACGCGCAATATCCGAAGATCGTTCGCGTACCGACAAACAATCATTCATATCTATCACACATATCACATATGACATACACTTATCACTTAGGATAAATGTATTAACAACACATCGAGTATGCACACAGCCCCGAAAACATAACAAGGAATGGGGCTAGAAACTCACCTGAATTCTGCTTCTTTTTCTGATAGCTGTAAATCCCTTCTCTAACTGAGCTCGGCTGACTGTACAAGTTACACGTATCAATACTCGTCTGATCTAATCTGGTGGCCTAGTATTAGCTTACTTTAACTTATCGCTTTATAATTTATTTTCTAACCAAACTTGGCTTTAGGCGAAGTTAACCCTCGGGCGAACTTAGCTCTAGGCGAAGTTAAATCTCAGGCGAACTTAGCTTGCAGGCGAAGTTCATCAGGCGAACTTAGCTTGCAGGCGAAGTTCATCGCTTGAAGGCGAAGTTGCCCAGATGAAGGCGAAGTTGCCCAGATGTCCGCTGTTTCGGTTTCTGATCAACATTTAGGGCGATTTTAACACCCTTGTTAAGGTTCAATACCACCCACTATACTACCCGACCATTTTCGGTCGTTTATACACCAAAAGCTCGGATCTTTAAACTTCCAGGATCAAGA
The DNA here is from genome assembly GCF_021521415.1 of Bidens hawaiensis. Classification (NCBI taxonomy): domain Eukaryota; kingdom Viridiplantae; phylum Streptophyta; class Magnoliopsida; order Asterales; family Asteraceae; genus Bidens; species Bidens hawaiensis. Next base: position 125,199 of record NW_027493687.1, on the reverse strand, counting down.
ATCATACCTTTTGAGCTTGTTTGGATCTCGTTTATCTTGGTATCACCACTAATCTTTCTCTCTTACCCGGACCTCGCTCGATCCTTCCTTCTTTCTCGGCCCGGCTGGCGGCGGTTTTGGGTGCTTGGTGTGTGTGTATGTGTGTGTGGAGTGTTCTTGGATAAAGATAGAATGAAGATATTTTGGGGTGTTAGGGTATTTATATCCCTGAGATCCCATGGACCTAAGGCCCATTCTCATTTAACCCATCTTAATTAATCCAAGTCCACAACCCACATCCATTACCCAACATTAGCCCGACCCATACCAACTCCTATTCTTTTATTTATTTCCTGATAACCCGAGTAAACTTTCCCTCTATTATTAAGTAATATAATTAATATTATCTTGAAATTTCGGGATGTTACAATTAGGGTATGCAACCCTTTATCCATGCATTACTTTTCATTATCATTATCATTATCACATTCATACATACATTTCATAATATCATAAATACCATATTCATACATACTTCCTTTTCACATACTCATATCATACATACTACACTATACCTTCCTTAACAATACGTGCAATATCTGAAGATCTTTCACGTGTTGTCAAGCATGCATTCATAATATAAACATAACAATCACATTCATCATTAAGACATACACTTACCATTTATGGTAAGTGTATTAACATTCACATTGAGTATGCACAAAGCCCTGAAAACATAACAAGGAAGTGGGGCTAGAAACTCACCTGAATTCGGTTACGTTCTCCGTTAATCATTATCCCTTTCTTTAACTGAGCTATGCTAACTGTACATTAAGTACATGTATCAATACTTGTCCTATTCACATTATCCAACTTCAACCAAAATGGCTAAATCTGATCTATTCTAATGATCTTCTTTTAGAATACATTTTACTTAGAATATTTTATACATAAACACTAATGTATTCAAATGCTGAGTATTCAATTACTTTAGTATTCTTGTATTTCTTTTCTTTTGTTTTCACAAGCATGGGTTGTATTAGATTACATTTTGTTTAGAATCCAGCTTTATTCAATCCATAAGCACTCAACATACACTATACTCGAACACATTGGTGTATGAGTGTGTATACATGTGCTCGATTCTTGTATGCATTCAAATCCATATTGAAATCAAGATACTCCTTGTATTCTAGTTCTATGATGTATGCAAATTCTCAACTTGTATTCGGGTTTAGTATTGTAATCGATTTATATAATTCTGTTCGAGTCACATTGTAATCGATTATCTTAATGTATGCGAGTGGCTTCATGTAATCGAATTATATGCATGTATGCGAACCTTGTGATGTAATTGACCATATATAAGTATGCGAGTACAAGCATTGTATTCGAACCCCTAACGTAATCGAACTTACATTTGTATTCGAATTCCTACATTGTAATTGAATGTGACCTTTGTATTCGAGTTTAACCTTTGCAGTCGAATAAATCCAATGTATTCAAGTTGGACCCATGTAATCGCGTGTTACATTGTAATCGAGTTCTTGGATGTAATCGAACGTAAGCAGGTAATCGAATATAGCCATGTAATCGAGTTAAGCATGTGTATTCGAGTTTATATATTGTAATCGACTTTAAGGATGTATACGAATGAGGTGCATATTGTAATCGAACGGGGTCTTGTATTCGAACGAGCTGAACCATTTCGGTTCTTTTATCGCTATTAACCTTACGTTTCATGACCTTAACACCAGTTTATGGTTCAGTTTTAACCCATAAACGTTCCCGTTTCTATTTTCGGTCAAGACTTGACCCGGATAACAAAGCTCGAACCTTTATGGTTTAAAACGTCCATAGGCTAGATTTAGGGTTTCTTTTATGAGCCGTAATCCTAACCATTTTCATCCAGTTCATTTTAGGCATCAAGTTTGCAACTTTATGGTACATCTAGACCCGATCTACTTTAAGGTTAAGCTTCATGGTAAATCGTTCATAAAAACATAATCTTTAAAAGAAAAGAACATACCTTTATGTGTTCGTTAGGTCACGGTTAGCTTGATATGAAAAACTAATATTGTATCTTTTTCGTTTATCCAAGATTTATAAGAATCTAAGCTCTTCTGGTCTCAGATTTCCTTCTTTAGCTCACGACCGTATAAGGGTGTGTGTGTGTGTGTGTGTTTTAGAGTGTGTAGAGATTTATAAAAGATAGCAAATGAGAGATTTAGGGTTTTAGGGAGGTTTAAGGGAGTATTTATACTCTCTTAAGCCCATTAACCTAAGGCCCGTACCCATCCCTATAATCCATCTTTCATTCCAAGTCCATACTCCTTATTATATTTAATCTTAATTAAATATGAACAAATGTTTAACAAACCTAAATTTCCTTTATTTAATATTATAAAATTTGGGATGTTACAAGTCTTCCCTCCTTAAAGAGGTTTTGTCCCCGAAACCTAACTATTTCTAAAACAGATCTGGGTAAAACTTGCGCATCTCATCCTTAACTTCCCATGTAGAGTCCGATCATTTGCGTTGCTTCCATATCACTTTCACTAAGGGTATAACCTTATGACGAAGTTGCTTTTCCTCAAGGTCAACTATCTCTACGGGTTACTCAATGTAGTTCAATCGTTAATCAACCTCAATATCTACTAATGGCACGTGAGACGTGTCATCAGCTAGACATTTTCTCAGATGAGAAACATGGAAGGTCGAATGAATTCCTTCTAACTCTTCGGGTAAATCTAGCATGTATGCTACTTCACCCACACGATCCATAATCTTAAACGGTCCAATGTAACTCGGACTCAACTTCCCTGTCTTACTAAAATGAATAATTCCTTTCCAAGGCGAGACCTTGAGCATCCCATTGTCACCAACGTTAAACTTAATCGGTCGTCGCCTCTAATCAGCATATGACTTCTGACGGCCTTGAGCTGTAACACCCCGCAACCGCAGCGGAAACGTAAACGGGATGCAACAGACACCTCTGATATCAACCACATTGTTTATAAAGAAAACTGAATACATTAATATATTTCAGATTACATTATCTTGTATTTCATTACCGTCTAGGTGATACACACATCATACAACACGATACATAATTCTATTTATTATAATGTATCCTAACATTCCGCACGCAAATCTTACACACATCAAGCACTTAGCACGTAAGCAATCACTTCATCTTAGTTGTACCTGAAAAGCATGTGAGAAAACGGGTCAACTACGAATAGTTGGTGAGTTTCACAATTCGAGTAAACCATGATAAATCATTATCATAAAATAATACTATTATCGATGTAATTATGCTGAGCCCACAAGTGAAACCTCTGACTATCACACACAACCCCCGTGGCATATCCCCCGCCCACGGACCCGTGGCATATCCCCCGCCCACGGAACTGCCCCAAACCGCTATGTCTAACATTACATAGCAAAATATATATAACACCCAAAATAGACATGTGCAACTGGCTGGGAAACATCAGCAAATCCATGCCGGACCAGTTGGGTTTGTCAGACCAATAGTACTATCCACACTCTACCGGCTTTCAGTTAATCACTCGTGTTCCGGGGCCTTAGAATGTTAGCAACTCAGACAATTACCATCTTAGTACATTTCCGTACGATTCCCGTACAATAAAATATATATAAATCCACGCAAATCCATGCGTTCAGTATGTACTTAAACATTTCAGTAAAAACATGCTTCCGCCCCGAGAAAATATTTTAAAACAGTTCAGAAAAAGGGGCTCGTGAAACTCACCTTAGCACATGCAAGCAGGTAACAACAATCATTATCAGTTAACACGTCCAATCTGTAATATGATCCCTACGATCGTTACTATACACTCATATTAATATAACTTTAACCATATCAATCGGTACATCTGGGGACACTGTTAACCCAGTACTGTACCCGTTCCGGGGGCAATGTTAACCCAGAAACACTTCTCCGGACTCAGATTGTGATGTCGTTTAGAGTTCAACAGTCAAATTTTCTAATAGCTTGTTTTCCCCGTTTTGTGTGCCTAGCACGGTTACCCGTTTTTATGTTTCAAAAATGAGTTTGGTCACACACGACCCGAAAATAGTGGTTGACTGATAATTTAGTTTAAGTTGTGAAATTAGAGCTCGGTTTAGACGCCCCGATTGGCCGCGGGACCCGTTTCCGTCTTTAGTGCACCGGAAACTGTTTTATCCGGTAAAATTACTCAAATCATCCGAATATTTTCGGATGATTCATTTTTACTTGTTTAAATCGATTATATGAAAATAGTTCATTTTTAGGGTTTTTATACACCGGTCAGCTCGCTTAAGCGAACTTCACCGGTTTACGCGTTTTAACTTTAAAAGTTTGATAATTAGCACAAATAATTATCCGTTTAATCTCGGATCTTGAAATTTTGCACAAACCACTTTTTGACAGTGGGGAATTTTATAAAAATATTTCCAGAATTAATTTTTATATTTAAAATTTATTTATCTATTTTTAAACACCATTTAAACACTAAATATGTCGTAAATATCAAACGATCTTAGAAAAATCAAAAATTTCTCCTGGATGTCCCCTGCCATCCACATAGTACCCTAATTTTTCCAGAACCAAAATCTTCTATTACATGGCATTTTCACTAAAACCGAGCTAGAAAACCCTAGAACTCGTTTAACCGAAAAGCCTACTTAGACTTCTTCAACGGACCTCAAATTTTGTGTGTGACTTATACATGATATAAAAAGATTATATGAAATTTTCTAGAATTTTTCATGATATTTAACTATTTTTCACCATTTTTGGCCAAAACCGAGCATTAAATTCACCAAATATTCATCCTTTATCCAAAAATTACCAAACATTCACAGAACTCATATTTTCATGTGTTTAACACCTCTGTAAAATTTCATTACCTAACTCTAAAGCATCAACAATCTGTCCAAATTTCCAAAACCGAACGTAAACCGAATATACCTTTCGTTTTCCGCCACTACAAGCTACAAACTCGTCTTTCCGCCTTATCTACCACTAAATACAGAACCTACAACTAACATACCACAATACCAAGCAAGTTACACTCACGATCAAGCCATTTCTTTCATGGTTTCGGTTATGATTCAAAAACAAGGATTTAACCGTAAAAATTCGTTTTTTATTCGTTTAACTCCTTTCTTGGACCAAGATCCCTTGTATAACCCGTATACATCACTTGATCATGCAAGAATCGGTTTTCATCATTGAAACCTCATTTTCTTGCAAATAACTCGAGAAGGGAAGATGAAAACGTGAAATACTCAATCTTTACCTCGTTGTTCTTGCTACAAAGTCTCGGTTTTTAGATTAATATGTTGAGAGAGTTGAAGGATTGATGAATGTTTGTTTAGAAAAAAGAAAATAATAAGGAATGGGGAACCATGGTCCGATCGGACTTGATAGGGGGGTGGGGTGGGACCCACCTCTCCATTCTTATCCACACATTTGGATTCTCGTAATCCGGATAATGTTTTGGATAATCTGGTTCAGTTCGTTTTTCGGTTAAATGTTTAATTCGGCTTAAAACGAGGCTAAAACGGTCGTTTTTCGGCTTAAAAATGAAATTTATATAGAACCGATTTAAAAACTTCAAAAACTTAAACCATGACTTTCATTAACTTAAAACATCATATTATTAATAATTGCGCATCTTTTTCGGCTTGATCGATCATCTCTTGCTCGGTTTGGTATTGAAGGTTTCGTTTAATGTACCGACGTACCATTAAATCGAAATTCTTTTTCTGTGCCGTACTTTACTTATCCCGAAGCATTAATGCTTCGTAAAATCACTAAATATTATAGATATCGTCTATAATTGAACCCTTGATTCGTTCGGGTTTCAATAACTATCGATCGATTAATCGCATATTCATTACGATGAATTATATATTCACGTACAATCAATACAGTGAACCATGTATTCTCGTATAGTTACTATGGTAATTCATGTACCCGACATTAAATATGACGTAACTATTGTCTACCGGTTAGGGTATACCGGGTTTCGTCGGAATCGTTACATTCTCCCCCCGTTAAGAAATTTCGTCCTCGAAATTTTACACGCCCACTATCCCCTTCCGAGAGAAAGGTGGGGGGTTTTTCCTTCAGAATTCACCCTCGCGTTACCAGGTATAATCTGATCCTCGCTGTGAATTCCACTTAATCTTAATCAATAAAGCTTGGTATGTCTAAACTGTTTGGTTTTCCCGTCTACTATCTCTACGGAATTATTTATGATATCAAGTATATCTTCTATGAGTACCTCCATTACTATTACTTTCGTTGCCTCATCGCTTAGGTACTTTTCAATCCGAATACATGGCAAACATCATGTATAGTACTTAGCCCCTGGAGTACTTTAATCGATAAACTAAATGACCAATCATGGAGATAGTCTCATGAGGTTCAATATATTAAGGAGCTATTTTCGGTTTTGCCAAACCTCATATCACCTCTCTAAGGTGATGCCTTAAAATGCCTTCACCTCCTTCTCGTGACAATGGTTTCCTTTGAATGTTGGCATAAATCCTTTGCCAATCTCGCGCTGCTTTCACCTTATCTTAAATATTATAAATCCGATTGGTTGTTTCTCGAATCAACTCAAATCTTATGGCTTGAGTGACGCCCATTTTCAATTTAACAATTTGGTGATAATTACTTCACCCATAGAAAGCTTCAACTCTCGATGCTTCCTTCCCCGCCTTCCAATAATGGAAGTAGGATGACTATTTCGATCTGAGATCATTGAAAATGGTACTCCACGACGAGATACCATTTCATAATCATGAATTTGGGCGAGAATTCATTGTGGTAATCGCCATGGATTGGGATAAAATGTGAGGATTGGTTAATCGATCCGCGATTACCCAATTTACATCATGCCTTTGATATACCTTGGGAATTTGTGTCCGAAATCCATTGTAATTTTATTCCCACTATCATTGGCGAATTTTCTGTCGTTGTGGCGTTCCCTAAGGTTTTCGGTGTGCAGCCTTATCTTTTGCATAACTTAAATACTTACCAACATACTTACCCATATCTTTCTCCAAACTCGGCCATTAATAAAATCCTTTCAGATATTCGTATCGTCAATAGTCCAATCCGATCCCGGATGTATGGAATATTTCGATCTATGCGCTTCGTCCATGATTAATTCTCGAAGGTCATGGAGGGTCGGGATCCAAACCCGTTCGAAATTCTTCTCATTGCCGTAAATTCCCTCTTTTTCCAATTGTTCCTCTTTCAACGCCTCCCGTTGAGCGACTCGGATCAGGTCCGAAAGGTTCGACTGGACTATCATCCCCAGCGCTCGCACTCGCAATGGCTTAACCCGATCTTTCTTACTCAAGGTATCGGCTACAACGTTAGCATTGCCGGGGTGATAACGAATGTCACAGTCATAATCGCTTAACAACTCGACCCATCTTCGATGAATACGAGACTGCGGTCTCTTATCATCTATAAAATTTGTACATTTGCGTTGTACAAAGGATTATGAGTTGGGTAATGCTAAGAATTCTTCAATAAACCGCTGATAGTCTCCGGCTAGTCCTAAAAATTTGCGCATTTCCTTTGGCGCCTTGGGTGACTGCCAATTTTAATGGTTTCTATCTTATTTGAATCTACGTGAAATCCTTGTTGCTTTACAACATGACCAAGAGATTATGCTTTCTGTATTCAAAATCATATCTCGAAAACTTCACGTACAACTCCTCTTGCTTTAACACTTCCACAATTTTCCTTAACCGTCGTTCGTGCTCTTCTTTACGTTGCAAATATATCAAAACATCATCAATGAATGCTATGACAAATTTGTCAAAATAAAGTTTACAGACTCGGTTCATGAGTTCCATGAACACTGCCGGCGCGTTTGTTAACCCGAACGGCATAAATAAGAATTCATAATGGCCGTAACGAGTCCGAAACGCTGTTGTTGCAACGTCCTCCTCTTGGATTTTTCATTTGGTGATAACTATATCTAAGATCAATTTTCTGAAAATAAATCGCCCCTTGCAGTTGGTTAAATAGATCATTTACTTCGAAGAAGTGAATACCTATTCTTGATCGTCACTTTATTCAATTCTCCCTAATCAATACATATCCTAACACTTCCGTCCTTCATTTCCCAAATAACACTGGTGCACCCCATGGTAACTAACTAGGTCATATCAAACCTCATCCAAAAATTCTTGCATTTCAGTTGGTGCAAGTCGGTAAGGTGTTTTAGCAACATGGCCAGCTTGAGGCATTAAATCGATTCTGAATTCGACCTGTCGGGTTGGCGGTAATCCAGGAAGTCCTTCTGGGAGAACTTGTGGAAATTCGCGTACCGCTGGGATATCTTCTATATGTTTTCTTTTAAATCTGTGGCAATCACGTTTGTTAAATACACCACGTCTTCTTGACGTAAATATTATACCATCTCAAGATGAGATTAGAGTGGTAACATAATACCGTACACTTTTCTCTGTATCTAATCGCTTCATCGTCCGAAAGAGAGCTTCTAATCATCTTCTTTTCATATTTGATTTCAGCTTCATGTTGAGTTAGCCAATCCATGTTAACTATTTCGTCAAAACATCTTAACTTTACTGGTCGTAGGTCAATAAGGAAAGGATTAATCGTTCAGAGTAATAGGATAATTCCGAACAATTTAGTTAACCATTAGGGATTTACCGTTAGCGATTCCACCGTATGGGGTTCTATAGTTTCACTAATCGGTATCTTTCCAAATGATAGGAGGTTAGCAGGAACTAACTTCTATCGACGACCGTAAAAATATCGCTGAAGCCCATTGATTTAAAACTACAACGTACTTAATACCACCTTTGGATCATGACGTGCTTTATTCGAATTACTCACAAAAGCACGGCTCCTTGCTTGATCCGAGGTTGATGCTTGTCTTGAGGTTCGTCTTCCAACGACACCTTGGTTCAACTTTGGGCAATTTCTCTTGAAACGTTCTGTACTGCCACATTCATAGCAAGTGCAACTGTTTGGCATAATTTGATTTCTTTTGATGGATTGTTATTGAAGCTGTTGGGTTCGGAGTGGTTGTACATGAATGGGTTGGGGTTGCCGGTCCACATGGCTTCAATTGGTTCTACAATTGGGGCATTACGTCCATCTTTACCACACCTGTGGCCTACTATCACTCGACATTCTTCTTCCTGCCGATAACCATATTTTCCACATTTCGGGAAGGATCCTTTATGCGGTTCATGTTTTCACACCAGAACTAGTCTTAGTATAATTCTGGGTTGTAGGGCATACCTACTTATTCACAAGTCTATTTTGCACTATACTTTTATCATTTCTCTTCTTTAACACTCGACGTCTCACCTAACGTCCTTCCATTCCGCTTCCCATAAAGTTAAATATATCAATGCTGGTTTGTGACACAACCCTTCCAAAGGTTGTATATTTTACAGGATTGACTATACTCCTTATCGATGGAGTTAGTCCCCAATATAGCGCTCACTTCGCTTAGTTTCAGGAGTAATTAGCCATGTTACCAGACATGACAATTCCTTTAAACGATTAGCGCGTTCTAAGTGATCAGCACACAACATTTCTATCTTCCATGGCTCAGTTTCCAATCTCTGAACTTAATTACTCGAATAAAAGTGCTCTAGCCCAAGAATTTTAAATTCCGACCATATCATCTGAGTAATAATTTTCTAACTATAATTTTGCACCATCGTGTTCCATCACGATACAACATAATCTACCAACATATCTGTAGCGTATTTCACTACACAATGTTCTAGACTCTTACCAATATCCTTAACCATTTCGATCTTTTCTATCCACTCGCTAATCTATTCCTCCCTTTACCATCAGTAAACTATTATTAATTTCCTTAACACAACCAACAAACATATCCCTCATACCGGATCTAATTCATTACGACTACTATTCATGTTTAGTTTATAACTAATACTTGTAGTCATAATAGTATTTGGTGGGACATTAACACTCTTAGTAATAACACTAAGAATTGAAATATTCATAATCATGTGATTGCTCGATCTATAAGTCTGCGATCACATTTGCATCAACACTAGCAGTGATCTGTGATACGACATTCGGTATCATCATCTGCTATTTTTGAGCAATCAACTGAATCATATCAATCTCCATCATTGGAGTTACTCTTTTATGTCATTCTGCCGTACTCATCCCGTACGCAGTAATCAATACTAATCTCACCGTATAACGCGTTACCAGCTCAATCATATCAGCAGGTACACATACACACCAAATATTATCATACATATTACACATACCAGTATCTAGTATATATGTCCCACAAATATAATATCATAAGGACTTAACCTGACGTCGGTTAACGTTTAAATATGTTTCATAACCCTTGTCACCAACTGACATATAGACCTTTCTCAACACAGATTAATGTTTACTATGCTTGATTTCAATATCCTTCTGCATGTCAGCATAACCGATACATGCTCATCGTGAGCACGAAACGATTACGTACCACGGAGTTATAATATCCGTGTCTATTTGTACATCTGGCATACACAGTATACCACCTACGAACGAATAACCAACTATGCTATAATGATTCCAACACCTCTTTGTGTATGGGTAATCATTCTATTCGAGTATACATGGGTATAGGCATCTAACGCTTGTAAGGTTAACATAGGGAGTTGCAAGGTTCAAGGTAATCGCGCAACATGGGTTGCCTTCAGATATTATCAATTACTATTATGGGAAACTCTATCGCTTGCCCAGTCAATGTCCTCCGGCGTTCTAGGTTCACTAGAATTGGTAATTCTCGATCTGGAGGTGGTATGACTCATATGTTTGAGAGTGAGAAATACATATATATGTTTCTATATATTATTTTCATCTGCTCATTCATTATCAATTTTTTTTTTTTACCTTAATGGGATAAGAATGGGTTCAGGTACAGGGCCGTCCATACATGAGGGTCGGTGGTTCAGGTGAACATAGGGGGTTATTAGGATATACGGTACCGGTGTTGGTAGGGTAAGGGATTTATCAATTTTGGTTGAGATTGACGGTTATTAGATATTTCTGGTTAATGTCAAATGGGAGATCTAACTTGGTACTATCATAACTATGGCCCGATAAGTCAGACTCATTATCAACCGATGCTCTAGAAATTTCAGCATCCTCGGTACTTTTATTATTTCATCCCCCGGTTCCTTATCCGGGTCCCATTTCTCAATACATTTACCCACAAGATATGTACATATATATATGTATACACATTAGCACGTATAAATAATATTATATACTTTACAAATATGTTGCCATTTTTACCTATTAATGTACCCAGTGACTTCCCCTGAATTTCCCTCGTGCAGACAAGTCTGTTATTATGTTCCGGACCATAATAACTCACTTGTCCATTCAAGTTCATCCAGATCCCGTCACTATATATTATTAGTTAATATTCAGATCCTATAATACTTGAGCTACTGGTTATATTTTAGGTATCTTTTAAAGACATCCTAATTCTTTTATAACCAATGGCTCTGATACCAACTTCTGTAACACCCCGCAACTGCAGCGGAAACGTAAACGGGATGCAACAGACACCTCTGATATCAACCACATTGTTATAAAGAAAACTGAATACATTAATATACTTCAGATTACATTATCTTGTATTTCATTACCGTCTAGGTGATACACACATCATACAACACGATACATAATTCTATTTATTATAATGTATCCTAACATTCCGCACGCAAATCTTACACACATCAAGCACTTAGCACGTAAGCAATCACTTCATCTTAGTTGTACCTGAAAAGCATGTGATAAAACGGGTCAACTACGAATAGTTGGTGAGTTTCACAATTCGAGTAAACCATGATAAATCATTATCATAAAATAATACTATTATCGATGTAATTATGCTGAGCCCACAAGTGAAACCTCTGACTATCACACACAACCCCCGTGGCATATCCCCCGCCCACGGACCCGTGGCATATCCCCCGCCCACGGAACTGCCCCAAACCGCTATGTCTAACATTACATAGCAAAATATATATAACACCCAAAATAGACATGTGCAACTGGCTGGGAAACATCAGCAAATCCATGCCGGACCAGTTGGGTTTGTCAGACCAATAGTACTATCCACACTCTACCGGCTTTCAGTTAATCACTCGTGTTCCGGGGCCTTAGAATGTTAGCAACTCAGACAATTACCATCTTAGTACATTTCCGTACGATTCCCGTACAATAAAATATATATAAATCCACGCAAATCCATGCGTTCAGTATGTACTTAAACATTTCAGTAAAAAGATGCTTCCGCCCCGAGAAAATATTCGAAAACAGTTCAGAAAAAGGGGCTCGTGAAACTCACCTTAGCACATGCAAGCAGGTAACAACAATCATTATCAATTAACACGTCCAATCTGTAATATGATCCCTACGATCGTTACTATACACTCATATTAATATAACTTTAACCATATCAACCGGTACATCTTGGGACACTGTTAACCCAGTACTGTACCCGTTCCGGGGGCAATGTTAACCCAGAAACACTTCTCCGGACTCAGATTGTGATGTCGTTTAGAGTTCAACAGTCAAATTTTCTAATAGCTTGTTTTCCCCGTTTTGCGTGCCTAGCACGGTTACCCGTTTTTATGTTTCAAAAATGAGTTTGGTCACATACGACCCGAAAATAGTGGTTGACTGATAATTTAGTTTAAGTTGTGAAATTAGAGCTCGGTTTAGACGCCCCGATTGGCCGCGGGACCCGTTTCCGTCTTTAGTGCACCGGAAACTGTTTTATCGGGTAAAATTACTCAAATCATCCGAATTATTTTCGGATGATTCATTTTTACTTGTTTAACTCGATTATATGAAAATAGTTCATTTTTAGGGTTTTTATACACCAGTCAGCTTGCTTAAGCGAACTTCACCGGTTTACGCGTTTTAACTTTAAAAGTTTGATAATTAGCACAAATAATTATCCGTTTAATCTCGGATCTTTAAATTTTGCACAAACCACTTTTTGACAGTGGGGAATTTTATAAAAATATTTCCAGAATTAATTTTTATATTTAAAATTTATTTATCTATTTTTAAACACCATTTAAACACTAAATATGTCGTAAATAGCAAACGATGTTAGAAAAATCCCAAATTTCTCCTGGATGTCCCCTGCCATCCACATAGCACCCTGTAAAATTTCCAGAACCAAAATCTTCTTTTACATGCCATTTTCACTAAAACCGAGCTAGAAAACCCTAGAACTCGTTTAACCGAAAAGACTACTTAGACTTCTCCAACGGACCTCAAATTTTGTGTGTGACTTATACATGATATAAAAGCTTATATGAAATTTTCCAGAATTCTTCATGATATTTAACTATTTTTCACCATTTTTGGCCAAAACCGAGCATTAAATTCACCAAATATTCATCCTTTATCCAAAAATTACCAAAAATTCACAGAACTCATATTTTCATGTGTTTAACACCTCTGTAAAATTTCATGACGTAACTCTAAAGCATCAACAATCTGTCCAAATTTCCAAAACCGAACGTAAAACGAATATACCTTTCGTTTTCCGCCACTACAAGCTACAAACTCGTCTTTCCGCCTTATCTACCACTAAATACAGAACCTACAACCAACATACCACAATACCAAGCAAGTTACACTCACGATCAAGCCATTTCTTTCATGGTTTCGGTTATGATTCAAAAACAAGGATTTAACCGTAAAAATTCGTTTTGATTCGTTTAACTCCTTTCTTGGACCAAGATCCCTTGTATAACCCGTATACATCACTTGATCATGCAAGAATCGGTTTTCATCATCGAAACCTCATTTTCTTGCAAATAACTCGAGAAGGGAAGATGAAAACGTGAAATACTCAATCTTTACCTCGTTGTTCTTGCTACAAAGTCTCGGTTTTTAGATCAATATGTTGAGAGAGTTGAAGGATTGATGAATGTTTGTTTAGAAAAAAGAAAATAATAAGGAATGGGGAACCATGGTCCGATCGGACTTGATAGGGGGGTGGGGTGGGACCCACCTCTCCATTCTTATCCACACATTTGGATTCTCGTAATCCGGATAATGTTTTGGATAATCTGGTTCAGTTCGTTTTTCGGTTAAATGTTTAATTCGGCTTAAAACGAGGCTAAAACGGTCGTTTTTCGGCTTAAAAATGAAATTTATATAGAACCGATTTAAAAACTTCAAAAACTTAAACCATGACTTTCATTAACTTAAAACATCATATTATTAATAATTGCGCATCTTTTTCGGCTTGATCGATCATCTCTTGCTCGGTTTGGTATTGAAGGTTTCGTTTATTGTACCGACGTACCATTAAATCGAAATTATTTTTCTGTGCCGTACTTTACTTATCCCGAAGCGTTAATGCTTCGTAAAATCACTAAATATTATAGATATCGTCTATAATTGAACCCTCGATTCGTTCGGGTTTCAATAACTATCGATCGATTAATCGCATATTCATTACGATGAATTATATATTCACGTACAATCAATACAGTGAACCATGTATTCTCGTATAATTACTATGGTAATTCATGTACCCGACATTAAATATGACGTAACTATTGTCTACCGGTTAGGGTATACCGGGTTTCGTCGGAATCGTTACATGAGCAGCTTTCATTCTTGCCTTGTTCTGATCTACTTTGTCGAGGTTTCTTGAACAACTTCCAAACTTCCGAGCTCTTTCTGACCAATCTCTCCTCAATATACAGGAGTTCTACAATGCATTCCATACAACGTCTCGAACAGTGGCATACCAATACTTGAATGTTAGCTGTTGTTATAGGATAACTCTGCCAGATGCAGATGATCATCCCAACTTTCTCCAATGTCTAGAACACAAGCACGTACAATATCCTCATGGGTTTGGATTGTCCTTTCAGACTGTCCATCTGTTTGAGGATGATACACCGTACTGATGTTCAATCTTGTTCCCATAGCTTCATGGAACTTCTTCCAGAATCACGAAGTAAAACGAGTATCTCTATCAGACACAACAGACAGTGGCACTCCATGCTTAGTCACAACCTCTTTTATGAACAAGCTTGCTAACGTTTCTGACAAGATAGCCTTTCGTACAGGCAGAAAGTGAGCACTCTGGGTCAAATGGTCCACTATCACCCAGATTGTATCATGATGCTTAGCTGTACGAGGTAGCTTAGTTATGAAATCCATGGTGATGTGTTCCCATTTCCATTCAGGTATCTCCAAAGGTTGCATCTTCCCATAAGGTTTCTGATGTTCAGCTTTGACTTGTAAACAAGTTAAGCACCTATGGACATAATCTACCACATCATTCTTCATTCCTAGCCACCAGTAGTCTCTTTTCAAATCCTGATACATTTTGGTGGATCTTGGATGAATCGAGTATCTCGACTTGTGAGCTTCATCTAAGATTCGACCTTTGAGATCCCCATGGCGTGGAATCCACATGCGGTCAAATCTAATCTTAGCACCATGGATGTTTTCCATCAGTTCATCTTGTTGCCCAATAATTCTTTTCTTCTTCATTAGTATATCATCTGCAAATACCTCAGACTGTACCTTGATGATTTCTCAAAGAGATTTAAGCTAACAATCAACTTACATGACTTCACTGTTGCAATAACTTCTTCATTCTTACGGCTGAGGGCGTCAGTGAACACATTAGCCTTTCCAGGATAGTACTTGATATCGCAGTCGTAGTCTTTTATCAATTCTATCCACTGCCTCATGTTTAATTCTTTCTGCTCGAAGAAGTACTTTAAACTCTTATGATCTGTGTAGATTGTACACTTAGTACCATACATATAATGTCTCTATATCTTGAGGGCATGCACTACTGCTCTAGCTCTAAATCATGCGTCGGATAAGTACTCTTGTGAACTATTAACTATCTGGACTCATAAGCTATAACCTTTCCGCGTTGCGTTAACACGCAACCTATCCCACGATGCGAAGCATCTGTACAAACAATTAAATCCTCGTCACAATCGGGTAAGGCAAGGATTGGAGCTTGCGTGAGTCTTTTCTTTAATTCCTCAAAAGCTTCTTCTTGAAACTTACCCCAACTGAATACTACCGACTTTCGGGTCATACCGGCCAACGGTGCGGCTATCTTGAAGAAGCCTTCAATGAATCTTCTATAGTTGCCAGCCAATCCTAAGAAGCTTTGTATGTTAGTCGGGTTCTGCGGAGTCTTCCAATTCGTTATTAACTCAATCTTAGCTAGGTCCACTGTAATCCCCTCAGGATTGATCACTTGACATAGAAACTATACTTCTGGCCACCAGAATGCGCATTTCGAAAACTTAGCATACAACTTTTCTTTCTTTAGAGTCTCCAGTACCTCTCTCAGATGCTCAACATGATCATACTCGCTCTTTGAATAAATCAATATATCATCGATGAAAACGGTAACTGACTTATCCAACATCGGCCGACACACCCTATTCATCATGTCCATAAATGTTGTGGGAGCATTCGTTAGACCGAATGACATCACGAGGAACTCGTAGTGTCCATATTCCGTCCGAAACGATGTCTTAAGGATGTCTGCCTCTTTCACCTTTCGCTGATGCTAGCCAGATCTAAGATCTATTCAAGAGAACCAACTTGAACCTTGCAGTTGGTTAAACAAATCATGAATCCGTGGCAACGGATATCTGTTCTTTACCGTAAGCATGTTCAACTCACGATAGTCAATTCATATTCTCATACTTCCATCCTTCTTCTTAACAAATAACACAGGTACGACCCATAGAGACACACTTGGTCTGATAAAACCTTTGTCGAGGAGTTGTTGTAGTTGAGACATCAATTCTTTCATCTCAGACGGCGCTATACGGTAAGGTGCTTTCGCGATGGGTTGGGCTCCTTGTATTAAATATATCTGGAATTCTATCTCTCGATCTGGTGGCAACCCCGAAAGATCCTCAGGGAATACATATGGGTAGTCGCACACAATAGGAACATCTTTCATTTATTTTGTCTCTGCCGTAGCTTTGACAACACACTCCAGGTAGGCACCACACCCTCGCCTTAATAAACCTTCGGCTTTTATCATCGAAATGAAATTAAGCCCTGAACGTTCTTTGTCACCATAAACTGTCACATGCACTACCATCCAAGGACTTTAACCTTATTATCCTACTCTTACACTCTATCTGAGCTTAAAACATAGATAACCAATACATTCCAAAAAACCCATCGAACCCTCCTAAGGTCATCACATACAAAGTAACAGGGAACTCATGTCCCTCTAACTCTATCTTACAATCCTTAACCATTTTCATTATATTAACCAAGGTGTCACTAGAGGTTTCTACTATAAAGGTTTCAGGCACTCAGCAACATTTTAATTTAGCTAATTTACTAAATGTCGTAGCTGCAAAACTCTTATTCGCACATGAATCAAACAACACATAAATGGAAACAACGTTTACTAGAAAAGTACCTGTTACGATGTCTGGGATCTGCTTGGCCTGTTCTTGAGTTAGCATGTAGGCTCGGGTCTTTGGTCATGATGGTTCAGCATCCTTCTTTCCCCTTCCTCCAGCTTCAGTACACTCCGGCCATATGGCCCGTCTTACCACACCGGAAACATGCCAGTTTCTCACTGCACTCATGAGCATAGTGCCCCACCTTTCCGCACTTATAACATGCGTTCGACCCAACTCTGCATTCTCCCCCATGTCTCTTTCCACATTTTCGACAAACATCAGTCCCAACACCCCCACTTGCACTCACCACCGTGCATATCACCACATGTTTTACACGATATCTTCTCCCAAACCTTCTGTTTCTTCTCCTTGGAGTTCCAGAACTGAGTATCGGGTCGTTTAGCATGATTGACCCACTTCTTATCCTTTCTCTCCTCCACCACCACAAAATCATCCACACCCAGGTCTTCATAAACCATCTCAGCGAGTTCTACTACTGAGTCTAACGTAGCAGGTTTATTCTCCCTTACTAGCGTGCGGATGTTCTGTGGCAGTCCTCTCACATATCACTTGACCTCTTTGCCTCAGTGTTAACCATTTCACGCACCAACCTAGACATCCAGTTGGACACTATAGTATACTCATGGTGTGTCATCTTTCCCGTCTTCAAGTTCAGGAACTTTGTCTCTGCCCTTTCAACTTCAGCATCCACACATAATCTCTCCATTACCAATTCTTTCAAGTCATCCCACCTCATCACCTTAATCTCATCCCGAGTCTTTCTCAATTACACAATTTCCCACCAATATATAGCTTCATCACCAAATGACTGAGTAGCATAGCCCAGTGCTTGGTCGGGACAACACTCGCTAATTCGGATAACCTTGTCCATCTCAGTTATCCATTGAAGAGTAGAGATTGCGTCTTCCAAACCAGTCAGCTTCGGCGGGTCACAACCTTTGAAGGACTTGTAGTTACACCCGCCTCGGCCTCTCTTCTTATCATCAACCTTCACCGATTGAACTTCACTTGAATCACCTTTCTCTCTCTCTCATCATCTTTCCTACCATTCTCGCCAGACCTTTCAGCAGTTCTTACACGACTTCTAGCAGACCCTTCAGGATTCAAGTTCTTCACGGAAGCTGCTACTACTTGAGTAATGGCAACTTGAACAATAGGGTCAACTTGATACCCTTTGTTGTTACTCGGATTTCGAACAACTACACTTCCTTCTTCCTCAGTGTTGGTGGCTGTTCTTACAGGAGGTCCTCGGACAATACGTGGTGTACCACGAAGTCCTGTACGTCCTCCCTTTCCATCAACTTTCCTAGCTCCAAGGATTCGTATTCTATAAGGAAAACACAAACATCATCACTCAAGGAACTATTTAGTACAAGGATAGTAAGGCTAACATGTAATAACAGTGGCCAACTATGTTTAGCTGATCACGTTACTTTTCGTGTCCTATACACTTCCCTTTATAAGTCTATTTGTGCTAAGCTCTACCTCTAACAGTTAGTCAATCAAATATTTCATATCATAATATACTCCTATCCCTAGCAATTAAGCTAGCATTCATTCATCATTATACTTTACATGTGAAATTAATCACATACTTTACCTTTACTGAGCTTGCTTGAGTGACACATGGCTATCTTGAACTGGCATCTTCTTTCTTTTCTTACTTTAATCCCATTCTCTTTTCGAGTCTAAGCAAGTAGGATGCTTAATTCTCTCGAACTTTGCTCTGATACCAACTTGTAAGGCCCCATTGCCGGTGCCCTACGTTGGACGTTGGATTTACTCATAACATAGTTCCAAATATCAGAGTTAATTATAACTTTAAGCGGAATATAAAACTTTTATTAAACATTCATAACAAATCATAAAACTTGTCTTAATCAAACACATTGTCTTTAAAAATTAAAACATTAAACATAATCATCATGAGTCTTCAGATGCCAGCCAGTTATTCACCTGCCATCCGCCTTGCTCAAGCCAGCTGCCTCATTCTACTCACTTGCGTGCATACTAAAAGTCATCTACGCTAAGTGAGTTCTAGTTAATCATACTACATACACACATTCATAAGTACTTACTTTCGTACATACTTCATACCTTCGTTTATAACACATTTACTTACCTTCATTCCTTCTCTCTTTCATATACATTCATTATGTTTTAAAGAGCATTACGCCCTATAACCTTCGCATACATTATAAGGGTATGCAACCCTTTAACCTTCGGATATATATTTGGGTATGCAACCCTTTAACCTTCACATATATTATTAGGGTATGAAACCCTTTAACCTTCACATATATTATTAGGGTATTCAACCCTGTAACCTTTTCATATATCATTAGGGTATGCAACCCTTTATCCATGCATTACTTTTCATTATCATTATCATTATCACATTCATACATACCTTTCATAATATCATACATACCGTATTCATACATACTTCCTTTTCACATACTCATATCATACATACTACACTATACCTTCCTTAACAATACGTGCAATATCCGAAGATCGTTCACGTACTGTCAAGCATGCATTCATAATATAAACATAACTATCACATTCATCATTAAGACATACACTTACCATTTAAGGTAAGTGTATTAACATTCACATTGAGTATGCATACAGCCCCGAAAACAAACAAGGAAGTGGGGCTAGAAACTCACCTGGATTCGGTTACGTTCTCTGTTAATCATTTTCCCTTTCTTTAACTGAGCCCTGCTAACTGTATATTAAGTACATGTATCTCACATTATCCAACTTCAGCTAAAATGGCTAAGTCTGGTCTATTCACATTATTCCAAGAGTTGTTTTAGGTGTAATAAGATAGGACACCTTGTCTATGACGGTCTTCTTATAAGGAGAAATTCTAGAAATATGAGACCAACTAAAACTGAGAATAAAAAGCACTTTAAAACTGATGATGGTAAGAATAATAACACCTCCGATTTTAAACGTTTCAAACTCTTTATCTTTTCTCATCAAAACTGTGCATATATCCCATTTCGGTTGGAGAGCATCCAGAAGCTTTTCTACAATTTCAGGCTCTGTGTACTTCAAAGAGTAGTTATTCAAATTGTCATTAAGTGATAGTATCTTGTGATGATGTCATCAAGTGACTCATTATTAAATCCTTTGAACACCGAGAATTGAGTTTTCAACAATTTCGACTTTGAGTTACGAATCCCGACGTTACCTTCATAGCGATTCTCTAAGGCTTCCTATAGTTCTCTGGCAGACTTGTACTTTCTAAAAGCATGTAGAATCTCTTGAGGCAGTGCCATGGTGATTGCAGCTAATGCTTTACTTTCAGCCTCATACATTTTCTTTTCATCATCCTCCATCTTATTGTACTTCTTAAGTTGCTCTCGACCTTCAAACATAGCTGTTGAAGGGATGTACCCATCTTGAATGCATACCCACATTTTTGCATCTTGATACTTCACATATTGTTCAAACCTATCTTTCCATGCAACAAACTCATTTCCTTTCAGAAGTTTTGGAGCTTTAGTTGCTGAACCAGCTTTAACTTCCATCTTTACCAGTTCTGTGATGTTTACTGATCTCATACTGGAACAAAACGAGACCAAGAATCCAAAGGCAATATACTATGAACAGTAATCAGCGAACTTATGAGAACTTCGCTACTAACTAACTTCGCCTTGGTCGCAACTTCGCCTGACCTTCTAACTTCGCCAATCTTCTAACTTCGCTGAAACCCTACTATATCTACGCTGAAACCCCTAAGATTGGTGACGGCAACTTCGCTGGTAGCATGGTTTAGATATGCAACTTAGATTTTTTGATTTCGAAGGTTGTGAGAGTAACAATGAGGTGCGATTTGAAGGGTATTGTTGAGAAACAATCAAAAGAATGGCATAACAACGTGAAACGATTCCGAGAATAGTCTATCGGAATAATTTTAAAACTCGTGTGATAATCCCGAACCACACAATCGAGAGAAAATGCTCTGATACCAATTGTAGGTTCCCAGCCGGATCTACGCAGGAGTATCTCGTAACACGAGGGTGCGGAATCCCCTACGTATACGATACGAGTGCTAACACGATGAACAAGTAAATCAAACGTAAACACACAAATATAAAGGAATGCTTGTTATATATTGAAAAGAAAAATAACCAAAGACACCACACACGTAACCCTTGGTCACCGAAATAATGTTCTCAAAATCCTGCCTCAAAGAGCCGAAGTTAGGATATATATAGCACGACAAGTTCGCATAACATGCTAGGCGAAGTTGTCCAAACTTCGCTAACCACCAATTTCGCTAAAACACTAAAGCAAACTAAACAAGTTCAAATAAGATAAGAATAATGTAACGATTACAGACACCAATAAACACGAGACAAATGAACTACTGGCATCATGCACCAACAGACTCCCCTTGGCAGTAGCTTCATATCTCTAACATCTTTCTCGTATCTTTTAATCGAAAAATCACATACCCACCGTCTTCAAGCATGAACGCCTTGTCTCACACAAACAGAGACCACCCTCTGGTACTTCTTTGCTTCGTCTTTCCTCGCAGGTATATTAAAAATCTTCTTGTCATTGAGTACCTGCAAGTCAGCTTGAGACAAATTAACCAAGTGCATTGGATCATACACTCTCAAGATTTCCTGTTCGTCTTCATCTTCCATCACAGCTTCAGCGATTTGACAATCAACATACCACCACTTGAGATCCTTCAACACATCCTGGGGCATTAGCTTCATAGGAACCTCTGTCAAACAACGAATCGGCTTGTACTTCATCACCATCCATGGCTTACCATCAGCCCGCATACCACGTTCCTTATCTTCAATCAGCTTCCCTTCTGAGGCTTCAAGAGCTCAAACTTTTTCTCCTTAAGAATCTCCTTCAACACGATCTTCCCAACCCATCTCGCAAAATCATCATCACTTCTATTTATCAATCTCAAATTTGCCAAATCTTTCACCTCGCAATCAGGCAAGGTGTTGAACGATCTCAATGCCTTATTAAAATACTGAACCCCATCATATCGCTTAACCACAAACAATTTTAGCTTTTCATCATACAACCAACAGATAATACCTTTCTTTGATTCAGCATAGCCCTTGATATTGTAACTTTTCTTGAACATTGTAGGTACCATTGGCTTCTTTGTCTTGACGAACCATTGAGCACAACCTTCTTTCCACCTAGGCTGCTCCTCCGACTCAGAATCACCCGACACATTTTAATCTTGAACCACATTTTCTTGGTCAACACTTGGAATATCATGCTCAATACTATAATCAACTATCTCACCTTCCTCTAACCTAATACCAATCTCTATCTGTTCCCCAATTTTCTCAATCTCACTAATAGTCAGCACATCGTCACCCAACTCATCCTCATCATTAACAACCACTATCTCATCACCTGCACTACCTGACGGACCAGCAAACTCCCCCTGAGATGTGGAGGCTCCAAGAGTTTGTTCAATTCTTGGCAGCTCACCACCTGCATCTTTCAATGCATTGGGATCATCATCTCTGTCCTGTCTTTGCTTTGTTCTTAACTCATCACCTTTGCAACTCGACTCCCTCTGAGATGCTAAGAACTGCTTCAGCTGATCAAACAGCTTACCATGCTCAACCAGCAGTGCAGTCTAAAGTTGATTCTCTGCCACCAGGCGATTAATGGCTTGAGTCTAAATAACGTTTACCCTTGACTGTTCAGCAACCACCCTTTCAAGAGCTGCAATCCTCTCAGAATCAGACAAATTTGGATCAAAATCAAAGTTTGTGTGACAGGTATCCTGAGCATACGGTGGTGGAATTTCCAAGCTTACAGGAATACTAGAAGTAGGC
Source organism: Bidens hawaiensis (assembly GCF_021521415.1). NCBI lineage: Eukaryota > Viridiplantae > Streptophyta > Magnoliopsida > Asterales > Asteraceae > Bidens > Bidens hawaiensis. The sequence continues at coordinate 101,836 of NW_027493687.1, read as the reverse complement.
TGTATAGTAGCAGAGGGTGAAATTGAAACAAACAATCCGGCGGTAGCTGCCAACGTAGACTCAACAAACATAGCTACCACTTCAGTTGGAGTGAGAGTAGGTGGTGGCAAGGACACAATCTCCGGTGCTGACATCTGGACCGTAGATGGAGCTATACTAGATGGTGCAGATACAATCTCCATTGGTACACTAGAGGTCACAGGCAACGGATCAGCCGAAGAAGAAGGTAACATAGACATACCAGATAACGATGGTGGGGAAAAATGGACAACCCTTGACTTTCACCAACTCTTTCCTTCTTTGATCTTCGTACCAAACGATACAAATCCTCCTCAAAATCTGATTCACTATCATCCGAGACTTTCTTTCGTTTGCCATGGATTCGTTCTTGTCTGGAAAGAACTCGCTGTGCTTCAACAACATCATCAGTGGAGGAATCAGAAATAGTTCCCTCAGAATCCTCCACAGTTGCAACAGACGGACCCACATTCACACCAGAAATTGCAGCTATAGAAGCTTGATGTTCAGCAGGATCTACCGTACCCATATAAAAGAAACCTTGCCCCTCCAAAGGCAACTTCAATATCATCTTGTTCTGCAGGAGCTGCAACAGGATCAACCATAGGTGCTTGTTGTACCACGGGTGGTGGTTGAATCACAGGAGGCGGTTGAGGGATATTAGCATGTTGCGGTACTGGATCATTAAATTCATCTTCTGGAGGAGCAACATAATCAGGATTCACTAAATACCCAAACAATGCAGTGTGCCTTGGACGAAGTTCAGACTTGCTACGAGCACTAGATGACCTACACTGAGCAAAGATTCTCTTGCTTATACTTTCAACATAGGAGATAGGACGACGTTGTGGCAGATTATGAGCAACATGATTGAAAATCATCTGTAAGAATCTTGGGTACATCAAGAACCGTTCCCGTGCCAATGCTCGTCGCTGACGATCGATCTCGTAAAATACCATTTGACTGAAACTATTAGGCTTGTTGTAAGTCAGTGCAGCCATTGCAGATTGCATTGTCGCACCCATACCATCTGTACCAGCCTTGCGACCAGACAAGCACACAATCATCACGTGCATCAAAAATCTCCACTGATCCAATAGAAACCCCTTACGCTTTTGAGAATCGTCCAACGGACCTGAATAACCCATACGAAGAAACGCTCCAGTCCTGAAAGAAGCTGAAAACTCAATAGGATCCTCAGTGGTTTCAACCCCGAACTGTAAGGCTTCCCTGATCTGATTTGCCGAGAACTGTACCACTTGATTGTTCACAGTAGCACGCATCACTGAAGGTTCAACCCGATAGTCATTTTCAACTGTCCTCCAGAAATCTTCAATGTTAGGTAGAGATATCGGTAGAGTAGTTGTAAAACCCAGTGGCGAAGTTAAGATAACTTCGCCACTGGGTTTTATAGTTTTTGAAAAACCCAGTTGCGAAGTTAAGATAAATTCGCCCAGTTGATAAGTTCGCTTAAAAGATAAGTTCGCCAGAAAGATAACTTGGCCATAGCGAAGTTAATTGTTTACAAAATGATCAAAAATGAGCAACCAAGAGTTTAAAGAAGAAAAAGCATAAAACCAACTTCATAACAAATATTAAAAAAGAACGGGATCAAATTTCAGTCATGAAGAACCCAGCATGTTTTTAGAAAAGATCCGAACAGGAATCATACTGATTAAGAGGCTGTCACACAGATCCATGTTCAGCGTTATTATGACATAGAGAAACAGGTTGTAGGCAGGTATATGACTTAGTATGGTTTTCATTGCTTCTATGATACTGATTAAGTTTAATTAAGCTCAAAATTTAGATGTACATCACTTGAGAAATTGTGATGTCTCCTATCTATTCTCAAAGCGTATTTGGCTTTCCCCATATCACCCCGATTTGACTTCGACCCGTAGTGTCTGATCAATCATTATGCAGTCTCTTCGATACTTTCAAATTGTTGTCACAAGACTCAGTTGATGCTATGTCTTTGATATTTGAGAACAAATAATCTTAGCAAGACTTATCGATAATAAGATGTTTTTTAACTATAACAAATGCCTGCAAGTCCCGAATCTGGATCACTGCAGAGAACTAACACAATCTTCACGGGGGATCAAGACACTCACGGGCTCGTGTAAGACTGGGTAATTACTTTTCTTCCTATCATTCGAAGAGATATATGTGGAGACATGCACATTTCAAAATGACTCTCCACAGTAAATCGAATAGTTTTAGTTTATATCACTTCTGCTTTTACGCACCATAGAAAGCTACCATAACAAACAATGACTGTTCTAGAGTCTTTTAGGCCTAACTTCACCGGTTAGGCACACAAAATCAGTTTATCTATCACTTTCTAAGGTTTGATCAATTTTCACTTTTAACACCAATATTGAAACTTCTTGCGAAGTTATAGACTGAAAAAGTATATCATTTCCTTAAAAAAATTTAAAATTCAGACGCCCCAATCAAGTTAAAGTCTTTAGGTAAACGGCTATCCCGAAAATCCAGTGGATCAGCCGGACCAACCACATATAAATATATGTCCTTCCGACTATGTATGATCGACTAATTTTCAGCGAAGGAATAAAACCCACCATAACCGCCCCGGTCGCTTTCAGTTATTAGGTTAATGGCTATCCTTATAGTCTACATGTAAATGTAAGGACCAAACATATGCAGGAATATGTCCTTCAAACTTAAGCTATCAACATAGTTTTAGCGATAGTGATGTTTTTTTTTAAACACAAGGAAAACAAGGTTACTCGGGATTGATCATCCCCTTAAGCTCAACAAGGTTTTGAAAACGGGATCGGTAAACGCTTTTGTAAAAAGATTGGAAAAATTATCCAGTGAATCAACATTTTCAAGCACAATTAATTTCTTCTCAGCACAATCCCGTATGAAGTGATGACGAATGTCAATATGTTTAGTTTTACTGTGTTTAACGGGATTGTTAGTTACTGAGATTGCAGCAGTGTTATCAATGCAAATAGGAGTTTGAGTGAAATTCATACCATAATCGCGAATTTGTTGTTGTATCCAAAAATCCTGGGAGCAGCAGTTCGATGCTGCCATGTATTCTGCTTCGCAGGTGGATATGGCTACAGAGGTCTGCTTCTTGCACTGCCACAACACCAATCTTCCTCCAAGAAACTGACAGCCACCTGTTGCTGATTTCCTGTTCTGATTGCATCCTCCATAGTCAAAGTCGGTGTATGCTACCAGTTCCAGATCTCCTCCTTTTGGGTACCAGAGACCCAACTTGGGCTGTACTTTAATGTACCGCAGAATCCTCTTCACTCCCTTCATGTGTGATCCTTGGGGGTTTGCCTGAAAACAAGCACAAAGACAAACTGCAAACAAAATATCAGGTCTAGAAGCAGTTAAATACATCAAAGAACCTATATTTTCTCGATACTTAGTGGGATCCACATCGTCATCACTTTCTGAATCAGCACCCAGTTTGTGATTAACACAGATTGTTGTGTCAAACGGGGTGGAGTCGTCCATCTTAAAACGCTTGAGGACATCGTGGACATACTTAGTTTGATGAATGAACATGTCATCCTTCTTCTAGTCTACTTGTAAACCCAAAAAGAAAGTTAATTCCCCCATGGCGCTCATCTCAAACCTTTTCTTCATGACTGTTTCAAACTCCTGACACATAGAGAGTTTTGAGGCAGCAAAGATGATGTCGTCCAAATAGACTTGGACAAGAAGAAAATCACTCCCATTCCCTTTCACAAACAAAGTAATGTCGATCTTTCCTCTCTCAAATCCATTTTCCAACAAGTAATCTGACAGAGTTGCGTACCAAGCTCGTGGGGCCTGATGGGCCATAAATACTTTGCTGAGCTTGTACACATGATCAGGAAAGTCTGGGTCAAGGAAACCCAGAGGTTGCTCGACATATACCACTTCATCGACTTTTCCATTAAGAAACGCACTTTTAACATCCAACTAAAACTCTTTCATCTATTTGTGTGCAGCAAAGGCCAGGAACAGTCGAATTGCCTCCAATCTTGCCACAGGAGAAAAAGCTTCATTGTAGTCTATCCCTTCCTGTTGGTTAAACCCTTTGACAACTAATCTTGCCTTCTTACGAATGATTACCCCATTTTCATCTCTCTTGCATTTGAAAACCCACTTAGTGCCGATAGCAGTCACATCATGTGGTTTTTCAACCAACTGCCACACTTCCATTTTGTCAAACTGTGCCAGTTCTTCTTGCATGGCTTCTACCCACGAGCTATCCTTTAATGCCATCTGATAGTTCTTTGGTTCAATCTGACTGATGAAACATGCATACAAGCATTCATTCATAATACTAGTGTCTCTAATGCTTGCATACACACAGGTGTTTTCCTCCACACTTCTTCTGGTTCGCACACCATCAGAAGGGTTACCGATAACATTCTCCAGGGGATGATTCTTGTGGATCTTAGTCGTTTGAATGGGATCCACTTGTAAGTTTTCATCAAGATTTGAAGAGAGTTCATCTGAGTTGTGTTGAGTGTGAAACGGATTGAAAAAGTCTTCTTCATTTGAGACAGCAGGCGACTCAACGGTATTTGGAGTGGTAGTGTGCTTTTCTCTACATTCTGGACGGTGTATGACAGTCTCTTCTTCATCGAATAGCATTTGAGTGGCCATTCTTTCTTCTGTCCCTACAAAATCCAAGTAAGGCAAATTAGAAGATTTAAATAACTTATCATAGTCGAAAGCCTCTACCGGTCCCATACTTGGCTTTGGTGGTTTATAACTGGTAATGTCAGTGTTACAGACCACCTCAACCCTGTGTTCGATAGGTTAAAGACTCTTCTGTTGGGTGTCCCAACAACGTAGCCTACGAGAATACCCTCGTCAGCCTTCTCACCGAACTTTGAGTTAGTCTTTAAAATCGAACATGGGGACCCAAAAGGTTCAAGACCTTTCAAGTTAGGCTTTCTACCACGCATAATTTCATAACAAGTTTTATTAAATCTTTTAACAGTTAAAACACGATTAAGGATATAGCAGGCTGTGGCAACAAGAACACCACGGGAAGTTTAGAATCTGCCATCACAGTCCTGGCTCCTTCAATTAGAGTTCTGTTCTTTCTCTCAGCTACCCCATTCTGTTGCGGAGTATATGGTGCGCTAAACTGATTTTCAATACCTTTCTGCAAACAAAACATCTTCATTTGATAATTCTTGAATTCTGTGCCGTTGTCACTCCTGATAAACTTGACCTTTCCCCCGACAATATTTTCTACTTTGGTAATCAAGTTGATCACCAATTGAACTGTCTCATCTTTTGTCTTCAGAAAGTAGACCCATGAGTAACGCGAGTAATCATCAATCACAACCAAGCAAAATGACGTGCCACCTAGACTTTTGACATTTACGGGACCGAACAGATCCATGAGAAGCAAATCCAGAATAGTGACAATTGAGTTAACCCCTTTGGAGTGATGTGGTTTCTTGTGCTTCTTTCCTTTCTTGCATGACACGCATTTGTCTTCAAAGTTGAAACTTTTTAAAGGAACTCCCGGTACCAGTCCATTCTTCACAATATAATTCATCTTTCGGAGATGGATATGACCCATTTTCGGTACCCCAATTCCAACTCAGACTCCGATGCTTTTGACAGTAGACATGATTCTTCCGTAGCGATCTCGGTTGACCGCATGTCCATAACATATGTGTTCTTCTCCCTTGGAGCTTTCATCACAATCCAGGTTTCAGGAATCTTGAAACCAGGAGAAAGCACGAGATCCTCATCCTTGGTAAAATGCACAGTGTATTCTTTGTCACATATCTGAGAGACACTCAAGAGTTTGTGCTTCAACTCCTCCACGAAATTTACCTTCTCCAACTTTATTCTACCATTCGTAACCATACCGATTCCAGTAATTTTTCCTTCACTTTCTCCTGCAAAACTAACTCTTCCTCCTTGAACAGCTTTCCAATCACGTAACAATTTCTTGTTACATGTCATGTGCAGGGAACAGCCACTGTCGACAACCCACATGTTGTTCATAGCCCTGTTTGACTGTTCCTGCACAATAAGAAACAAACTAAAAAGGAGGGACTCAAGACCTGTTAATCTTGGGTTGATCAAATCGATTAAACGGTATCCAACTCCTCGGCTGCCCAAAGTTTCGTTGAGGGAAGTTTCTATTTGAGCTGAATGGAGGATATCTAGAAAATTGGTTATGAGGCCAATTAAACATTTTTTAGTATCTAGCATTTTTGTATTCAAAATTACCTGATCTGTGGTTTCTTTTGAAAAATTGAGATTGGTTATTTGAAAACTTGAATTTTTCCAACGATTAAAATCGGAGGTGTTATTATTACTACCATCAGCAGTTTTAAAGTGCTTTTTATTCTCAGTTTTTGTTGGCCTCATATTTCTAGAATTTCTCCATTTTAGAGGACAGTCATAGACAAGGTTTCCTATCTTATTACACCTAAAACAACTCCTTTTGGGACAACTAGTGTTCGTCCGAACATTCGTTTCAGAAGTTGTAGCAGAAGATGGGGTTGTGTTACTGACAGGTTGTCTGACATATGGGGGAACGAAAGGGTTTAAAGAAGATTTCTTTTCATCAAAAACATAACTCTCCCTTCGTTTGAGTAACACAACTTCATCATCTTTGTTGACAGAGTTGAGGGAATTTGAACCTTGACTTGTGACAGGATAACTTGTCTGACCAGTTTCGTTACTAACATTAGTATTAACGTTAGTAGTGCTTTTATCGACTTTAACGGGTACCGTGTTGACGTTCACATTACCGTTACCATCTGATTAGTTTCAAAACTTACAGATGGCTGATTACAAGGATTATAAGTATAATTATTATTGAAAGGTGGTGGAACCTCATTATATCCAATTCCCCCTTTGTCGATAGGGGAACGTTGAACACTTAGGGCATGATCAAGCATCATGGATGAATTCCTAAACTGTTCAAGCTTCCTATTTAATTCCACCACTTTTACTTGGTAATCAGCTATCTGCTTATCCTTTTCAACTATAATTTTAGTCTTTTCTTCCACGACTTCATAGCTTAAATCGATGACTTGGATTTTTACAGAGAAACTATTTTCTTTATTTTTAGAAAAGTGGTGCTCCTCTTTTAACGTTTTTAATTCTTTATACAAGTTAACATACTGATCAGCTAAAGCATTTAATTGTTCAGACAATTTCTCACATTGTTCACACTGAGATTCCGAACATACCTCTGAGATCTGATCGTTCACTTCTGCCATGTATGCTTGATTCTCCATTGACTCTTTGTCACATCTTCCAATCTCTATGCTTACCAGATTTGCTTGTTCAATCACCCCCTCGACTTGTATATTCCAGTTATACCCACCGTTCTGTTGAGACACCATAGATTTAATTTCATTACCGATTCCATTCTGTTGAGTAGGCCTATTCTGACTTCGTTCCACTCTCTCATTTGTAAATTCTCTAGCAAAGTGTCCATTCTGTTGACAGTTGTAGCAGCGAACCTTTGACTTGTCGAAACCCGGTCTCTCTCCAACGAATTTTCTACTAGTCTTCTTCATAAACCTTTTCACCCTTCTTACAATCGTTGTCATTTGCCACTGCAGATCCATTTCTTCCATGTCATCAGCATCCATCTGATCATAATCCTCATCCAATGTTGCAGGGTCGGCTATCTTTCCCTTGATGTAGTTCTCATATGAGGCAATGAAAGAGGCATAAACAGCAAACTGTTGTTTAGCTGATTCACACTCATAGACATCTGTGAGTAATTCTTGTTAGAGGCATTGGCTGAGGAGTTACCAGCTGAGGATTGAGGTTTTGATAAGCTACTTCCCATTTCAGTGGGAGAGCAACCAGAAGCTTTTCTACAATTTCAGGCTCTGTGTACTTCAAATAGTAGTTATTCAGTTCTGTCATTAAGTGATAGTATCTTGTGATGATGTCATCAAGTGACTCATTCTTAAATCCTATGTACACCGAGATTTGAGTTTTCAACAATTTCGACTTTGAGTTACGAATCCCGACATTACCTTCGTAGCGATTCTCTAAGGCTTCCTATAGTTCTCTGGCAAACTTGTACTTTCTGAAAGTATGTAGAATCTATTGAGGTAGTGCCATGGTGATTGCAGCTAATGATTTACTTTCAGCCTCATAAATTTTCTTTTCATTATCCTCCATCTTATTGTACTTCTTAAGTTGCTCTCGACCTTCAAACATAGCTGTTGGAGGGATGTTCCCATCTTGAATGCATACCCACATTTTTGCATCTTGATACTTCACATATTGTTCAAACCTATCTTTCCATGCAACAAACTCAGTTCCTTTCAGAAGTTTTGGAGCTTTAGTTGCTGAACCAGCTTCAACTTCCTTCTTTACCAGTTCTATGATGTTTACTAAAGTCATACTTGAACGAAACGAGACCAAGAATCCAAAGGCAATATACTATGAACAGTAATCAGCGAACTTATGAGAACTTCGCTACTAACTAACTTCGCCTTGGTCCCAACTTCGCCTGACCTTCTAACTTCACCAATCTTCTAACTTCGCTGATCTTCTAACTTCGCCGAAACCCTACTATATCTACGTTGAAACCCCTAAGATTGGTGACGGAAACTTCGCTGGTAGCACGGTTTAGATATGCAACTTAGATTTTTTGAATTTGAAGGTTGTGAGAGTAACAATGAGGTGCGATTTGAAGGGTATGGTTGAGAAACAAGCAAAAGAACGGTATAACAACGTGAAACGATTCCGAGAATAGTCTATCAGAATAATTTTAACACTCGTGTGATAATCCCGAACCACACAATCGTGAGAAAATGCTCTGATACCAATTGTAGGTTCCCAGCCGGATCTACGCAGGAGTATCTCTTAACACGAGGGTGCGGAATCCCCTACGTATACGATACGAGTGCTAACACGATGAACACGTAAATCAAACGTAAACAAACGAATATAAATGAATGCTTGTTATATATTGAAACGATAATAACCAAAGACACCACACACGTAACCCTTGGTCACCGAAATACTGTTCTCAAAATCCTGCCTCAAAGAGCCGAAGTTAGGATATATATAGCACAACAACTTCGCCTAACATGCTAGGCGAAGTTGTCCTAAGTTCGCTAACCACCAAGTTCGCTAAAACACTAAAGCAAACTAAACAAGTTCAAACAAGATAAGAACAATGTAACGATTACAGACACAAATAAACACGAAACAAATGAACTACTGGCATCATGCACCAAATAAGGATGTATGCGAATGAGCTGTATATTGTAATCGAACAGGGTCTTTTATTTGAACGAGCTAAACTAGTTTGATTTTTTTATCGCTATTAACCTTTCGTTTCATGACCTTAACACCCTTTTATGGTTCGGTATTAACCCATAAACGTTCCCGTTTCTATTTTTGGCCAAGACTTGACCAGAGTAACCATAAATCTTGAACCTTTGTGGTTTAAAACGTCCATAGGCTAGATTTAGGGTTTCTTTTATGATTCGTAATCCTAACCGTATTCATTTAGTCCATTTTAGGCTTCAAGTTTGCAACTTTATTTTACATCTAGACCCGATCTACTCTAAGGTTAAGTTTCATGGTAAACCGTTCATAAAAACATAACCTTTAAAAGCAAAGAACATACCTTTATGTGTTCGTTAGGTCACAGTTAGCTTGATATGAAATACGAATCTTGTATCTTGTTCGTTTCTCCAAGAATCTAAGATCTTTTGGTTCCGTATGAGGGGGTGTGTGTGTGTGTGTGTATAGAGTGTGTAGAGATTTATGAAAGATAGGAAATGAGAGATTTAGGGTTTTAGGGAGGTTGAAGGTTGTATTTATACTCTCTTAAGCCCATGGACCTAAGGCCCATACCCATCCCTTTAATCCATCTTTCATTCTAAGTCCATACTTCTTATTATATTAAATCTTAATTAAATATGAACACACATTTAACAAACATAAATTTCCTTTATTTAATATTATAAAATTTAGGATGTTACATTTTTGTGTTGACGTGGACTAAGAAAGTGACATACTTCTTGCGTAAATAACGTTGGGCTTCTAGACGCGACATGAGGTTTAGTTTTGAGAAGGGTCTTTCTCCGAGAACATTTAGAATCACTCCCTTATCATTAGGGATTCGAATAAGTTTCTCGAGACATAAAATTTCTGCATGGTGGAGAGAGAGCCAATCCATACCAATGATAACGTCGAAGCTACCCATTTGCATAGGGATAAGGTCGATAGAGAACTTTTGCCCAATGAAAGTAAACATATAGTCATATTCACATGTAACAACTAATCGAGCAATTACGATTATGCATATAACGGAATTGTAGTAAAAACAATAAGTTGATTTTGAACGCATAACACACCCAAAATTGTAAAGCGGTAAAAGGGGTATGTGAATTTACTTACCTTAACAAGTGGATTAAGTGAGGACGAGATAATAAAAAGAACTAGGATGAAAACGGTCAAGCTCCTCGAGGTTTACCGACAAATATTCCTAGTTGTTAATGACAACATGTATTAAATATAATCATAAAGAAATATTAAGATCTATGACGGGTTTTGAGAGTCGGTGTGGTTGTGTGTAACATTAAAATATTGATAGTTACATTTTCGTTAATTATAAGGGTTATTATTATATTTATTAATGTTGTTATTATTATTATTATTATTATTCGTACTAATATTATCATTTATGTTTGCTTCCTTTACATTAATAAAAAATAGATATTGTATAAAGTGATATAAGAGTCGGAAAAGCTAAGACGTAAAAGTATCTTTATAATTAACAAAAATTTGGATTATTAAGGAAGTTATCATTACATTCATAAATATTCATACATACATATATATATAAAATATTTTATGGAGAAAGTTAAAAGTTCAATGACGAGAAAAACAACAAGTCTAGAGGTTTGGTTCATCAAAACAATGTTTATTCGTTATTGTGTATATATATATATATAAACATAAAATAAAATTGATTAAGAGGATTTAACAAAAATAAATAACAAAAACTGGTCCAGGGGGCTCGAACCCGCGCCTGGACTGGTTCCAGAGTTTTAACAGCACACGCACCAGCCATTAGGCTGGTGTGTTTAGTTTGCTTAATTAAAACCAGTTACTCACAGAACCCATATTCAACAAACAAACCCTAAATCCCAAACGGCTTAATTGGTTTAACGAGAGTCCAAATTGAATTAGGGTTATTGTTTGCGGGCCAAAAACGATCTAATAACTTAAATCAATTACCAAAAATGATGATGTAATGAGGGATAACGGCCGTTTAGGGTTTGCGGCTCAAGCTTGAATGCGAATTCAATTGTAACAGCAGTGTAGGGGTTAATTGACTTAGGGGTTTAGGTCGCGATGTAGTAAGGATGGTGTGGACGAGTTTAATTGCAAAATGATCGAGTTGATATAGTGTTTCATGGACCATTTAGGCCGCGGTTTGCCATTAACTAATTAGTTGTCAATTGATTGACAAGTCCCATGATTAGGGTGTCGGTATGATCGGATTATGGTACAGAATGATATGGTAACATTAATTTTGCCAATTAGTTCGTAAATTAAGGTCCAATAAATGGTGGGGGGGGGGTCTTTGGCGTTGACGGAAGAGGGAGAAGAGAGGAGGGAAGAAAATTGAATATTATTTGCAATTTGGTCCCTGTTCTATGGTTGTGGGTTCACAAGTGTATTAAAGTTAGTTAAGGGGTTGTTTGTACAATCTTATAACTATAATCAAATAAATAAAATACTAAACAATTGCGAGATTTATTGATAAAATACCCGAACCCGGGTCGAGGTAGTGATTACAATACGAAGGAAACGAAAAACCCAAAATGTCACAACACTACCATCATAAGGTGGCAAGGTAGTGTAATCCACAATCGGTGGGTCAGCAAACACGGCTGGTTGTCCCGTGTGCCAAGCATCATGCATCCTTCGGTGTCGATCATCAATGTAATGGTTATTCATCTCTTGTTCGAAACCATAAGCCCTAGTGCGATTCCATTGTTCTTATCGGTCATAGCTTTGATTCAATGCTCTCTCCATGCTGCCCCCATGTTGTTGATCAAAGATTGTTTGGGAAGATTCAGAACAATTCGCAAATGTAGGTGGTCGATGTTGTTCCACCACCTGTTGCATCGTCCCTTGGTTGGCCCAATTTGAATCATACGACCGTTGTTCATAATCGAATGCGCTTCCCAAATAACCCGATTGAAGACCTGCGTGCCTTTCACATCTACTCGATCCCGCTTGCTCCGTATCCATGGGTGTCACATGCGGATTAACTTGTTAATCCTCATCACCAGTCTCACCCTCCTTTTCACTCTCGGGTTCATCATCTTCACCCTCTTGCAACGGTCTTGCATCCACCTTTAACACTCTCCACCTTATACAATAATTTTTTTGTTTGTGATACCTTTCAGACTGTTTATATTCCCAGCCAGCCCCCAAACGTGTCACATCAAACGGCTTGAACCTCTTGTACCAACCCATATCACCTGCCTTAATCACCCCATACATTTTCAACAACACGGCAATCAATCTACAATATGGTATTATCTTTCTATTTACACTGTTCCTACTTATCCATACAGTAATCAACACCAAAAACCAATATGGAATAAGTGGTGCTCCATTTAACATGCGTATAAGTTTGGCACCTCAGGATATCTTACTTTAATCTTGTCACCCTGTCGCGGGATGAAACTGTGAGTACATATCACCAACATCAACTTTTCCTCAATCCTCAAATTCTTCCGATAAAGCTTCCCGTGATATGTTCCGGGCAAGAACAAATAATCCAACATAGTATTCCACATCGGGTACTTTTGAGGCTCAAGATACAAATCACTCAAACTCGGAAATATTTATTAATTAGCGGGCTTGCTATCAACTTCGCAATCCCTCGCAAAATATCGAAGGACGTTTCCACATCTATTCCGTCTACAGTGCCGATTAATTTCTTCTTTGTTGCATTATTACCCGGAACACGTCTTAAAGTAGCAACCCAATCCTGTATCTCCACATCAAACAAGTTACTCACCTCCCGATCATAACACTTTAATGCGGCTTCCCAACCTAATGCTTTCTACATCCGACTGTAATACTAATCTTCTTCGCATCTGTTGTTCTGCCTAATTGCTAGAAGACCCAACTGGCTCCTTGCCTTTGCGACCCATTTTGACACGTAGTCCATCATAAGCAAAATATACAAAAAATCATTGGAATTTGGAAACAACCCCCCCCCCACACACACACACACACACATCAATTGCAATGGCATTTCATCCCACTTAGCAACACTACCCATTTTTTAGAAATTTAGCCAATGACGAACATAATCACATGCATCCTTGAAAATTGTGGGCCAATAAAACCCACATTGAAGAACCCGATAACCTATTTTCTGACCACTAAAATGACCCCCACACGCCGATTCATGTGCATGAGTCAACACCTTCAACACCTCGGTGTCAGGAATACACCTCCGTGTCACTTGATCCGAACCAATCTTTAAAAGATCTGGTTCATTCCAAATACATTGTTTCACTTGAGCCATGAACCGATGCCTTCTTTTCTTACCCAATGGCTTGGAATAGACCCCGTGGCTAAATAATTCACAAAACGAGCATACTGCGGTGCGGTAGACACGGCTAAAAATTGTTCATTGGGAAACTTTTCATTTATTTTCATTGTGTCATCAACGCCTTCTAATGGAACCCAGGATAAGTGATCCGCCAGTACATTTTCACACCCTTTTTTATCCCGAACTTCCAAATCGAATTCTTGTAAAAACAACACCCATCGAATCAAACGTGCCTTTGCATCCTTCTTCTTCATCAAATACCGAACCGCACTATGATCCGAATAGACAATCACCTTACTCCCCCAAATGTACTGTGACACCCGGTAAATTCCCAATCCCTTAAACTAAGTAATCACCTAATAATTAGGTGATTGTAAATATTATGTGCGCCCTGCGCGAGCGCGCCATGTTAGTCAGCGCGTGCATTTGTTATGTGCGCCCTGCGCGAGCGCGCCATGTTAGTCAGCGCGTGCATTTGTTATGTGCAACCTGCGCGAGCGCACCATGTTAAGAACCAGCGTGAGCATATGTTATATGCGCCCTGCGCGAATGTTTTGGCTTTATGTTTTCATGTAACTTAACGTTATGTTGTCTATGGGTTGACCATCCCGCATGATGCTAAGGCGGGTGCATCCTAAATCGTTTATGCGCGTGCGGAAGGGAACTAACCTCCCCGCATGGCGGGAACATTGAGAGCTAGTTTGTCTGAAGCTCCAAGATGGAATTGACTTCAACATTACTGATCACTATGTTGAAATACCAAGACCACCTGGAGAATCTACAAATGAAACTCAATATCCCTAACTGCGAGAAGGTTACGCACCTACCCGCAGCAAAGAAATGTCCTTCACGCAGAAAGCTATGCGCACAAAGTGATGCGCACAGAACACTTAGTCTATTCTCCAGACATAAGGAGATTACTCCCGCCCAAAAAGGGAAACGGTAGCGTGTTTCAGAGATTTTCCACTTTTTACTGTACACTGACAAAAGTACCTGAAAAAGCACACTGTAACATGAAAAGTCAACTGTCAGCCACCCTATTCTCACCAACCCCAGACCTGCATGTCCTGTCCAAATCAAATCAAGATCTTTTAACCACTCCTCCACTTTTAAATAAACAATAAACAATAATAATTTCCATACTTTATCATCATTACACCTAGATATGAAAAGAATACAATCCCCTAAAGCAAGGGATTGTGTTCCCTTGAGTTTGCCTATAAATATGTAACCTAAATTATCACTCAAAACACACTTCAAAGAACTGCAAACTTGCACTAATCATCTCCCAAAGCATCCGTTATTTTCAATTCCGTTCCAGTTACTAGACCTTCGATTCCGAGGCCAACACCAAGAAAACCCGAATCTCGATTAATCCCTTAACAAGAACCACAGGTGAGTCTCACAGCCCCTATTCTCGCTGTTTTCACTGTTTTTAAACTGTTTTCGGGGCGAGGGACACGTACTTAAAACTATGTTTTATGTGATACTCTTACAAGCAATACAAGCAATTATGTGTTTAAATAATGTTTCATTATGGTGTATTTACGAGCAATGCAAACGGTATCTATGGTTTTCGATGTATGTGCGCCAGAATTCGAGTAAGTGATCACTTTACCATTGGAACTCTAAGGGTAGGGACTGCTGGTTTGATCCACCCACTCGTAGGGGTCGCACCTCTTTGCATGGACGAGTGCCTAGTATGGTCATGGGGCAGTACTATGGGTTTGAGCCCGCTCGTAGGGGTCGCGCCTCTTTGCATGGACGAGCGCCTTGTTTTCCGGCACAACGTCCGCGCGTAACCCGCGGGACGGAATTATTGATTAGCTCGTAGTGGCAGCGCCACTTTGCATGGACGAGCACATTTTCCTGAAACGTTCGCGCGTAACCCGCGGGACGGTATTACTTATTTTAGCTCGTAGTGGCAGCGCCACTTTGCATAGACGAGCACAGTTCCCAGAAATGTTCGCGCGTAACCCGCGGAACGATTTTATCAGAATATGTTGATAGGACTATGTTTTACCAAGCATGTGTTTTAATGATGCTATCAGAATTATGTTTCAGAATGATTTGTATCAAGATTATGATGCAAACACGATTTATCAAGTTACTAAAACTTGTGAACTCACTCAGTTTATACTGATTCAAATGTTTTTACGTGTCTTTCAGGAGATAACTAGGTAGCGCATGGAGTCACACTTAGAGCACCTCACGCTGAACATCTAAAATTAGCTTTTTGGAAGATTTTAGTTCTATCCCTTCGATGCGCGTGGTTGTTCCCGCCGCGCAAGGGGATATGGCGTGGAAATCTTCAACAGTTTTTATACTTGGATGTTTTTATGTAATTTTTAATCAATGTAATGTATTTGTATTAAACTTTTCATGCGAAATGAAAATCTTTGAATGTTTGCAATGGCCCGTGCTTAATTATCAATCCCCACTCGTGCGCGCCCGGCTGTTTCCGCCGCTCAGGGCCGGGTGTGACATGTACAAGCAAAACTTATCCATAGCATACACCACCGCAAGAAATTCCTTTTCGGTGGTGGTGTAATTAAGTTGTGCTTCGGATAACGTCTTGCTTGCATAGTAAATTACCCCCGGCTTCTTATCAATCCGTTGAACCAAAACCGCTCCTATGGTGCTATCACTAAAATCACACATAATTTCTAAGGGCTTTTTCCAATCCGGCGATTGCAAAATGGGAGCTTTCACCAACTATTCCTACGAAACATTAAAAGCTTACACAATCATTAGTAAAATCAAAATGGGCATCTATTAATAACAAATTACTAAGGTTTAGGGATTACACTAAAACCTTTAATAATATCCAATAAAAACCTGTGTGTCTCAAAAATGATGTTAGCCCTTTTACATTTTTCGGTGGAGGAAAAGATGATATTACCCGTATTTTTGCCTTATCCACCACCATTCCCTTTTCCGAAATGACATGTCCCAACACAATACCCTCTTGTACCATGAAGTAACTTTTCTCCCAACTTAGAACCAAATTTGTCTCAACACACCTTTTTAAAACTTTTTCCAATTCATTTAGACAAGATTCATAAGTTGGACCTAAATTGGAAGTCATCCGTAAGTACCTCAAGTGAATCCCCGACCATGTCTAAAAAAATGCTCATCATACATTGTTGAAATATAGCCGGGGAATTAGACAATCTGAATGGCATTCGCCAAAAAGCAAAAGTGTCATACGAACACGTGAAAGTGGTTTTGTGTTGGTCATCCGGGTGGATAGCAATTTGGTTATACCCCGAGTACCCGTCCAAGAAATAGTAATACTTTTAACCTAACAATTTTTCAATAATTTGGTCAATGAAAGGTAACTGAAAATGGTCTTTAGAAGTAGCGACATTTAATTTCCGATAATCAATGCACACTCGCCACCTGGTGACCGGTCGGGTGGCGATTAGTTCACCGTTTTCATCTTTACTTACCTGTATACCTGCTTTTGTAGTACCACCTGGGTAGGACTTACCCAAGGACTATCCGAAATAGGGTAGATAATTCCCGCATCTAACCATTTGATTACCTCCTTCACTTCTCTCAAATTGGGATTCAACATTCTTTGAGTCTCACGAATTGGTTTTGCATCATCGTTGGTGATAATTTTATGCATGATTATAGATGGACTAATTCCTTTCAAGTCAGCAATAGTCCAACCTATAGCCGCCTTTTTCATCTTCAACACCTTCAACAACTCTTGCTCTTGAGACACCTCTATTTTAGAGGCAATAATGACTGGTAAAGTGTCACCCCCCCCCCCCCCAAAAAAAACACATATTTCAAATGGCTAGGCATGTCTTTCAACTCTAATTGCGGTAGAAATTCCAATGAACGTTTTGTGTCCGATTTGATTCCAGCTGGTAAACTTTCAATTTGATGGGTCCATGGCGGTCGTCCCTCTTACGCCGCCAACACCTCTTGATTTTTCTCTTCCATCCTCAATGCACAATAAGTTTAGAAAAATCACAAACACATGCTTCCAAAGTATCTAATTTATAATCGTGTGGTTCACACATGTCAACTATATCTGCCATAACACACTCATCACCACTTAAAGTATTAGAACCACTAGTAAAAGCATTTAATCTCATTTTTCTATTTCCAAATACCATGTCAACCGTACCAGATCAACAATCAATAATATTATGAGCGGTGCTTAAAAATGGTCAACCCAATATGACATTTTGTTGTTGAGTCGAGTCAACCGATGAGTAATCAAAGACCAAAAAGTCAACTGGATGGTAAAATTCATCCACTTATACTATAACATCCTGCACAATCCCTCGGGGGAGTTTATGAGACAAATCGGCTAAAACAACTGTTGTCTCAACCCGTTTAATGGACCAAAATCGTATTGGTCATATAAACCTCCCAGTAAAATGCTTACTCCGGCTCTAAGATTTTGCAACACCCTCGACATTTGAAAATCACCAACTTGAATATTTATTAAAGGCGTTCCCGGATCTTGGAGCTTAGGAGAAAGATCTCCTTTAAAAACTACACTTACCCGCTTAGTCAAATAAACTCGTTTTGAACTCTCCTTTTGAAACATCACCCTCTTTGGGTAAAAAATTCATTTAAAATTTTTGCATAAGCGAGTACTTGGTTAATTGCCTCAAGTAAAGGAAGATTTACCTTTACTTGTATGAAAACCTCCCACATGTCCTCTTAGCCCCCCTTCTTGAAATTATAATTTTCTTACCCGGGTCAACTAAAGTTGAAGGAAATGGGGCTTGAATTAATCCCACTCCATTGTCATTATCATTCAAAATTTTACCCAACCCCAATTTTTCAATTATTTTTTCAAAAATTGGGTCTTATGAAATAATTGTCGGTGAGGCCTCATCCTCATCACTTTCAACACCATAATGTCCTCAACCACCCCATCAACCAAACCCGATGATAAGTTAGTTTTATAATGCCTCTTTTGTCTACACCACGCAGATCACGAGCTGACATTGCCATCTGCAGACTTTTTTTTTTCTCGAATACGTTACATTTAAATACGTATGTGCAAGCTCTTCTTGGTGCAGACTTGGCCCATACACTTATGAGATCTTCTAAGGTCTGCAGACAGTTAAAACACTACACCATACCAAGACACAATGTCCACCACCACCACCACC
Organism: Bidens hawaiensis; assembly: GCF_021521415.1. Taxonomy (NCBI): domain Eukaryota; kingdom Viridiplantae; phylum Streptophyta; class Magnoliopsida; order Asterales; family Asteraceae; genus Bidens; species Bidens hawaiensis. Next base: position 83,080 of record NW_027493687.1, on the reverse strand, counting down.
CACCGTTCGCCACCAACATCACCATCCACCACCCACCACCATCGTCCACCAATACCATCCACCACCCACCCACCGTCCGACACCACCCACCATCCACCACAACAACCACTGTCCACCACCCACTACTGCCTTCTATCACCACCACCATCCACCACCACTACCACTATCACCGTCCAGCAGCAGGCTCCACAGTTCGTACACCACCATTAGTTTATTTTACCAATCTACAGACATTAAAAAATAAACAGTGTTCTTCTTGCACACTGAAGAGGTTTGGTCCACCTATTTTTCTATAGATGTCTGCAGATATGGTCCGCAGACTGCAGACATTTTACCTCTTAAAAAAATAGCACCTAACATGATTAACAGGAACACTATGAGAAAAGCTATGGGAAGGATTTACCTTGGTGTCACTTGGAAATTGACTTTTGATTTTCTGTAAATCCGACACTTCGGTTGCAAGTTGACCCATATGAGTGGTCAATGATTGAATAGCTTTGTCACGAAATTCATCTTTGTTGAGTCAAGATTTGACCTAAAAATGATCATAAGGAAGATTGGAATCTTCTCAACCTCCTAAGATATCGCTAAGTATGGAACCGGGAAAACCTGAGACATCCGAGCAAGGTTTTACTTAACCAGGCATGATATTTTGCCTACCGGACAAAGTTATCTTCAAGAAATATTCTTTAGTGCATACCCGAGCAAGGTTCACTAATTAGTGACTAACCGAGCAAGGTTCACCAGTTGTATATACCCGCACTACATCTAGCAAGTTTGTTCTTCGTAAGGTTTACCCTGGGTAAGCTCTTGGCTAACCAAGCTTATGAAACCAAGTGATTGGAAGACTGGGCAAGGTATTCATTAATAACAGTGATCCGAGTAAGCTTGATGTGAGTAATGATATATTCCAAGTAACATCGGGCAGGGTTTAACTCTAGCAGACCACAGTGCTACCGGGCACACTTTGCTAATAAGCTATTCCATAGAAAAGAGGTAAGGGACCATGGAAGAACAAGGTTGCTCGTAAGATCTTTCCGGGCAAAGTCTGATAAGGTCAAGAAGATTGAAGTCTACTCGGTGAAAGTTAAAAGTGTACCCGGAAACTGTTCCTGAACACACTTCAAGGTTACCAAGTCTACCAAGGAAGGCAGAGCACAAAGTCTACTCGGAGAAGATTACTTCTACAAAACCTACCCGGAAGACTTGTTTTACACTTAGCATAGTTTTGGATATGTAATTTGAATATGTACTTTATATTTAGGGTCTCTAGATGGAATGACAGCTGTCTTGAGGTGTCAGGCCTATAAAAGGAATATTTTAGGGCATGCCTCAGTAACAGCAGACGGATATAGACATTTGAGAGAATATTTGTTGTGACGGCTGTCTAAGAATAGTATGGACATAACTTTCCATAAGAAACCCTAAAATCGATTATCGTTTATAAGATTTATATTATATGAATGGAAATCTTTTTAGTGATTCTTGTGTGTTAGTTACCTGTTATTAATCCTTTAGAAACTACCTTGTTTGTTATGATTCCGCCTTTAACAAATGGTTTTCTTTCCTAAAATAGCAACCATCATTAACTCGCTTGTCGACACATTTAATGTGTGAGTTATGACTTGATTGTGATTGTGAGTGAATATTCGGGACTGACAAGTGGTATCAGAGCTTGTTTGTTGGCGATTTGGGTAAATAATTTCTTTCTGATTGAAGATCTGTTGAAGAAAAATGACGTAAGCAGAACACTGTTTCATTGAAGAGTGACGTCAGCTGCTCTATTCTTCATTTCCGTCCAGATCTGCATATTACCGGTGTTTTCTTTTACTTATTTTAGTTAAATTTTACGTCTTTATTACTTACTCTTGCTCTAATCGAACCAGAAATATCAAATCTGAAAATCCAGTTCTCATATCTGATAATTTTCAAACTTTTGTTTTTCACTGATTAACTAATTTTGGCTTTCAAAATGTCTGGTTACGAAGAACAAGAGGTGTCTACTAATAAGATTCCTAGACTTAATGGACAGGAAAATTTCACAAAATGGAAGGTCTTATTTGAAGCAGCCGTTTGCTATAATGATGTGGATATGTGGAACTCAATCAAGAATGGTCCACAAGACACTACTAAAGGTGCTAATGCAACTGCAGCTGTACGTGATAGAATGAGGAAGGTGGATGACAGGGCCTTAGCTATGATCAAGCTAGGACTGTCTTGGGAGATTTTGACCAAATTTTCACATCATACAACTACCAAAGAAATGTATGATTCAATACTTGAAATGTTTGAAGGTAATACTGAACTGAAGAACATCAAGAAAAAAAGGCTGAAACAACAGATGGAAAGATTCAAGTATAAGGAGGGAGAAAGATTGAAGTCAATTCTAAAATGATTTCTAGCAATTGTGAATGAGTTGAGAACAACTGATTATGTGATGACTGATCTTGATTTGAACACCAAGTTGCTCAATTCAATACCTAAGGACTGGTACACTACCTACAAATTCATCCTTCAAAAGCCCAACTTTAATGATTTAAAGGTGGATGATGTAGTGTGCTTCCTTCAGGCTGCTGAAATAGAGATGATTGAAAATGAAATGATAAAAGAAAAGAAGCCATGTTTTCAGGTGACCAATGCTCTCATTGCACCTATGGGAAACTTGTCAACCAAAAACCAATAACAGATTCCCATCATAGAGGAACCTAATGAACATGGTGTTGATACACCTAAAGCTTTAGTTGGTAGTAGTTCAAGCAACCCACAAAACCAATCAAGGTTCAATGTCCAACTATTGGAAGACAGTGATTCAGCCTCAATGGCAAGTGGACATGCACCTTTTGTTGGTGGAAATGGAAATCATGGATTTGACTAACATGAATTACTCTCAATGTTCACTGAGTCTTACAATGCTTTTGTAGCAAAGAACATGGTTCATACAAGCATTGTTCAAGATGATTTAGAGTAAATAGATGCTGATAACTTGGAGGACATGGATTTGAAATGGCAAGCTGCCATGTTGGCTCTTAGAAGCAAGAGGCTATACAACAGGACTGGTAGATCACTTCTATCACGGCCAAATGAAAGAATTGGGTTTGACAAGTCAAAAGCCATCTGTTATAATTGCCAACAGCCAGGTCATTTTGCCAGAGAATGCAACAAGCCCAGAAACTTTTAGATGAATCAAGTTCAGAATCAGCCAAGAAATCAGCAGTTTCAGCAACAATACCAACAGAATCAGTCAAGAAATAACAACTTCAACAACTATAATCCCAACTTTAAAAACTTTCAACAGCCCAATCAACAAGTTTTGCTTCAGAATCAAGGTTTTCAAAGAAATAACACTCAAAACCATCAAACTCCTCCAGCCAACTCAAACAGAACCAATCAAAATCAACCAAGAAACCAAGGGAATGTAGCTTTGACTGCATAACAAGAGGGTGATTTTGACTGGAGCAACCATGAAGAAGATATATCAAGAGTAAATGTAACTTTAATGGCTATTGCTGAGAAATATACTGTATATTCTAATTTCCAAAATAATTTAATTAATAAAAACTCAAGACGTTTTTGTTTCCATCTAGATTTTCTAAATCTCATCTATTAACATAAATCCTATCATATGATATCAATCTCAATACGGCATTACGGCTCCAACATTTTTCTAAATCTAAACGCCAACATCCACTCCTCTAGCCTCTTCTTCCAGGGTTCACTTCTGTTTGACAACTTCCTCCACGCAATCAGTCATTCAACGAATTCTTCAGACTTCACTATTCGGTACGTTGAGACATGAGTGTATATTCAATATCGTAGTTTTGACTTTTAACTTCTGCCATTGTTCATGCTTTCTAATACTATATAGTTGAGACATTTTATTTTTCTGGCAACTATTGTTTGTAATTGGTTAGTTAAATTTTGTCAAAACTTGATAGAAACCCGACAGTTTTTTTTGTCAAAACCCGATGGTATACCCGAAACCCGACGGGTAATTACCTGATAAATACCGAACGAGTTTGGGGCGAGCTATAATAATCAGGTATGAGTTTGGGAATACCTAAACTCGACCCATTGCTATCCCTATCTTGAAGAAATTATTCTCTTTCAATACCATCAAGAAAGTCGAGTATGAACTTGGTAACCCATTCTTGACAGTGTCAATTTGGTCAAATTGACTAGGTTCTATTGACGTATTTGCCATTTCGGCAATTAACTGGCAAAACCTAGTAAACATCTCCTCCACAGTTTCCCCTTTTATTAAACAAAAGTTTCTTAATTGAAACTTTAACATGACATTCTTACTCTCCGAAGTATTACTCATACTTCTCATTCTCAAGTGCTGAAACAAAGCAGCACATATTTTGATAGTAGCAAATTAATGGAATATATTCTCGGGTAATTCCATCGTCAAGGTTGAGTAAGCCCTAGTCTTAATTTCCAAAGCTTTTTTGTCGTCCACAGAGTAAGTTTTGAAAGGTTTCTCATTATAGATCGTAGTGGGATCACCAACCATTGCAAGAGTATACACATTGGCAAGACTACGAGTACAATCAGAATGTACGGATCCCAAGTGTGCTCTAAACATCGGTTCCCACTTGGCAAAATCACTTAATTTCATTAGTCTAGGACATTTGGAATGAGACACAATGTCAGCATCTAAATGTAACATATATTTCATGATCATGTTTTGAGAAGTTAAGGCGTAGAATTTAGCCATATTTGAAAATATAGGGTTAAAACTATCAATATGAAATGTTTAGGGTGAAAATTGTCAGAAGATGAAAGTTTTGAATAATGATTGGGGAAATACTTTAAAGAATGAGCATGTGTTTTGGTAGCGAATGAGTTTTGTCTGAGTAATGAATGTATAACGAATGATGAGTTGACGAATGATACTGTTTAAACGAATGAACTCTACAAAAGATCAAGCGAATGAAGTATACACGAATGAGGTTTAAAACTGAACGAATGTGGCACTATGTTGATGAATGAGTAGTTAAAACATAATGACAGCTGGCAAAAATGGTTATAACTATTTTCACAAATGAGTTGTTACGTCTAATCAATGTGCTTTCATCAGATAACAAATATGCATTCAAACCTTCAAATCTTCATATGATTTCCAGATTCAAACCAAAATCTAGACTACACACAAACAAGTAAAACTAGTCCGAAACACAACCAAAATCCACAATCAGCCACTCAAATTACTCTCCACTCAATCTAAACCTCATCAAACCAATCCAAACCTCATACTCAAATCCAAACACTCTCAATTTAACCAAATATAGTTCAACCTATACTCTGTTCCTGCCAAAACACACAAATCATCAATTCACTTGAATTGAATCAAACTAATACAATTAAACTCGTATGAATGATCAGGATATGATTCCATACAATCAAACCATAAATTGAAGTCAGTTATCATGATTCCAATGGATAATTGAACAAATTTCAGTCTGTACAGATACGAGATCAATTTTAATACATTTAACAATCAATTATAACTTTAATTTATGTTTATACTACACCTAATCGTTAATCAATCTGATAGTGGCTCAGATACCACTTGTGAAACCAGATATCTAAATGATTGCGATCGATATACGATTACCGATCTGGTCACTGATATGATATACAATAAGGTCACAATGAATTACTTTAACTAGATGTTGAGAGAACAAATTGGCAACCTAACAAGACTCAAACTAATAATAACGATAACTACTTAATTTTCTTGATACATTACATGTATATATTGAAGATGAAGTCATTCATTATACTAGCCATAACGAATGAGCTTCATTCTTCATCATACGTTAAGCAAAAATACGTTAGACTAACGAATAACGCATTCGTTGTCCTCATTCATCAACTCATATAACGAATGGACCAAAATAAACACGAATGGACACATTCTTTATTGACTACTCTAACGAATGTGTCATTACATGATGAATGTACCAAGTACATCTACCAAAACACCCATTATACTTTAATACAAAGACAAAATACATATAAACAAAGACCGGGAGGACAAAATGTGTACTAACACATGAACCCTCTCGATCTAAACTCATCTCGACATGAACTAAATTAACCCTTTTTGTATTAACCTATTCCAACCGTAACCTGTTCCAATACTATTAGCCGAACCTACCCGACCCGTTGTCGGTAATAACTGATCACGTAACATGTTACTTTTTTAAAAATTAATCAACTATAGTAATACTATACTCAAATTAAAGAGAACATAATGCTCGTTTTTATGGTGTAATTTTTTACAAAGTATGTTACCGTGTGAAAAAGTTATGGCCGTTAAAAAGTCGTGGGTAGGTGGTTTATAATTAGGGGAAATTTGTAACTATTTAATATATCAACAAAACTTGATTAAAGTTGAAGGACCATTATTATATATTAGTTTGGAATAAGAAAAGACTATTTTACCCCTACATTCTTAAAATTTTATGCATTGTTACTTGTATTTTATGCAACAAAAGTAGTACCTCTTAAAATTTAAGAGGTCCATCACTCCTATATTATATATAGTGTATATATATATATATATATATATGGTTTTAACCAAGATTCGGTTTAACAAATATATTGACTAGTTATTGTATTTATATTATTTGTAATATAATTTAAATAATGGAATGTACTATTATAATTAATTTAAAGAATTATAAAAAAAAAAATTACTATAAACGGTGTTGGGGGTGGCTCGAACCTGCGCCACCGGCCTTAAAGAACTTTAACGCACACCCCCAATTACCAAGTTTGTTACTATAATTGTGGCTCAAGTTGATAAACGGGTATACGGGTAAGCAAATCGGGTCACGGGTATGGGTTAACAAGATTGTTTGATGGATTATATGATAAATTTGCATTTCAGTACCCTCAGGTTGAAGATGGAAACATAATTGGGTAAAAGTTTTAGTTTGTGTAATTTTTGCACATTTTCTAAAGTTTTATTTTATAATAAATATAATGAATAATAATATAATAATAACACTTTATGTAATAATAGAAAGATAAATCAATATATTATAAAGTTTTAGATTTCCCGAAAATGAAAACGGGTCGGGTAATATGGTATTTGTTTCTTAACGAAAAATCCCAATTGTTACAATCTCCCCTACTTTAGGAAATTTCATCCCGAAATTAAATGATACTAGAACAAAACCATTAGATTTTTGAGGAAAGGAAAACCTTTAAATAAAATTTAAAAATTTTATCATAGTACAGAACTTTAAATAGTCAAAACAACGCTCCGAATGCAAATCCGATCAGGGCACTTATATATAATATGTACCAGCGGCGTATCCACCATGTCCTTATCATATCTACATTTGTACCGTTTTCCCAACCACTTTCGATTCTATATTATGACACACAATCTTACGCATCATGATTTCCATGTAACGACTTCGATAATTAAGTTTCGGACCATAATTCTTCTTATCGTGTGGGATTAGAAAAATGTTTGAAAATATAATTTTAAGAATAGAAATCCTTTAGGGGAAAGGATTTTAAGTGAGACGTCTTTAAATAGACAAAATATTATAGTTTAGTGATTACAATGGGGAATTTTAAAAAACAGCCCTTCGATAATTTTAAACTTTACTCGAGGGGCAAGATAATAGAAAATCTTAACTTGTATTCAGTAATTTCTAAAAGCTTAAATTCAAAATTTATTAAATAGTTGATATAAGGCAGAAAAGTCAAATTCCAGTAAGTTAGAATACGACGAGCGACTAAGTCTTCTAGTAGCTTAAATCTTCAGTTGCGCATGACTTGAAACCTTGGTACTTAAGCATCTTGAATGATTTGATCGATGCGAGCTTGAGCAATCGTGGTAGATTGATTCAGTATAACTTAAGCGTGAACAGTCTGCAAGAGGGTTGGTTGGTTAGAGTAGACTTGGTGAACTTGAGCTTACGGGTGAGCAATCTGATAAGTTTGGGTTACGTGTGAATGATCTTGCTTGATAAATGGTGTAAGGCCCCGTTGCCGGTGCCCTACTTTGGACGTTGGATTTACTCATAAACATAGTTCTAAATATCAGAGTTAATTAAAACCTTATCCGGAATATAAAACTTGCATTAAACATTCATAACAATTCATAAACATGTCTTAAACAAACATTCTTGTCTTTCAATAGTAAAACATTGATCATAAAAACTTCATAACTCTTCAAATGCCAGCCTCTTATTCTTCTGCCATGTGCCTCGCTCAAGCTAGTTGCCTCATTCTACTCACCTGCGTGCCTACTAAAAGTCTGCTACGCTAAGTGAGTTCTAGTTAATCATACAACTTACAACACATTCATAATTACGTACTTTCGTACATACTTCATACTTTCATAATTTCGTTTATAATATACTTACTTACCTTCATACCTTCTTTCTTTCATATTTATACATTACGTTTTAAAAAGCATTACGCCCAACTTTCCTCGAGTATTATTAGGGCCCGGTTCCCTCTTGCCTCAAATATTATTAGGGTTCGGTTCTCTCTTTCCTCGAGTATTATTAGGGCCCAATTCCCTCTTGCCTCGAATATTGTTAGGGTTCGGCTCCCTCTTGCCTCAAGTATTATTAGGGCCCGGTTCCCTCTTGCTACCATACAACCATACCTTACTTATCCTTGTCATTATAATTATAACATCCATACATACTTTCAATAATATCATACATACAAACATTCATACATACTTTCTTTCACATTCTCATTCCATACTTATTAGACAATACGTACAATATCCGAAGGTCATTCACGTACTGTCAAGCATGCATTCAAAATATAAACATGACTATCACATTCATCATTATGACATAAACTTACCACTTAAGATAAGTGTATTAACAATCACATTGAGTATGCACACAACCCCGAAAACATAACAAGAAAATGGGGCTAGAAACTCATCTGGATCGTGTTACGTTCTCCCTTTATCGTTAATCCTTTCCTTAACTGAGCCCTGCTAACTGTATATTAATTACACGTGTCAATGCTCGTCCTAATATCATTATTCAAGTTCAGGAAAAATTGCTAAGTCTGATCTGATCTAATGGTCTTGTTTTAGATTACAGTTCACTTAGAATATTTAATCTTAAACCCTAACGTATTTAAATACAAGGTATTCCATTTCTTTATAATTCTTTTCTTTCCTTTCTTTAGGTTCTTTCAATGCATACTATCATATGAATATATATATATATATAACAAGGGTAACACCATGTATTCGGATACATGTATAATGTATTTGAATCACATTAAGTATTCGGGTTTATACAATGTACCTTACGTGCGTGTAACATTCGAGAACATGTATGTATTTGAGACCCCTATTTGTTCGAGTCCTCAAGTGTATTATATGTATTTGATTAGTCCATTGTAATCTAACAAGGCATTGAAATCGATTTCTAACTTGTATTCGAATTTGGACCTTGTAATCGAGTCTAGGAAATGCAAGCGAATATATACTTTCTAATCGAGTCATACATTGTATTTGGCTTAACTATTGTAATCGATCATATCATAGCAATCGATCTCAAAGATGTAATCGAATACATCTTTGTATTCGAAATGTATGCATGTAATCGAGTATCTTGATGTAACAAAGTTGATGTTCAATGTAATTGATTCCTTATTGCAAGCGAAAGTATGATTGTATTCGGGTTGTACTTGTAATCGAATACAATAAATGTATTCGAGTTCCCCGTTGAAATCGACTATCACGTTGTAATCGATAAGGCCATTGTAAGCGAACTGGGCATTGTAAGCGACTCATGTCATTGTAATAAAAAAATACATTGTAATCGAATTTAAGCTTGTAATCGAATTCACAAATGTAATCGTTTTCAACAATGTAATCTACGGGGACATTGTCTTCGACCAAGCTGAAGTTAATTCAAATAATTGGTCACGTTTCGGTCCTTTATCATCATTATCTTTACTCGTTTTAACCTTAACACCATATTATGGCCCGGTGTTGACCCTTAAATGTTTCCTTAACCTTTTTCGGCCAAAACTTAACCCAGGTAACCATAAAGTTTGAACCTTTATGGCTAAAAACGTTTTCTTTTATGAACCGTTCATGCCCTTAGGTTCGTTAATTCCCTTTTAAACATGAAGTTTGCTACTTTATGAACTATCTACACCCGATCTACTGTAGGGTTAGATTTCATAGCAAATCGTTCATAAAAACGTAAGCTTTTAGACAAAGAACGTACCTTTATATGTTCGCTAGGTCACGGTTTGGCTTGGTTATGGACTAGTATCTTGTATCTTGCTTAAATATCCAATATTTATCAAGAATCAAGCTCGTTTGGTCTTAGATCTTGTCTCCCTTGCTCGTGGCTGTGAGGGTGTGTGTGTGTGTGCGTGTGTCTGTGTGTGTCTTGAGTGTGTAGAGAATAAATTGGAAAGAAATGAGAGATTTAGGGATTTAGGGAGGTTTAAGGGAGTATTTGTACTCTCTTAAGCCCATGGACCTATGGCCCATACCCATCCCTTTAGTCCATCTTTTATTCCAAGTCCATACTCTTCTTTATATTTAATGTTAATTAATTATTAACACACGTTTCACAATGTAACTTTCCTTTATTAAATATTATAAAATTTAGGATGTTACAAGTCTTCCATCCTTAAAGAGGTTTCGTCCCCGAAACCTAACTATTACTTTAAAATATCAGGGTTAAACTTTGGCATCTCATCCTCAGCTTCCAAAGTAGCGTCCGATCCTTTGCGATGCTTCCTTATCACTTTTACCAAGGGTATAACCTTGTGATGAAGTTGATTCTCTTTACGATCAACAATCTCCATAGGTTGTTCAATGTAGTTCAGTTGTTCATGAACCTCAATATCTACTAATGGCACATGAGACCTGTCATCAGCTAGACGTTTTCTCAGATGAGAAACATGGAAGATTGAATGAATTCCTTATAACTCCTCAGGTAAATCTAGCTTGTAAGCCACTTCACCCACACGAGCCATACTCAAACGGTCCAATGTACCTTGGACTCAACTTTCCCCTCTTTCTAAAACGTATAATTCCTTTCCAAGGTGAGACCTTGAGCATCACGTTGTCACCAACTCTAAACTCAATCGGTCGTCGTCGCTTATCGGCATACGACTTCTGACGGTCTTGAGCATCTTTCATCCTTGCCTTAATTTGATCAAACTTTAAAGAGGTTTCTTGCACAACCTCTAGACTTTCAAGCTCCTTCTGGCCAATTTCTTCCCAACATACAAGAGTTCTACAACGTTCCATACAACATTTCAAACGGTGGCATACCAATACTTGAATGGTAACTGTTGTTATAGAAGAACTCTGCCAGATGCAGGTGGTCATCCCAAATTCCTCCAAAGTATAGAAAACAAGCACGTAACATATCCTCAAGGGTTTGGATCGTCCTTTCAGAAGGTCCATCTGTTTGAGGATGATATGTCATACTGATGTTCATCCTCGTTCCCATAGCTTCATGGAACTTCTTCCAGAATCTTGAAGTAAATCGAGTATCTCTATCAGACACAATCGATAGTGGCACTCTGTGCTTAGTCACAACCTCTCTTATAAACAAGCTTGCTAACGTTTCTGACGAGATAGCCTCTCGTATAGGCAGAAAGTGAGCACTCTTGGTCAAATGGTCCACTATCACCCAGATGGTATCATGATGCTTAGCTGTACGGGGTAGCTTAGTTATGAAATCCATGGTGATATGTTCCCATTTCCATTCTGGTATCTCCAAGGTCTGCATCTTTCCATAGGGCATCTAATGTTATGCCTTAACTTGTAAACAGGTTAAACACTTACTAAAATAATCTACTACATTATTCTTCATTCCTGGCCACCAGTAGTCTCTTTTCAGATCTTGAAACATCTTGGTGGATCCTGGATGAATCGAGTATCTCGACTTGTGAGCTATTCGACCTCTGAGATCCCTACGGCTTGGAATCCACATACGGTCAAACCTAATCTTAACACCATGAATGTTTTCCATCGGTTCGTCATGTTGCCCAACAATTTTTTCCTTTTTCATTAATTCATTATCTGCAAGCACCTCAGATTGTACCTTGATGATTTCTTCAAAGAGATCTAAGCTAACAATCAACTTATATGACTTCATTGTTTCAATGACTTCCTCGTTCTTACGACTTAGCACATCGGCGACCACATTAACTTTTCCATGATGGTACTTGATATCGCAGTCTAGTCCTTTATCAATTCTAACCATCTCCTCTACCTCATATTCAATTCTTTCTGCTCGAAGAAATACTTTAAAGTTTTATGATCTATATAAATGGAGCACTTAGTACCATACAGATAATGTCTCCATATCTTTAAGGAATGCACTACAGCTTCTAGCTCTAAATCATGCGTCGGGTAAGTACTTTCAAGAACTTTCAGTAGTCTAGACGCATAAGCTATAACCTTACCTCGTTGCATCGACACGCAACCTAAGCCATGATGCGAAGCTTCAGTACAAACAACCAAATCCTCGTCACCATTGGGTAAAGCAAGGATTGGAGCTTGCGTGAGTCTTTTCTTTAATTCCTCAGAAGCTTCTTCTTGAAACTTATCCCAACTGAATACTATCGACTTTCGGGTCATACCGGTCAACGGTGCGGCTATCTTGGAGAAGCCTTTGATGAATCTCCACTAGTAACCAGCCAACCCTAAGAAGCTTCGTATATCAGTCGGGTTCTACGAAGTCTTCCAATTCGTTATCGCCTCAATCTTAGTTGAGTCCACGGTAATCCCTTCAGAATTAATCACGTCACCTAGAAACTGCACTTCTCGCAACCAGAATGCGCAATTCGAAAACTTAGCATACAACTTTTCTTCTTTCAGAACCTCCAATACTTCCCTTAGATGCTCGGCATGATCAAACTCGCACTTCGAATAAATCAGTATATCGTCGATGAAAACGATAACTAACTTAACTAACATTGGCCAACACACCTGTAACACCGCGTGTTAAACCCTATAAAATTATAGCTAAATATACTAACTTATAAAGAATAGGGACCAAAATATAAAAATTAGAAATCTTCATCTAACGCGATACGTGATGGGGCAGGCATAAAGCCAATCGCGTAGGACGATGGCCTTGCACACAAACCCAGTTTTGGGCAGCGTAGCGATACGCGATGGCCAACCCATGGGATCATCGCGTAGCGCGATGCCCTTGCTGAGTCATTAGGACACATGTAAAACCACGTGTCAACACGTGGCACGATATGATAGGCCACGTGTCACAATCAGGCTGCGTCTTTTTGTGGCGTCGTGATACGCGACGGGCCACAAGGAACCCATCGCGTATCACGATGGGCTCCTAAATTCACCTATAAAATGGGTGAACGGGTTTGAAGCCAAATTCATACCAAAACACCTCCACATTCACACACTTAACCCAGAAAGGTGTGCCCTATTATTGTGTCAAGCCGACGTGCCATTTTCTCGAAGTTTGTGCAAGTAACGAAGTTATAAACATGTAGCAATCACATAAGCGAGTAGATCAGATCCTGCCTTTTTATTATCATTCTAAGTATCTAATCTATGGTAGGAGTTATGTTAAAGTTAATTGAATTATAGCTTAAACAATCAATCGAGGCTATAGCCTTTAACCTTGAAAAGTATTTTTGTAAACATTCACATTCATAAACGAGTTATCATAAATGTTACTTCATAGCAAAGTAATGTTAAACAAAAATATATTTTGACGGGCATATAGTAAACTGTAATGGTAATAACACTAGTAGTAAGTTTCTTGCCTAAGGAAAAAGTAATTCATACAAATCCCAATCAACCGAGGGACCCGTTAACTTACCTGGAGAAACTTAACAACGTGTTATAACCTATTCAGCCAAAGCGTGCTACATCAAACATCACATAAACAACTAAGTGTTTTCATTCACAATCAAAGATAAACGATTTCAAGGTTAAGCTTAGCAATCATAGCTTAATCAAAACACCATTCAGGTATTTATATAAACCTATTTATGTATAGGTTAAATATCATTCTCAACCATTCACAGTCAAGGTTTTCTAACACCGACGGTACAGGTGAATACGTTAACCTTTTTAAACAGTCAAAACCTATTTATACTCGACAAAGATGAACGGGTGTTTGTCTTAACGAGTCATTCAATGATTTCATGAAATTACAAGATCTCTAAAAACGTTATAATACAAAGTAGAGAATAAAATCAACTTAGACCGAATATGCATGTGGCTCGATCCAAACATAACTGTTAAGCCTAATCAATCAAAGGCTAAGTAGCCGCAGGCTAAATGGTCATGACTAGTTCTCTATTCAGAGCCTTGTGGCTCAGAGAATACCGTTATGTGTGTAGGGCAGTGGTACATATACCGAAAGTAGAAATATTTCCGTTGAGTTTGTCGAGAAAACTATATTTGTATTGTAATGTCATTCAAATGCTTTATGGAGTCATACGTGTTCACCAGCATATAGCTGACGTATTTTTCCAACCCATTGCAGGTAATTAAGCATAAGTAGCATTAGCAAGGATTTGAGTCTTAATGAAGATAGAAGCGCGTTACAAGATGGCTCTGTTTTGATAAACTAAATCCATGTATTATGAACATATGTTTTGTAAACCGAATACATGGGTGTTTAATTCCCAAGTAAATTTTCAATGTAAATTAATATTATATTCAAACCTAAAGTCTTCCTCTAAAATTAACCCATAAACTCTGATATATTTACAAAACAGGTACCAACTTGTTGTCACACGCCTAGGCCCTAAGTCGGGGTGTGACTACACACTATTCATCATATCCATAAATGTTGCAGGAGCATTTGTTAGACCGAATGACATCACGAGGAACTCGTGGTGTCCATACCGTGTCTGAAACGTTGTTTTAGGGATGTCTGCCTCTTTCACTTTCAATTGATGATAGCCTGATCTGAGATCTATTCGTGAGAACCAACTTGAACTTTGCAGTTCGTCAAACAAATCATCAATACGCGGCAACGGATATCTATTCTTCACCATAAGCTTGTTCAACTCACGATAGTCTATGCACATTCTCATACTTCAATCCTTCTTCTTAACAAATAACACTCGTGCGCCCCACGGGGAACACTTGGTCTTATAAAACCTTTGTCGAGGAGTTCTTGTAGCTTGGACATCAATTCCTTCATCTCAGACGGTGCTAGGCGGTAAGGTGCTTTCGCGACGGGTTGGGCTCCTGGTATTAAATCTATCTAGAATTCTATCACTCGTGCCGGTGGCAACCCCGGAAGATCCTCAGGGAATACTTCTGGGTAGCCGCACATGATAGGAACGTCTTTCATTTCTTTTGTCTCTATCGTAGCGTTGACAACATACGTCAGGTAGGCACCGCACCCTCGTCGTAACAAACCTTCGGCCTTTATCATCGAAATGACGTTAAGCCCTGAAATTTCCTTATCACCATAAACCGTCACCGTACTACCATCCAAGGACTTTTACCTTATTATCCTACTCTTAGAAAATATCTGAGCTTCAAACTCAAATAACCAATCCATTCCCAAAACCACATCGAACCCTCCTAAGGTCATAACAAAGAAAGTAACAGGGAACTCATGTCCATCTAACTCTATCTTACAGTCCTTAACCATTTTCATTATTTTAACTGTGGTTTCACTAGCTGTTTTTACTATAAATGTTTCAGGCACTCGACAACATTTTATTATAGCTAATTTACTAAATGTTGTAGCTACAAAACTCTTTGAATCAAACAACACAGAAGCGGAAACACCGTTTACTAGAAATGTACCTGTGACAACGTCTGGAATTCGTTTGGCTTGTTCCTGAGACAGCATGTAAGCTCTGGTCTTTGACCTTGCTTGTTCAGCATCTTTCTTTCCACTACCTCCAGCTCCACCATCGGTGCATTCCCTAGCAAAATGACCTGTCTTACCGCACTTATAACATGCCGGCTGGGCATTACACTCATGAGAAAAATAGCCTGCCTTTCCACACTTATAGCAAACATTTGATCCAACTCTGCACTCCCCATCATGCATTTTCCCGCACTTATGACATGTATCCGAACCAATACCCCACCATGCATCTTACCACAAATCTTGCACGACTTCTTCTCCCACACCTTCTGTTTCTTGTCCTTGGAGTTCCACAACTGAGTACCGGGTCGTTTGCCATGACTGACCAACTTTTTATCCTTTCTCTCCTCCCGCACCACAACATCATCCACAGTCAGGTTTTCATAAACCATCTCAGCAAGTTCTACTATTGAGTCAAATATAGCAGGTCTATTTGCCCTTACTAGCATGCGGACGCTCTGCGGCAGTCCTCTCACATAGCACTTTATCCTCTTGGCTTTAGTGTTAACCATATAGGGCACCAACCTAGACATTCGGTTGAACTCAGTAGTAAACTCGCCGTGTGTCATCTTTCCCGCCTTCAAGTTTAGGAACTTCAGCTCATCCTTTTCAACCTCAGCATCAGCACAAAACCGTTTCATGAACATCTCCTTCAGATCATTCCATTTCAAAGCCTTAATCTATTCCCGACTCCCACCAGTACATTGCCTCATCACCGAATGATTGAGTAGCATAACCCACAGCTTGGTCGGGACGACAGTCGCTAATCCTATTTAACCTTGTCCATCGCGGTTATTTATTGGAGAGTAGGGATTGCGTCTCCCAAACCAGTTAGCTTTGGCGGGTCTCAACCTTTGAATGACTTGTAGTTGCACCCACCTCAGCCTCTCTTCCTATCATCAACCTTCACCGACTTAACCTCACTCGAGTCATCCTTCTCTCTTTCATCATCTTTCTTACCATTCTCTCCTGACCCTTTAGCAGTTCGTCCATGGCTTCTAGCCAGACCCTTCAGGACTCAAGTTCTTCACAACAGCGGCTACAGCTTGAACAATGGCTGCTTGGACTGCAGGGTCGAGCTGATACACTTCGTTGTTGCTCTGGTTTCGCCCTGCTGAGCTTCCTTCTTCTCCTGTGTTAGAGGCTAATTCTACAGAAGGTTGTCGAACAAAGATTGGCTTGCCACGACGTCCAGTGCGACCTCATGTTCCAACAACTGCCCTAGCTCCAGCCATCGTATTCTGGAAGGGGAAAACACAAATATTATCACTCAATGAACTATTTAGTACAAGGATAGTAAGGTTAACAGGTAATAACAGTGGCCAGCTGTGGTTAGCTGCTCACATTACTTTCCGTGTCCTATACACTTCCCTTTATGAGTCTATTTATGCTTGGTTCTACTTTTAAACAGTTAATCAATCAGACAATCGATTAATCCTATCCCTAACATTCACATATCCCTTACTTAGCAATTAAGCTAATATTGACATACATTATTTAATCATACATTTACCTTTACTGAGCTTGCTTGAGTGACACATGGCTATCTTGAACTGGTATCTTCTTTCTCTTTCTTACTTTTATCGCATTCTATGTTCGAGTCTAAGCATGTAGGTTCTTAATTCTCTCGAACTTTGCTCTGATACCAACTTGTATGGCCCCATTGCCGGTGCCCTACTTTGGACGTTGGACTTATTCATAAACACAGTTCTAAATATTAGAGTTAATTAAAACCATACGCGGAATATAAAACTTTCATTAAACATTCATAACAATTCATAAACATGTCTTAAACAAACATTCTTGTCTTCCAATTGTATAACATTGATCATAAAAACTTCATAACTCTTCAAATGCCAGCCTCTTATTCTTCTGCCATGTGCCTCGCTCAAGCTAGTTGCCTCATTCTACTCACCTGCGTGCCTACTAAAAGTCAGCTACGCTAAGTGAGTTCTAGTTAATCATACAACTTACAACACATTCATAATTATGTACTTTCGTACATACTTCATACTTTCATACTTTTGTTTATAATATACTTACTTACCTTCATACCTTCTTTCTTTCATATCTATACATTACGTTTTAAAGAGCACTACGCCCTACTTTCCTCGAGTACTATTAGGGCCCGGTTCCCTGTTGCCTCAAATATTATTAGGGTTCAGTTCCCTCTTGCCTTGAGTATTATTGGGGCATGGTTCCCTCTTGCCTCGAATATGGTTAGGGTTCGGCTCCCTCTTGCCTCGAGTGTTATTAGGGCCTGGTTCCCTCTAGCTACCATACAACCATACCTTACTTATCCTTGTCATTATAATTATAACATTCATACATACTTTCAATAATATAATACATACATACATTCATACATACTTTCTTTCACATTCTCATTCCATACTTACTAAACAATACCTTCCTTAACAATACGTACAATATCCGAATATCGTTCACGTACTGTCAAGCATGCATTCATAATATAAACATAACTATCACATTCATCATTATGACATATACTTATCACTTAAGGTAAGTGTATTAACAATCGCATTGAGTATGCACACAGCCTTGAAAACATAACAAGGAAATGGGGCTAGAAACTCACCTGGATCGTGTTATATTCTCCGTTTATCATTAATCCTTTCCTTAACTAAGCCCTGCTAACTGTATATTAATTACACGTGTCAATGCTCGTCATAATCTCATTATTCAAGTTCAGCCAAAATGGCTAATTCTGATCTGATCTAATGGTCTTGTTTTAGATTACAGTTCACTTAGAAAATTTAATCCTTAAACCCTAACGTATTTGAATACAAGGTATTCCATTTCTTTATCCTTCTTTTCTTTCCTTTCTTTAGGTTCTTTCAATGCATACTATCATATGTATATGTGTGCGTGCGTGTGTGTGTGTCTATAAATATATATAGCACACAGGTAACACCATGCATTCAGATACATGTATAATGTATGTGAATCACATTAAGTATTCGGCTATATACAATGTACCCTACGTGCGTGTAACATTCGAGAACATATATGTATTCGAGTCACCTATTTGTGCGTGTAATATCATTGCATTCGAAATGTATGCATGTAATCGAGTATCTTGATGTAACCAAGTTGATGTTCAATGTAATCGATTCCTTATTGCAAGCGAAAGTATGATTGTATTCGGGTTGTACTTGTAATCGAATACAATAAATGTATTCGAGTTCCCCGTTGAAATTGACCATCACACTGTAATAGATAAGGCCATTGTAAACGAACTGGGCATTATAAGCGACTCATGTCATTGTAATCAAAAATTACATTGTAATCGAATTTAATCTTGTAATCGAATTCACAAATGTAATCGTTTTCAACAATGTAATCGACGGGGACATTGTATTCGACCGAGCTGAAGATAATTCAAATAGTTGGTCACGTTTTAGTCCTTTATCATCATTATCTTTACTCGTTTAAACCTTAACAACATATTATGGCCCGGTGTTGACCCTTAAATGTTTCCTTGACCGTTTTCGGCCAAAACATAACCCGGGTAACCATAAAGTTTGAACCTTTATGGCTAAAAACGTTTAAGGTTAGATCTAGGGTTTCTTTTATGAACCGTTCATGCCCTTAGGTTCGTTAAGTCCCTTTTAAACACCAAGTTTTCTACTTTATGAACTATCTACACCAGATCTACTCTAGGGTTAGATTTCATAGCAAACTGTTCATAAAAACATATGCTTTAAGATAAAGAACGTACCTTTATGTTTTCTCTAGGTCACGATTGGTTTGGTTATGGACTAGTATCTTGTATCTTGCTTAAATATCCAAGATTTATCAAGAATCAAGCTCGTTTGGTCTCAGATTTTGTCTCCCTTGCTCGCGGCCTTGAGGGTGTGTGTGTATGTGTGTGTCTTGAGTGTGTAGAGAATAAGATGGAAAGAAATGAGAGATTTAGGGTTCTAGGGTGGTTTAAGGGAGTATTTATACTCTCTTTAGCCCTTGGACCTAAGGCCCATAACCATCCCTTTAATCCATCTTTTATTCCAAGTCCATACTCTTCTTTATATTTAATATCAATTAATTATTAACACACGTTTCACAAACGTAACTTTCCTTTATTAAATATTATAGAATTTAGGATGTTACAAATGGAGATTGAATGATGTGTAATTTATAGGTTATAAATTGGTGGGTAATGTAGTAGGGTATAACTATAGTTTGAACTTGATTGGCGTGGATAATCTGAGAGCACGTATCGTTGAGAGGATTAGGGTCTCATGAATGGTAGCAAGCACGGGTAGTAGTGGCATTAGGCTGAGCATGAGGTATAGACTGTTGTGGGACGACTTGTGCATTAGGTGGTGTGGGGAAATTATTTTCAAGGATGATCGAAGCGAATACATTGGATGTATAAACGACATGAAGATTGAGTCGAATAATGAAGGTTACTAGTGGGGCATAACAAGTGAATACCAATGGGGAGTTTCTTGCTCGAGATACTTTGATTTTGTCGAG
This sequence comes from Bidens hawaiensis, assembly GCF_021521415.1. Classification (NCBI taxonomy): domain Eukaryota; kingdom Viridiplantae; phylum Streptophyta; class Magnoliopsida; order Asterales; family Asteraceae; genus Bidens; species Bidens hawaiensis. Next base: position 62,717 of record NW_027493687.1, on the reverse strand, counting down.
GTTGATGATTGATTTGATTAACAGCATAGTTTTTTTATGATTAGACTTGCGCTTTTGTTGTCGTCGTTATTGTTGCGAGGATGAGTAAATGATTAAAAATTTCCATCAAGGAAGTTAATGAACAAGTTTTAATTGGTTGTATTAATGTTTTGAGTTTGATTTTATAATATAAAGGTTGCGGCAGTTAACACCTTGGCTATACACGCGGTGGTCATGAGAACAAGACTATTGATGTCGAGGACGACGGTGGTTTCTTAGGTGAAATATTGTATGAGGATCAAAAACAAAGATTTAATAGGATAAGTTGAGGAAACCATTTACTAATAAAACATTTATTGCTTAGATAATTTATAAAAACTTTGCTTTTAGAAGTGGGGAATTTGCGTCGTATTAGGAGGATTAAAAGTAAAAGATTATAAAATAACGGGGTACATTGCGTAAATAGTTATTAGATGATGTAGTCAATATGATTAATGTGTGATGACTACCCGAGGAGATGAGGTCAGTTTAAAAATTAGATTTTTATTTGATTAAGTTAACTTCACAATAAACTAACGAAACATAAATTGTGTGTTGGCCTCCCATGAGCTTTCCATGGCAGTTTGAATAGCCCAACGAACCTAACGAATAAAAGTAACTGAGCTGGACGGCCCATGAGTGTTACGTGGCATTTTTATCATCCTAACTAATTAACGAATTTACAATACAATTGAGTTTGTCGGCCCATGAGCGGTTACATGGCGATTTAACCGACCAAACTAAATAAAAGAATAAACGAAAGAAAAATATGAGAAGTTGGAGCATCCCGTGAACCACCACGTATGATAAACTCCAACAAAAATAACATTCAATACAAGATGAGGAACGGATAGTAGGAGTGCCCATGGATACCATGGATCTTTCACCCAACTAACCGATTAAATAACAAAACACAATAATCGGAATTTACCGAATTTAGCCACGAACCACTGTGAATTCTGTTTAAAACAACCTACGGTGTCGTTCGTATGACAGTTATGTTCCTCTTTGGCCGAGAGGAACTTGTTATGCTACCTAGCCTTAAGATGAAGGAGTAAAAACAAAAGTAAAGAATTCTTAAGCAATTTCCCAAAAATAAAAGGCAATCTACTTTGATTTAAAATATTTATGAAAAATTTTCTTTGAAGGTTGAGGCATAGCCTCGGATTTATGTGTGCGCATAACAATACAATAATAAATAATAAATAATTAATTATCTAAGAAAGCTGTAAACAATTTATTTTTAAAAACATAAAGGTAAACAGATAAGCAGGTATGGGGCTCCTAGGCATGTTACTAAGACACCACAAATGGCCTATATTAAACTTTCGGCTCTTATACCAATTTGTCATACCCCAACCTACGGCGGAAATGTGGCGGCATGAGCTGATTGTTCACAGCTCATAAGGTACTATCATGAAATTATAAAGCGACAATATCTAATTAATTTATTTATTATCGAACAACATCTAAATACAACAAAAATAAAGAAAGATAAAAATACAAAACCATGTTTATTATCCTAAAGTTATCTCTACGTGAGCTTCAGTTCGATAACCAATCCAATCTATAACCTGCAAATGCGTAGAAAAATATATATTTGTCAACAATACATGTTGAGTGAATATATCACCAGTTTTGAGACAAACAAAAATGGTAATATATAATGATATAAATGAATGAATAAAAATAGGCAAAACTGTTATCTGTGAGTATAAACAATGAAATCGTTAAGCAAACAATGAGTGTCGGTGAAACCATTGCCAACGCGATCGGGTCCCGGCCACTACGACGGTCGTATGATCATAATATAATGAGATTATGTTGGACCTCTCCGAATGCGATTTTAGTAAGCAAGTAAGCAAATAGCAAGTACCAGGCACTCATTCAATTGATACACAACACAAAGCTCACAGTTTGTGTTTGAGAAATAATAAGATAAATAATTTGATAAATGGTACGCAAGTGTCCCCAAAACATTTGAAAACAACTAAATATATGGGAGTGATTACCCACCTTAGCGATTAAACAAAGATAATGATTAAATTAGAAACCGGCAAGTTAAGCTCTTCGGGATTTACCGACAAGAATCCTATTTACAATAACTGAGGAAATAAATATGGATAGAACAATGAAGCTTACACTAGATAGAGGTTCAAGATTTAATGATCTAATGGGTAATTGCGAATGTTAAAAATAGATTTATTATTAATTTTATTATCAAAATTTTATCTTAGATGATATGATTTAATACTTAAAAATAAACACTCATAAAACTTTATAGTTTATAAAGAGATTCCAATCAAAAATACATTAAATGTGTGTGCATATATATATATATATATATATATATATATATATATATATATATATATATATTAATAAAGAATTCTTTTAACTAAATATAGTAAATAATAGAAAATACATAATAAATAATAATATTTATATAAAATATAATCTCTTTATAAAACACTTGAACTCTATTTTTAATACGTGAATTAACGTGATATATATTTTGTATAGAGGTGGCAAATGAGTTGGGTTGGGTCAAACGAGTCATGGGTCAAAACGAATTGGGGTCAGAACGAGTTTGGGTCGAAACGGGTCAATTAAAAAAGGGTTATTTTGGTTTGGGTCGGAATAGGTTGAGGTCGAACAGGGAAATTTTTTTTTTTTTGATAAACGAGAGTAATGGCGGAAACATTTTAGTTTTTTTTTTAGATTTTTTGTTTTCTATTTATATTTAAGTTATGATTTTATTTTATTTTTTGGATTTTTTTGTGGGGTTTTCAATTAAGATCATAAACCCCAAAAAAATATTCAAAAATAATAATAAAAAAATTATAACTCAAAATATAAATCATAAACAAAAAATGTAAAAACACTAAAACGTTTCCTACGTTGTCCTAGTTCCATAAAAAAACTCACTGAGAATCGAACCGAAACCGAAAAGATCGACGAAAATGAAACAAAAAGGCCAAAATTGAACCACATCAATCGAAATCGAAAAAATCAATTAAAACGCAACAAAAAATTCAAACCGGACAACAACGAAACTGAAAAAATGGACAAAAACGAGTCCGGAATCAACCACAAAGAAACAAAAGAATCCAAAACCCAACTCGTCCCATGTGAAAACTCGTGTTGGCTTGAAACCTGAACCGAACCCGTTCTAATCTGAAACTCGTTTCGTGTCGAAACCTGTGTTGTACGAACACCCGTTCCAATACGAAATTGATTACATTTTCTTATGACACTAACCCACATTGACCCATTTTTTTGAACTCGTCGACCTATTTTGACCCGAAAATAAAAAGGATATAATTTCAAATGACTCATTTTGACCCATTTAGTTAAAACCTTTTACCCAAACCAACCCATTTATTTTTTAAAACAACTCAAATTGATTCATTTGAAAAGGTTTGGATCAAGACTGTCACCCCTAATTTTATATATATAGTTAGTTATATTAAGTTAAAACCCTTTTTAAATAAATTAAAACCTTAAACCAATTTTAATAACTAAAGTATATATATATATATATAATATATATATAATATAAACAAAAACATAAAAATCCTATGTGTCGCGATGTGGTCGCTTCCCCCCTTTTTTAGAGTCACCAGATTTGCTTGATTTTTAAATGGAGGCTTGTCATGCATTTTACCCGAATTCACGGGTATGGGTCTGTAACATCCCATTTTCTCGTTCCGGTTAATAAAATGAAAACATGAGTTATTATGAGTCGGGCTAGTGTTGAGTTAAATGGATATGGGTTACGGACTTGGATTAAGAAGGAAAGAAGAAAAGACCATGGGCTTGAGCCCATGATCCATAATATATAAACATTAATTACCAAATAATCCATTCATTTACACATATTCCATACACCACCCAAAACACACACTTAAGCTCTCTCTCCAGTTTCTCTCTTTTCTCTAGCCGAACCAAGAAGGAAAACAGATCCCGATCCAAGGTAATGATAGTATGATATTGTATAAACTCAAACCCGTTAGATTTGGTCACGAAACGACGAGCCGACACCTTTATACCGTACAAGTCACGAGATCCGGCTGGAATCGGGTATGAACCGAGCAAAAGATGAGCCTAGGGGTCACCCTAGCCCAGATCTGGATTAAACGGGACGAAAAACGGTGAAAATGGTGCAAAAACACGTTTTTCCGGCCACTGTCCGGTTTTTCGGCGGTGACGGCGCCGGAAAGGCGGCGGGTACGAGGTTAACATGTCAGAGAATGTTTATGACATTCTCTGACCTAACCCTAATTCGTTAACAGAGAGTTCACGAACTAGAGGGTGTGTCGGCCGATGCTGGATAAGTCAGTTATCTTCTTCATCGATGATATATTGATTTATTCAAAAAGGGATCATGCAGAGTATCTTAGAGAGGTATTGGAAACTCTGAAGAAAGAGAAGTTGTACGCTAAGTTCTCGAAATGCGCGTTCTGGTTGCGAGAGGTGCAATTTCTAGGTCACGTGATTAATCCTGAAAGGATTTCAGTGGACCCAGCTAAGATTGAGGCGATAACTAATTGGAAGACTCCGCAGAATCCGACTGATATACGAAGCTTCTTAGGGTTAGCTGGCTACTATAGAAGATTCATCGAAGGTTTCTCCAAGATAGACGCACCGTTGACCGGTATGACCCGAAAGACGGTAGTATTCAGTTGGGGTAAGTTTAAAGAAGAAGCTTTTGAGGAATTAAAGAAAAGACTCACGCAAGCTCCAATCCTTTCTTTACCCGATGGCGACGAGGATTTGGTTGTTTGTACCGATGCTTCGCATCGTGGATTAGGTTGCGTGTTGATGCAACGAGGGAAAGTGATAGCTTACCCGTCTAGACAATTGAAAGTGCATGAGAGTACTTATCCGAGCATGATTTAGAGCTAGCAGCAGTAGTGCATGCTCTCAAGATATGGAGGCATTATCTGTATGGTACTAAGTGTACTATTTACACATATCATAAGAGTTTAAAGTACTTCTTCGAGCGGAAAGATCTGAACATGAGGCAGAGAAGGTGCTTAGAATTGATAATGGACTACGACTATGATATCAAGTACTACCCCGGAAAAGCTAATGTGGTCGCCGATGCGCTAAGTCGTAAGAATGAGGAAGTCATTGCAACAGTGAAGTCATACCAGCTGATTATGAATTCAAATCTATTTGGAGAAATCATCAAGGTGCAGTCAGAAGTAAAAGCAGATGAAGGGCTAGTAAAGAAAGAGAGGATTTTCGGTCAGCAAGACGAGTTGATGGAAAACACTCATGGTGTGGATTCCACGCCATGGAAATCTTAGAAGTCGAATCTTAGATGAAGGTCATAAGTCAAGGTATTCGATCCATCCAGGATCCAATAAGATATACCAAGATTTGAAGAGAGACTATTGGTGGCCGGGTATGAAGAATGATGTGGTAGATTATGTCAGTAAGTGCTTAACTGGTTTACAAGTCAAAGCCGAACATCAGAATTCTTATGGAAAGATGCAACCTTTGGAGGTACCAGAATGGAAATAGGAACACATCACCATGGATTTCGTAACTAAGCTACCTCGTACAGCTAGGCATCATGATACCATTTGGATGATAGTGGACCGTTTGACCAAAAGTGCTCACTTTCTGCCTATACGAGAGGCTATCTCGTCTGAAACGTTAGCAAGTTTGTTCATCAAAGAGGTTGTGACTAAGCATGGAGTACCGTTATCAATCGTGTCTGATAGAGATACTCGGTTTACTTCGAGATTCTGGAAGAAGTTCCATGAAGCTATGGGAAGAGATTGAACATCAGTACGGCGTATCATCCTCAAACAGATGGACAGTCTGAAAGGAGGATCCAAACCCTTGAGGATATGCTACGTGCTTGTGTTTTAGACTTTGGAGGAAGTTGGGATGATCATCTGCATCTGGCAGAGTTCTTCTATAACAACAGCTACCATTCAAGTATTGGTATGCCACCGTTTGAAATTCTTTATGGTAGACGATGTAGAACCCCGGTTTGTTGGGGGAGATTGGTCAGAAAGAAATGGGAAGTTTAGAAGTGGTTCAAGAAACATCTTCAAAGTTCGATCAGATCAAAGCAAGGATGAAAGCTGCTCAAGACAGATAGAAGTCGTATGCTGATAAGCGGCAATGACCGATTGAGTTTAACGTTGGTGACAATGTGATGCTCAAGGTCTCGCCTTGGAAAGGAATTATTCGTTTTAGAAAGAGAGGGAAGTTGAGTCCGAGGTACATTGGTTAACGGGGAGTTAACGAGTTAGAGGTAATTTGTTAACGGGAAGTTAACGAACTAGGGGTGATTCTTCAAGAGATTCGTTAATGGAAGCTTAACGAACTAGCCTTAGTTCGTGTCCAAGTTCGTAATGGAAAGGATAACGAATTAGCCCCAATTCGTTATGACTAGTTTTTATAAGGAGATAACGAACTGAAAGGTTCAATTCGTGTGGAAGGACCAGTTCGTTATAATGGTAAATTCGTTATAAAGTAACGAATGGGTCATTCGTTATGAACCCAGTTCGTTAAGAACCAAGTAACGAACTAGAAGTTTAACTAAATGACAAAGCAGTCCCTGGACTTAGAAAAGAATGACGTAATTACGTATTAGCCCTTGAACTTTGATGATTTATGAAAGATACCTTTAAAGGTTAACGAGTAACGATTGACTAACCGGGTAATGATTCAATGAAGTAAAATCGGCTTAAACACTTAAGATTAATTAAGTAAACTATGAGAATGGTTAGAGTAGTATTTAATTTTGCGTTCATTAAACAGTTAGTCGCGCACAGCTCCAGAAAGGAATAACCATAAACGGTGAACGTAATCGCGTTCAGATGAGTTTCTAGCCCCATTCCTTGTTATGTTTTCGGGCTGTGTGCATACACGATGTGATAGTTAATACATATACCGTAACTGGTAAGTGTATGCTATGTATGATATATGTGATAGATACGAATGATTGTTTGTCGATACGTGAACGATCTTCGGATATTGCACGTACTCCTAGGTTATAAATAAAGATATGAATGTTGTATGTAATGTAAAGATGATTGCTTGTCGATACGTGAACGATCTTCGGATATTGCATGTGTTGCCAATAATAGTTTATTAGTTGGGGACCTCAGGCAAAAGAAATAAAATAAAGATGGTTGTGCACATTAGCTCAGGAGGATGCTGGTGTCGACTGATGGTGGTGGCAGCCGGTAATGGTTGCGCTCGGTGGTTGTGGCCGCCGGAAATACAAAGGAATTGAGTACCCATCAAGCAACAATGGTTTTTTTAAAGTTGAAAGTTGGGATTATTAATAGTTAGATTAAAAGTTGAGATTAAAATTGGTCAATAGTTAATAGTTTGGATTACTAAAATCCAATTTTCCTATAATTAAATATAATGAATAAAAATAATAATATAATAACACATATAATATACAATATAATAATAGAAAGATAAATCAATATTTTATATTGATTTAGATTTCCCAAAAATGAAAACGGCCGGGTAATATGGTATTTGTTTCTTCATGAAAAATCCGAGTTGTTACAAAGTTGGTTTTCAAAACCCAATTCGATTGGATTTCAAAACACGACTCGATTCAAATTTCAAGAAAGCACAATTCCCACTGTTTATGTACGAATATTTTGACAAACACACTTTTTACCACTTTTAAACCTTCAAGCACCACAAGAAACCCGAAGCACACTTTAATAACTTCAAACACAACTTTTGATCGATTTTCAAGCTTGCAAGTACACTTTCTAGGCCGAAAACTCACTTGTAACACTTGAACACACTTTGTTTTACAAAAACACAACTCACAAACACTCAAACAAGACTAAAATCTAATGTTGTGACCTAAGAACCCCAACTAGTAGAGCCGAATGCCCTTATACCAATTGTTGGTCCTAGAGATGGGATCAAACAACAATGTTGTTGGATCAATCTCACTAGTGGGATTGCGGAAATTACTCACAAGGAACCGAGATCTCGGATCTTGTTGTGTTCGGTTTATTACCGAAAAGAGAAAGGAAGGAGAGAGAGTAGGGAGAGTTGGTGAGAAGATATGATAAATTTGCAAAAGTAGTATACATGCCCATGATTCCCTATTTATATGAGAAGCATGACATGCATGTTCAGGGCCAGCCCATAGGGGTGGCGGGATGGTCGACGGCTATAGGCCCGTCACCCCGTTAAGCCCGATTTTTTTTTTAAATTGTATTTATTTTTATTAAAAAGATGTATATTTAATGCTTAAACTTAATTACATGACCACTAGCTTGATCTAGTGGTAAAGGGATATTACTCTCAACTAAAAGGTTATGGGTTCAAGTCTTATTTGAGACATGTTTATTAATATTTTCATTTGAGATATAAAATTTTTTTATACAACCCAAATTATATCCAAATAAACCTATATAAAAATTTAATTGTTTAAACGAACAAAATACTTCTTTTTAAATAACGCCCAACAAAATTTTGCATTCGGCGCAAAATTGTTTTTGCTTTCTCAAAGCCAGGCCTGTGCATGCTCTTTTTTAATTACGGCCCAACGGACTTAACATTAATTGGCCTCGGGCCCAAACATTACAACATGATAAACGAAAGCAAAACAATATATAACCATTAATGAGGCTAAATAATACAAATGACTTTACAACAAATAGAGGCCCTACAACTGTCCTTAACTACCCAGAAACAAGACTCCAAAGATGGTGGGTCCCAAGGGCAACCAAAACTGTAACAACAGCTATGGCAAAACGGGGTAATGATGGAATATGCTACGGGGCCTGCCTTGCCATTACCATCCCAACCACTTTTAAATTTTTTGGATCAAATAACACTGCAGGTTCCACCCACTTGGATCCTTCCTCTTTTCTTGTCTACTTTCATTAAGGCTACCGCCGTAGCCGGTGGCTGCATTGGTGATTGGTACGGATTGTTACTTCCTTGTAATTATATATAGTAATTGCGGTTTTGTGTGTAATCAGGTTTTGCTTAGATGTGAGGTCAGGTTGATTAGAAAAAGCTTTGTACTTTAGTATTTTCACAAACCATAAATCTAAGAAGTCGCATCTAATGGTCATAACTGCGGTCGGAGATGAAGGGTTTATGGGAAGGTCTCCAGGTGACATCCTTCACCTTCTAAAGATTTATGGATTATAAGGTGTTTTGCACCACATTATTTTTATGATATTGTTTGCAAATGTGAAACTCTTTGGAAGACCGAGTTTTTTTATTTCTATTATATTATTATAGAATTTGAAATAGTATTTAGAGTATGGAATTAAACAATGGATAGTACGTTTTTTTATTCGTTAGCCATGTGCAATGGTCGCTTACCTAATTTTCACATCCTAACACTACAATCGACCACCTGATCTTCAACCAAGTCAACAATACGATCGACCACATGAACCCAAAAAAGCCAATCAACATATGCCTTCCAATCTTAGTTTGCTGCCCCCGCCTTCCAGCCGACACCAAATCCTCATACCAGAGTTTGTTGTAATATACATGTTCATCGAGTTCATCTTCACAGGTTTCATCCCTAACTCGTGATAGTTAACAAAGTTTGGTTTGCCCGCATTAACAAATTAACACAAAGTCGAAGCTTCCTTTTTTAAGACACTACAAAAAGAGGTTGAATTATGGATTGATATATAATGCACTTCATGGAAAACTTCTGCTTAGAGATTAATATATTTTGGACTTCAAGAATACTTGTAATTAATATATTTCAGTTTTGCTATTTTAAAAATTCAAAAAAGAGAAGCAAAAATGCTTGTTGCTGTTGCTATTTCTGTGACCATAATAAAGTTGGCTGTTAATTATGAGACCACAAAGAATGAAGTTGAGAATTTTGTTACCTTTCCGAATGATGACCATCAAGACAAGACTCCATGAAAAATCAACATGTTATAATCCCCTCCTAATTGATTAGCCAAATATGTCTTTAATGTGAGATGCGTAACATGAAACCTAACATGTAAATTATACAAAACAGGTATAAAAAGTTGAATCCCCAATACTTTAAACAAAACAAATACAAAACCAAAAAGTATATTTCTATTAAAAATTATTCTTCAGTTGTTTGCAATCCATATTACAAGATGCATGTAGTAAAACAAAATTTCTGAAATGTTAAAGAAAATGCATATGATATCAATGTACTTCATTTCTCAAACATAAATAAAAATGTTACACTAACACCAACAAAACCAATGAATATAATAAGAACATGCAATCAGAATATCAAGAATCTCACCGTCAATTGAGTAGTCAAACGCTCACCAGCTCTTTCGAGTTCTAACTCAACAATTTGACCAACACTATCATCAAGCAGACTGTCCACTTTGAGAAACTGAGTAATTACCTGCATCAAGTATTGTTTCAGTGCAGCTATAAAGCGTGCTTCATAGGTTTACACACACGTCTTTGTTCATGCTAAAAAGCATGTCACCTACATATATTTTGAAACATTTAAGGAAAAAATTCACCGATCCGTATTTTGAAAACAAGATTTTGAAACATTTAACGGACGATTATAAGGCAAATAAGATTCGTTATAACATAACTAGATGCCCTTACATTAATCTCTAAATGAGAGATGCCGTCTTTGGGAGTTGGATCTGCATGGGACGGCTGCAGCATATGCATAACCCAAATCCAGATTTTGTTATAACCCCCCATGGAAGCCCACATTCATGAAAAGATAATCTAGTCGTTACGGCACAAAACTTTTGTCCTGAAATTCAATAAATTAATAAACAAAATAACGAATGAAAGTTATCAAATCCAGCATGAAAATGTTTTACACCGAGAACAATGGTTATGAGGTATTTTCAGTTAAGTAACGAAATTTATGATGTGTTATTTTTAAAATTGCTATTATGCAAAATTGTATTAATGGGTTAGTTATATCAGGATTAATTGCTTTCACAGCAGCTTAATTACAAAAGGCGTCAAGAAGAAGACAATACCGCGAGTATATTATAAGAAACGAGAATAGTTTAAGGGCAGCTAGCACCATAAATAAATTTGGTTGGGATAACAAAGATACTACACACATCAATGTTCTCATTTCAAAGGTACATAAAAATGAAACTTAAGTGAATAACGTATATATTGTTTCTGACATATTTTAAAGAAAATTTGCATATGGTGACATAGCTAAATATCCTCAATTACTTCCCATATGACTGCAGCAGTGGCTGGTACATAAACATGTTTTTTTTAGTAATATAATTGCTGCACTTATATATTTAAAACATGATGATTTACTCTCTCTTCGTGCATACATCCAGAAGAGTAATATAACACCTATGTTGCACGGGAGCCGGTACGGGAACGGGAAACGAGCACGGGTACGGGAACGGGAAACTGCAAAACTCAAAAAATCAAGAAACGGGTACGGCACGGGTACGACAAAAAATTTATAAAAAAAATAAAAATATATAATACATAGTTAATTAATTACTAATAACAAATAAATAAATATATAATTTTGATTTATATATAATGTCATTAAACATTTTATGTATTAAATTACAAGTTGATGACCAAATGTAAACTAATCTAGATAATGAGAGTTAAATGTTAAAATGTATAATCTAATTTAATACTATTTATGTAAATGTTAACAAAGTTTTGGGAGTAGATGCAAACAATTGAAAAATAAAGGGGTTTAATGTTTAAACGTAAACTATAACTTAACCTAAACACATTCAGCCGTCACTACTTCTTCTTCTTCTTCTTCTTCATCGATTTTCCGGCGCCGGAATACTTAATGTGGCGCCGGAATACCCTTTAAATTGCGGAAACGTTTAAAAATCGTCCCCAAAGTTCTGGAAACGTATCGAAACATCGTTTGACTTTTCGAAACGGTCAACGACCGTCCCCGACTTTAACGAAACGGTCAAGAAACGTTTCCGGCCATCCACGTCGGCGTTTCCGTCCCCGGCGAGTTTCGGGACGGGGTACAGCAGGTTGGTAGCGTTTCCGTGAATCAGAGTATAACACTAACACGCAACAATGCTCGGGGTACAAAAACTCGTTTATTTTAACACTAACAGCCAACAGTTGTAAAACCCGACTTCTTAGTGTTAGATCGGTTTAGCCCAAAACCAATGCAAACCAAATCATGCACACCCCTAATTTAGTGCGTTTTGGATGTATAGATAGTAGAATCAGGTGATTCGATGTAATAAAACGGGTTGCGTGATATTAAAACTTTGAAGGCAAACCTATATATATTTACATAGATAAAATGATCTAAATTACATTCTAGTGAAAAAACTCAGGTATTTGGATAATTAAAATGAGGTTTCAAACATTTATGTAATCAATTTGAGAAATCTCAGGTTCTTTGTTATAATCTGAAATCTGAGATTTTTGGATGAATTAACGTCTGAAATAGCAGCTACATGTTAAGAACAACATAAATATACTCACCTGAAGCTGATGCAAAACCAGATGTCACAACTCCTAAAGTCTCAGAAACCCATCTGAAATTAATAATGTTTTTTAGGAACAATCTACATGAGTTTCTAAGAGGTAAAGTTCAATAAACATTAGTATAGGATGCATGTACCTGATTCCTTGTCTAAAAGGCTATGAACAATCAACATGTTATTAGCAATTAACAATCGCTCTTCACTTCTACACCATAAACAATCAAGATGGCAAGGGTGGCAGGTGTGGCGTTATAATTATAATGTTTTATTTGTTTATGAAAGAGAATTAGGGTTATCTATATATAGGCTCAGTCAGTATGTAAACTAATTATATTTTGATTGTTTTTTTGTTATCTATTTTCTTGTTTTTGATTTTAAATGTTGCAGCTATGTAATATTGTGTGTGTATGAAAAATATTTTTCCTATGAAAAATATTTTTGCATATAGATAGTTTTGATTGTTGTATGTATGACATTTCACTTTTCATCAAATTCTTCTCACACATATTTATGTGCAAAGTAGGTGAGCCCGCGCGTTACGCCGGGGACGCAATCGGTATTTGGTCGGTATGAGTTTGGTTTGCGGTGATTCGGCGAGGATTTGGATTTAGATTCATAAGAAACGATTATTACTACAACTAACTAATTGTCAACGTTTTGTATCGATTAAATAAAAGCTAACCATTTTGTCTAAATAACAACTGATGCTAGATTCAATTTTGTTGTGTTTTACCAGTCAACACATTTCTGGTTTTACACAGTTTTTACCATCCATTCAAAAATAGCCATTGTAGTTTGTATGATGCGTATGCCTAATGTTAGGAAACGGAAATTTGACGCTATGGATATGTTATCCTGACATATGTTCTTGGATCAGTTATCCTTAGTCAGATCCTGTAAGGATCAAGGATCCTCAGTATTTATTATTTACTAACGATTGTTTCCTTTGTATAACATTATATCTGATAGGTATAACGGCTGTATGACCAAGTCTGCCTAAACTTTCGATACAAGACTCCTTTATGCACGTGGTCAAAGAGATGGGAGTGGCTAGTGGAGGAGTTGCGGATTTTTAGGAGATTAGTTAGTAGTTAATTTTCTTTTCTTTTTATACTGAGTTATGATCAAAGCTAGGCCAGTGAGTATTACACACACACTTTTGTTCATTCACAAGATCTCTCTCAAACACACTCAAAGCAGAACACATACACTTAGATTATTTGTAATCTTTGATCATAAACTTCACCTTTATAACCCGATTTTTACATTAATAAAGTGGTGATAGACGATTTGTCATCACCCGGGTTTTTTTTTTTCCTTTGATCTAATCAAGATTAAGGGGTTTTTCCTCGCAACAAATCACGTTGTTCATCCCTATTTCGTTCTCACAATCATTGTTAATATCATAGCACTATACCTCACAATTACATATTTGGATATCATGACAAAACGAGGTATACCTTACTTACTACGTTGCGTGTAAACGATAAATCGGTTAATTCGTATTGCTTAAACGAGTAACCGACTGATACGGACTAAGACTCGTATATATATATATATATATATATATATATATATATATATATATATATATATATATATATATATATATATATATATATATATATATATACTGAGGGGACGTATATGAGTTATACATATGTTATAGAGGCTAACATATTGATATTTAGGCCTCAGTACGTTTAAAACCATTTATACGAAAAAGGTTTCGTTTATTGTTACGCTATACATTTAAACGCAATCGTTAACATCAAAACGAGCATTGTAACCTCCGTTAAGCCGAAAAAGATATATAAAACACTTATATAACATGTTCTAAGCAATCTGTGAAAATATTTTGGATTTTTACAACGAGTCAATACGTTTTTCTTATTTTACAAAAAGGAGCTGAAAATCACTCGTTTTCGCGCTGTTTCTCGCACCCGATTTAATTTTCTCGAGAAAAGCCGAACCCGAACCAAATTGGAAACCGAGATTTCATGTATGGTAAGTAAACCAAGGAAAAGTGGGCCAAGAAAGAGACCCATGCCCCCCCCCCTAATTGTGGCCGCCCCATGGGCACCCATTCCCACATTTTCCTTTGTTTTCTAAGTACAATAAACTTAAATTTTATTCAATACATTCTACAAACTTCTGGCCAGCTCGTCTTCAACAAAATTCTACAAAACCCTAGAGGTAATCCTTAATTTTCATTGATTTCATAATTGATTTACATGGTTTAAACATAGAAAATTAGTTCTTGATTAGTTTTAAGCATGTTTAACCATTCAAAAATCATAAATTTCAAGTAAAATCATGTTTTGATGCTAAACAAGTCTATAAAGCAGAAACATATAGATTTTTGGTCAAAAACACGGATTAGAACATGAATATGACGTTTTTACGGTTTGAAACCAAAACCGAAACCCAAGTTAACAAGGCTGTTCAATGGATGATTTATGTTTGGTTTGATATTATATGATATGTAGATACACTGAATTGGTGACCCAAGACCTGGAGAGTTGTTAAAACCATCAAAATCTACCGAAAACCGACAAGGTATTACTTGTTAACTCGTTTAGGGGCTGTTTGTACTTCGATTATGACGTGCTTGTTTTTAGGTTATGAAAATTTTCAGGGAAATTAGTAATCACATAAGTGAGTCCCTGTTAAAATTTAGTAATTTTCCGATAAACGGAGAATATTTGGCGAATTTATTACCCTTTATTGGCATTCATTCGGGAAAAATAGGTAAACTTCATGAAAAATTATCAAATTTGGTTTGAAATCCAGAAATATTATGTAAAGATCACTGCAAAAATTTTGGAACATTTGGAGATGTCTAAATAGTTTTTGTGCAATTGTGTTTTAATCGAGTTTTAACAGCCCAAAACCGCACAAAAAGGCATTTTTACCATGGAGTTAGATTCTGGAGATTTTGCAGAGGCTATTTGATGATATTTAGACCACTTGGAAAAATTATTATATTTTTCGTATGTCGTTTGATATAAACGAGCCATTTATTACCTAATTATAACACATTAAATGAATTTTTATAAATAGATAATTAATCATAAAATTTCTGAAATTTTTTTTATAAAATTCTCAATATTTTAATTTATTTTTGAAATTTTTTTTATAAAATTCTCAATATTTTAATTTATTTTTACAATAAATTTTCATAATTTATATATAAGTGCACAATTAGTTATAATTAATTGAAGATTTAAATTATATATGTTTTAACAAAACCGTCAGTTATGTGTTTAACGAACTGACTGGTATGTCAAAACATCAAAAGTGACCAAATATCGTATTTTTGGATGAATTTGATAAAAACGAACTTTTTACGAGAATTCCGGACAATTCTGGTGGATTGTACGCGTTTTGTTTAACAAACCCGTGTGAAAATGGAAACGAATCCTGCGATCAATCCACATAACGAAACCTTAAAATTCTTTCATAAATCAATTCATTTTATCAATCAATATGTTTACTTAAGTTTGTGTGATCTTACCTATTTCCGAAACACATAAACGAACAACTTAGCTAGGCTCGGAAAACAGTTAAACTGAGCCAACTCTGGTTTTGAACATTTCATAGTATACAACGTCACAATCTAAGACTATGGTCATGTTCTGGGCTTAACAGTTATACCCAGACTTGTTATACAATCCGATTTAGTTTAAACATTGTACTAGTATTAACGGTACGATACCGGTTATAAGATCCAAGCTATAATCGAGGCACACTACTAATTGACACGTATTACCAGCCGGAACTACGATAAGGTGAGTTTCACGACCCCACTTTCTAAACTGTTTTACGAAATTTTGGGGTGGAAAGCATGTTTACATATACTTATATACTTGAAAACGTGTGCTGATGAGAATTATATAAGTACTAACACTTGAAAGTCCCCACAAACACAAGTGATTAACTTCGTGCCGGTGACATGTAGTTAGTATTATCGGTTTGACAAACCCAACTGACAGGGCCGGAGGGGTATGCCGGAACATGTTAACCCAGTTGCATATTGTCATTAAACTTGTTACATTCTGCTATGTGGTGTTAGACATAGTACATACTTTGGGGCAAAGTGGCTGTTAAATGCCAACGGGAGTGCATAGGAAGGAGAGGCCATGTGTTATAGCTCGTTTTGGTTTCACTTGTGGCTTAGTATAAAAACATCATACACATACATATATACGTATATGTGAACTTTACGAACTCGTATACTGATTTTGTTCATACCCGTGAAACTTGAAACTGACGTAGTTGACCCGTTTTAACATGCTTTTCAGGTGACCCCAAGTTGGAATAATTTCCTTATGTGCTCGGTGCTAGAACAGAAGTGAATCGTTGTACATAGACGCTAGCATATATATTAAAGAATAAGCAACCATACGAACCGGTTATGTGATTTTCATCTAGTTTGTAAACTTAGTACCTACCAATGTAATATGATGTAAATTAGTTTGTTGAATTTCTTTATAAACAATGTGGTTAATACCAGTATTATCTGTTAAATCCCCGTTTTACGCTTCCGCAATTACCTAGTCGGGATGTGACAAAATTTGGTATCAAAGCCATTGGTTATAAAGAATTAGGATGTCCTTAGGATACCCTAATATAACCTTAGGCTTGATTAGCTTTGAGAATAAATAATATTAAATAAT
This sequence comes from Bidens hawaiensis, assembly GCF_021521415.1. Taxonomy (NCBI): domain Eukaryota; kingdom Viridiplantae; phylum Streptophyta; class Magnoliopsida; order Asterales; family Asteraceae; genus Bidens; species Bidens hawaiensis. The sequence continues at coordinate 45,559 of NW_027493687.1, read as the reverse complement.
ATATACCGATTTGAGAACGGAATGTAATAACGGACTTGCTTGTACGTGGGAATTTGAGAAAAAGTCGTTGAACAACCTAATAGGTAAAATCAGCAACATATGTGTATATAATATATATTAAATAATTATGTATGCATATAAACGAGTATATGTGCTTATGTGTATAACTTGCATGTATTTTATTATGATTAATATAATCGAAGGATATTATTCTTATTACTAACCATTGTGGAGGAATATGTCGAGGTCTACCAATTGGTTATCTATTGCGGTACCAGCATTACCTGAAGAGGAGGAGGAGCCAGAAGAGGAAACTGGGGAGTAACCAGAGGAGGAGATGAGAGAGAGTCTAGGAGACGTGGTGGTCCCCCATCAGGTACCCACAAATCAACCCGACTTATCGGGTTATCGTTGTGACACCTATCCACCTAGGAATGATGTAGGACAGGGAGCCACTAGTGCCTATCGGACCCCGGTGAGAGACCCTACACCTCCAGCACCCCATGTTTCACCACCCACTCTTACACACAGAACCCACCAGACCGCTCGTATTTCCGTACCTCCACCAGAACACACTCAATCCCCACCACCCCGCTCAACTTATCATAGGGGAAGACCTCACGAGTTCAAGTCACTGAGATATCTGTCCCTACCTGGGGTGTACCAATGTCAACCCAGGAACCACCTCTTATGACTGACCCTGAGTAGTTAAGGGTGTTAACTTACCAAGTATTGGATCAAGTGATAACAATGAACAATCTAAATCAATTCAGACAGGAAACCCAAGAAGATGTTTGGTACCTTCACCAGAATATGAGGGATGTGAGGAGGTCGAATGCTGGCTACCGATGGCGTATGGATCAGGTGGAATCTCAGTTGTGGATTGATAGGGCGATCATTGTAGCATTAATAGCGATTGTGGTATGGTTGGTTTATCTTGTACGTATGGACAAGTAGAACATAGTAGAGTAGTTGGTTGTATATAGTCTTTTGACATCCCATGCAGCATTTTGTTGCAACATGTTGAGCTAGCTTGGGAGTTATTTACAGTTTAGTACTATTACAAGCACTGGCCCTTATCGGGTTAAGTCTACATGTCACTTAGTGACAAATTTTGATACGCATATACAAGCACTGGCCTATACCAGGTTAAGCCTATGCGCTAATTTTGGATGCATATGTACAAAAATGATTATGATTAATACAAACGTGTTTTTTGGCATAGTTGCGTGTTTGTCAATTGTAATATTGTGATATCGTGCATATTATGGTGGAAACGATATTAATCGTTATATATTTGAATATTCTATAGAATGGCCCTGAAGAAAGCTAATCCTTTATCTGAGGCGGAAGTGGCCGCAATGATTGTTCGCCAACTACAAGCAGTGATACCAACAATTGTAGCACAAGTCATTGCAGGCATACGTGCCAACAATACTGTTAACGAACCTACGAGCACCACTACGGCCACTACTAATATATCTCCGCTAGATACTAATGTAGCCCCGGGTGTTACTACCCCATTGACTACTGATAATGTTATAAACACTAATAATACTTGCCCGACTGCTAATGTTGTTGGGAACCCTGAAACCGTTTTAAACCCCAATAATGTCACAAATCCAAACCCCGTACCAGTTATCAACACAACTGCTAATAATAACACTCAACCAAATACCGGTAATGATCGTAATAATCCCGAACCCCCACGTCAGCATTATGCGTATAAACAATTCACATCGTGTAAATCGACTGAATTCAAAGGTATTGAGGGACCTAACGGATTGGTCAAATGGATTGAAAAGACTGAGTCCGTAATTAATATTAGTGAATGTCCACCAGACCGTATAGTCAAATTCGCTACTAGTATCTTTTTGGATCATGCTTTGATGTGGTGGAACACAGTGGTTCAAATAAGGGGACAAGATGCTATAAACCGTATGTCATGGACCGAAATTAAAACCCTTATGCTAGAGCATTTTTTTCCCAAAAAGTGAGATTCAAAGGCTGGAACATGAATTTTGGAATTTGGAAATGAAAGGTGCTAACCACGTGGGTTACACAAACCATTTTAATGAACTCTCTCTCTTAGTACGGTGGTTAGTTACTCTGGAAGCAAAACGTATTGAACGCTATATCTGGGGATTGACCCCTGCCGTGAGGAGTATAGTTAACTCAGTAGCCCACCCATCATTGGAAAGTGTTGTATCTCAAGCGGGTGTTGTTACTTTTGACCTTATGAGAAGTGGTGAGATAAGAATGCTGGGGGAAACATCGAGTTTAAAACGATCAGATTATGGGACAAGGATGCAATGGAACCGTCAAAATAAACGAGGCCATCTGAATAACCGAAATTATGCTATGGCCAGTTCTAATGTGAAACAAGAGGCTTATAAAGGGACGCTACCGAAGTGTGGGAAATGTAGTTTTCATCATGCGGGTGATTGTAAACCAGTAGTTTGTTACAAGTGTGGAAAAACTGGACATTATGCCCCCAGTTGTAGAACCCCCACCAACAATGTAAACCAACCACAACAACCAACCCAACCACGTCGACCTCAACCAACCCGAACACAACTCAATCAACAAACCCCACCTACCATGAGCCTCCGTACCTGCTATGAATGTGGTAGTACGGAACATTATCGGAGATACTGCCCCAAACTGAATCAGGGTGCAGTAAGAAGGCAGAACCAAGCACAAGCATAAACATCCAACGCAGCTAGGGGACGCGCTTTTGTAATAGGATCGGGTGAAGCGCGTCAGGATCCGAACGTGGTAACATGTACATTCTTAGTTTCTGGTCAGTATGCTTCAGTTTTGTTTGATACGGGCGCCGATAGAAGTTTCGTATCTGTTAACTTTTCACCCTTAGAAAATATGCCGGTGAGTGAGCTAACCAAACCATACACTATAGAACTCGCTAGCGGTAAGTCTATACTTGTTAACCGAATAGTCCAAAACTGTTCCCTTATCCTAAACGACCACCCGTTTCTAATTGATTTACTTCCAGTGGAATTAGGAAGTTTTGATGTTATAGTCGATATGGACTGGCTATCTAAGTAAAAAGCGGAAATTATTTGCAAAGATAAGACTGTTAGGATACCTCTTTCGAATGATGAGGCGATGATTGTTCAAGGTGAGAACTCTGGTACTGTACTTGTATCCCAACTTAAGGCATTAAAATATTTGTGCCAAGGTTTTACATTATACTTGGCGAGCGTAACAGTTAGGGAACCCGATGAAAATCGAATAGAAGACATCTCAGTGGTACACGAGTATTTTGATGTATTTCCAGATGAGTTGCCTGATTTACCACCGACCCGACAAGTTGAATTCCGTATTGACCTGATATGGGAGCAGCCCCCATTGCCAAGACACCTTACCGACTTGCACCTTCTAAAATGCAAGACCTGTCCAACCAGTTACAAGAGTTACTGGACAGGGGTTTTATCCGACCTAGTTATTCCCCATGGGGAGCACTAGTGTTATTCGTGAAAAAGAAGGATGGAAGTTTTCTGATGTGTATTAATTATCGAGAATTGAATAAAGTGACAATAAAGAATAGATACCCCTTACCCAGAATTGATGACTTGTTTGATCAACTCCAGGGTGCGAAGTATTTTTCAAAAATTGATCTCAGATCGGGTTATCATCAAGTAAGAATTCAAGAAGAAGATATCCCAAAAAACAGTCTTCCGAACTCGATATGGTCACTATGAATTTTTGGTAATGCCGTTTGGATTGACCAATGCACCTGCAGTGTTTATGGACCTCATGAACCGAGTTTGCAAACCTTACCTTGATAAATTCGTGATAGTGTTTATCGACGAAATTTTGATATATTCGAAAAGTAAAGAAGAACACGAACAGCATCTGCGGGTAATCTTGGAGTTATTGAGGCAAGAGAAGTTATACGCAAAGTTGTCGAAATGTTAATTCTGGTTACAAGAAGTGCAGTTCTTAGGACACATTGTGAATCAACAAGGAATCCAAGTAGACCCAAGTAAAATTGAGGCCATTAAGAATTGGCAAGTACCTAAATCACCAAAAGAAATTCGCCAATTTTTGGGATTAGACGGGTATTACATACGATTTATTGAAAATTTTTCAAGCATTGCCCAACCTTTAACTCTCCTAACTCAAAAAGATTGAACGTATGACTGGGGAGAAGAACAAGAAATGGCCTTTCAAACGTTAAAACAGAAGTTATGTGAAGCTCCAATATTAAGCCTTCCAGATGGAACTGAGGATTTGGTGGTCTATGTGACGCATCTCGTAAAGGTTTAGGATGCGTACTGATGCAACGAAAGAAAGTAATAGTGTATGCCTCCCGACACTTAAAGATACACGAGAATAATTATACAACCCACGACTAGGAATTGGAAGCAGTTATTTTTGCACTGAAGATTTGGAGATATTACTTGTACGGCACCAAATGTACCATCTATACTGATCACAAAAGCCTACAACACATATTTGATCAGAAGGAGCTGAATATGAGACAAAGAAGATGGGTAGAACTGTTAAATGATTATGATTGTGAAATTAAATACCACCCGGGTAAGGCCAATATAGTAGCTGATGCTTTAAGCCGAAAGGACAGAGTTAAAGCGTTGAGGATACGAGCACTCGGAATAATTTTCCAAAGCAGCCTAATCGAACAAGTTCGTGTTGCACAAAACAAATCCTTAAAAGCCGATCAGTTAGAAATAGAAGAACTACATGGGAATGAAAAGAATTTCGAGAAGAAGATTGATGAAATATATTACTACAAAAACCGGGTCTGGATTCCAACACTTTATAAATTTCGTGAATTGATTCTTGATGAAGCACACAAGTCCAAATATTCTATTCATCCAGGTGCTGATAAGATGTATAAAGATGTTAAGGAATTTTACTGGTGGCCTGGAATGAAAAAGGATATAGCCGTGTACGTAAGTAAATGTGCAATGTGTGCAAGGTTTAAGGATGAATACCAAAAACCTTCAGGAATGTTAAAAAAACCCGAAATTCCCCAATGGAAATGGGAACAAATTACCATGGACTTCGTGACGCACCTTCCCAAAACCTCCCGAGGGCACAATGCCATTTGGGTAATTGTAGACCAATTAACCAAATCTGCACACTTCATCCCAATCCGTAACAACTACACTACTGAAAAACTCGCTCAAATTTACATCGATGAAATTGTATCTCGACACGGAGTACCTCTTTCGATTATCTTAGATCGAGATAGTGACTTTACTTCACATTTCTTGCAAGCAGTTCAAGAAGCTCTGGGAACCCGAATACACCTTAGTACCGCTTACCATCCCCATACAGATGGCCAATCCGAACGCACCATCCAAACCTTAGAAGATTTACTTCGTGCTTGTATACTGGATTTTAGTGAAAATTGGGATCAACACCTCCCGCTCATTGAGTTTTCTTACAATGACAGTTACCACAGTAGTATACAAACAGCACCTTATGAAGCATTATACTGGCGAAAATGTAGATCGCTACTATGTTGGATAGAAGTGGGTGATACTCAAATTACAAGATCCGATTTAATTCAGGAAACCACCGATAAGATCCATAAGATTAAACAAAAACTGAAAGCTGCCCGTGACCGACAAAAGAGTTATGCCGATATTTGCAGAAAACCGTTGTCCTTTGAAATAGGCGACAAGGTGTTCTTGAAAGTATCGCCATGGAAAGGTATTATAAGGTTCGGAAAGACTGGTAAGTTAGCCCCGAGACACATTGGACCTTTCAAGATTATTGCAAAAAATTGGTCCTGTAGCCTACCGATTAAAATTACCCCTAGAACTGAGCACCATTCACGATGTATTTCATGTATCGAATCTGAAAAAGTGTTTGACTTATGAAACAACAACAGTACCACTGGAAGATGTTCAGATCAATTATTAGCTCAACTTCGTAGAGGAACCGGTAGAAATTGTGGATGGAAAAACCAAACAGTTACGACACAATAAAATTTCATTGATAAAAGTTCGATGGAATTCAAAGCAAGGACCCGAATTTACTTGGGAACGAAAGGATGAATTCCGAAAGAAATACCCACACCTGTTCCCTAAAACCGATGACACATCAAATTTCGAGGATGAAAATTCTTAACGGGGGGAGAATGTGACATTCGTGACAAAACGAGGTATACCTTATTTACTACTTAGCGAGTAAACGATAAATCGGTTAATTCGTAATGCTTAAACGAGTAACCGACTGATACTGACTAAGACTCGTATATATATACTGAGGGGACATATATGAGTTATACATATGTTATAGAGGCTAACATAGCGATATTTAGGACTCACTACGTTTAAAACCATTTAAACGTAAAAGGTTTCGTTTATTGTTATGCTATAAGTTTAAACACAATCGTTAACATCAAAACGAACATTGTAACCTCCGTTAAGCCGAAAAAGATTTATAAAACACTTATATAACATGTTCTAAGCAATCCATGAAAATATTTTGGATTTTTACAACGAATCAGTACGTTTATCTTATTTTACAAAAAGGAGCTAAAAAACACTCGTTTTTGCTCTATTTCTCGTACCCGATTTAATTTTCTCGCGAAAAACCGAACCCGAACCAAATTGGAAACCGAGATTTCATGTATGGCACGTAATCCAAGGAAAAGTGGGCCAAGAAAGGGACCCATGGGGTGTAACACCCCGTAACCGCAGCGGAAACGTAAACGGGATGCAACAGACACGTCTGATATCAACAGCATTGCTTATAAAGAAAACACCACTACATTAATTTACACCATATTACATTGTTCCGAGTTTAGTTACCGTCTAGGCGTTAACACATAAGTTTTACCAACTTACATTAACATATTTAATACAAAAAGATCATTAAGCTTCCACAAAAAGCACGCATCGTCAAGCATGTAGCAATTATTCCAGTTTGGGTGTACCTAGAAAGCATGTAAAGAAAACGGGTCAACTACGAATAGTTGGTGAGTTTCACTAATTTAAATAAACAGTGACAAATCATTATAATGATCATATATTAGCGATGTAATTATGCTGAGCCCACAAGTGAAACCTCTGACTATCCACATACAACCCCGTGGCATACTCCGCCCACGGACCTGCCCCATACCGCTATGCCTAACATTACATAGCAAAAATATATAACAACAAAATAAACATGTGCAACTGGCTGGGAAACATCAGCAAATCCATGCCGGAACAGTTGGGTTTGTCAGACCAATAGTACTATTCACACTCTACCGGCTTTTAGCTAATCACTCGTGTTACGGGGCCTTACAATGTTAGCAACTCAGACAATTACCATCTTAGTACATTTCCCGTACGATTCCCGTACAATAAAATATATATAAATTCACGCAAATCCATGCGTTCAGTATGTATTTAAACATTTTAATAGTAACATGCTTTCCGCCCCGGGAAAATATTTAAAAACAATTCAGAAAAAGGGACTCGTGAAACTCACCTTTCGCAAGCAAGTAGGTGACACAGTACGCAGCTACTAATCCGGATCTGTAATACGATCCCTAAGTTCGTTACTATCCAATCACTATTAATATAACTTTAACTGTGTTAACCGGTACATCTGGGGACACTGTTAACCCAGTACTGTAACCGTTCCGGGGGCAATGTTAACCCAGAAACACTTCTCCGGACTCAGATCGTGATATCATTTAGAGTTCAATAGTTAAAATTACTATTAGTTCGTTTTCCCCGTTTTGCGTGCCTAGCACGGTTATCCGTTTTTACGTTTCAAAAATGAGTTTGGTCACACACGACCCAAAAATAGTTGTTGACTGACAATTTAATTAAAGTTGTGAAATTAGAGCTCGGTTTAGACGCCCCGATTGGCCGCGGGACCCGTTTCCGTCTTTATTGTACCGGAAACTGTTAAATCGGATAAAATTACCCAAATCATCCGAATTATTTCCGGATGATTTATTTTTACTTGTTTAACTCAATTATATGAAAATAGTTCATTTTTAGGGTTTTTGTACACCAGTCAGCTCGTTTAGGCGAAGTTTACCGGTTTACGCGTTTTAAACTTTAAAAGTTTGTTTTTATATTCTTTTTAGCACAAATAATTATCCTTTTAATCTCGGATCTTGAAATTTTGCACAAATCAATTTTTGACAGTGGAGAATTTATAAAAATGCTTCCAGAATTAATTTTTATATTTAAAATTTATTTATCTATTTTTAAACACCATTTAAACATTAAATATGTCGTAAATACCAAACGACCTTAGAAAAATCCCAAATTTTTCCTGGATGACCCCTATCATCCACATAGTCCCCTGTAATTTTACATGCCATTTTCACTAAAACCGAGCTAGAAAACCCTAGAACTCGTTTAACCGAAAAGCCTACTTAGACTTCTCCAACGGACCTAAATTTTTGTGTGTGACTTTTACATGTTATAAGAAGCTTATCTGGAATTTTCCAGAATTTTTCATGATATTTATCTATTTTTCACCATTTTTATCCAAAACCGAGCATTAAATTCACCAAATATTCATCCTTTGTCCAAAAATTACCAAAATTTCACAGATCTCATATTTTCATGTGTAGATCATCTCTGTGAAATATCGTAGCCTAACTCTAAACGTACCACAATCTGTCCAAAGCACTCATAAACGAACATAAACCGAATATACCTTTTGTTTTCCGCCACTACAAGCTACAAACTCGTCTTTCAACCTTATCTACCACTAAATACAGAACCTACAACCAACATACCACAATACCAAGCAAGTTACACTCACCATCAAGCCTCTTACACTATAGTTTCGGTTATTGTTTCAAAACTAAAGTTTAAACCGTAAAAATTCGTTTTTGGTTCGTTTAACTCCATTCTTGGACCAAGATCCCTTGTATAACCCGTATACATCACTTGATCATGCAAGAATCGGTTTCATCTCGGGGTTTCACCCTTTTTCACTTGAAACCTCATTTTCTTGCAAATAAACTCAAGAAAAGAAGATGAACACGTAAATAACTCGATTTTTACCTCGGTTTTCTTGCTAAAATTCTGGATTTTTAAGTGGAAATGTGGAGAGAAAGAAGGATGATGCAAATGGTTGATGTAAAAAAAATGAGAGGCAAGGGGTTATACCCCCTTGTCCGATCGGAATAGATAGGGGAGGTGGGGTGGGGCCCACCTTTCCATTCTTAGCCACTCATTCGGATTTTGGGAATCCGGATAATGTTTTGGATAATCTGGTTCTGTTCGTTTTTCGGTTAAATGTTTAATTCAGCTTAAACGAGGCTAAAACGGTCGTTTTCGGCTTAAAAAATGAAATTTATATAAAACCGATTTAAAAACTTTAAAAACATAAACCATGACATTTATTAACTTAAAACATCATATTATTAGTAATTGCGCATCTTTTTCGGCTTGATCGATTGTCTCTTGCTCGGTTTGGTATTAAAGGTTTCGTTTAACGTACCGACGTACCATTAAATCGAAAATTCTTTTTCTGCGCCTTAATTCACTTATCCCGAAGCTTTAATACTTCGTAAACATCACTAAATACCATATATCTCATCTAAAATGTAATCCTCGATTCATTCGGGCTTCAATAACCGTTAATCGGTTAATCGTATTTCCAATACGATTAACTGTATAATCGAGTATAATCCGTACTGTGAATCATACATACACGTATAAACGCATTATAATTCACATATTCATTATTAAATAACACATAAATAGTATATACCGGCTAGGGTATACCTGATTTTGCCGGAATCGTTACATTCTCCCCCCGTAAAACAAAATTTCGTCCTCGAAATTTTACGCGTCGACTACTTCCTTTTGAGGAAATAGGTGGGGGTATTTCTTCCGGAATTCGTCCTTTCGTTCCCATGTATATTCTGGGCCTCGTTGCGAATTCCATCTAACTTTGACCAACGAAATCTTATTGTGTCTAAGTTGCTTGATTTTTCCGTCTACTATTTCTATGGGTTCCTCTACGAAATTGAGCTTATCACTTATTTGGACACCCTCTAAAGGTAACACCGACGTATCACCCGCCAGACATCTTTTCAAGTTCGATACGTGAAACACGTTGTGAACTGCACTCAGTTCATCGGGTAGTTCTAATCGGTATGCTACGGGACCGATTTTTGCAGTAATATTGAATGGTCCAATATATCTCGGGGCTAACTTCCCCGCCTTTCCAAATCTGACTACACCCTTCCAAGGTGATACCTTCAAATACACTTTGTCACCTTTCTCAAACGACAACGGTTTTCTACGGGTATCGGCATAACTCTTCTGCCGATCCCGCGCGGCCTTCAGATTGTTCCTAATTTCAAGGATTTTGCTGGTCGTTTCCTGGACTAGGTCTGATCTAATAACCTGGGTGTCGCCCACTTCAGTCCAGCAGAGTGGTGATCGGCACTTCCGACCATACAATGCTTCGTAAGGCGCTGCCTTTATACTGCTATGGTAACTGTTATTATAGGAAAATTCAACGAGTGGGAGATGTTGATCCCAATTTCCCTTAAAATCCAGTACGCATGCACGAAGCAAATCCTCCAGGGTTTGGATGGTCCTCTCAGACTGACCATCGGTCTGAGGGTGGTAAGCTGTGCTTAGATCAATACGCGTTCCCAGCGCTTCTTGGACAGCTTGCCAAAGATTGGAGGAGAAATGGCTATCCCGATCGGAGATGATTGAGATGGGTATCCCATGACGGGACACAATTTCATTTATATAAATCTGCGCAAGTCTCTCAGTGTTATAATTATTTCTAATCGGGATAAAATGTGCCGATTTGGTTAATCGATCCACGATTACCCAAATTGCATCATGTCCTCGGGACGTCTTAGGGAGATGTGTCACAAAATCCATCGTGATTTGCTCCCACTTCCATTCGGGAATTTCCGGTTGTTGTAACATCCCCGAGGGTTTCTGGTGCTCCGCCTTAACTCTCGCACAAGTCGTACACTTACCGACATACGTTGCTATATCCTTTTTCATACCCGGCCACCAGTAGAACTCCTTCACATCCTTGTACATCTTATCCGATCCCGGATGTATGGAATATTTCGATCTATGCGCTTCGTCCATGATTAATTCACGAAGGTCATGGAGGGTCGGGATCCAAACCCGATTTTTGAAATAGAGAATTTCGTCCACGCGTTGTTCGAAATCCTTCTCATTACCGTAAAGTCCCTCCTTTTCTAATTGTTCCTCTTTCAACGCCTCACGTTGAGCGACTCAAATCAGGTCCGAAAGGTTCGACCGGACTATCATCCCCAGTGCTCGCACTCGCAATGGCTTAACCCGATCTTTCCTACTCAAGGCATCGTCTACGACGTTAGCCTTGCCGGGGTGATAACGGATGTCACAGTCATAGTCGCTTAACAACTCGACCCATCTTCGTTGCCTCATATTCAGTTCTTTCTGATCGAATATGTGCTGCAAACTTTTATGATCGGTGAAGATGGTGCACTTCGTACCGTAGAGATAATGTCTCCAGATTTTAAGTGTGAAGATAACCGCTCCCAGTTCCAAGTCATGAGTAGTGTAATTTTTCTCGTGTACTTTTAACTGTCGGGAAGCATAGGCTATAACCTTATTATTCTGCATCAACACGCATCCTAACCCTCTACGCGATGCATCACAATACGCGACAAAACCATCGTCTCCATCGGAGAGACTTAAAATCGGCGCTTGGCACAATTTTTGCTTTAATGTTTGAAACGCCGTTTCCTGCTCTTCTCCCCATTCATACTTTCGATCCTTTTGAGTCAGGAGAGTTAAAGGTTGGGCGATGCTGGAAAAGTTCTCTATAAATCGACGATAATATCCAGCTAAGCCTAAGAATTGGCGGATTTCCTTTGGCGATTTAGGCGCTTGCCAATTCTTAATTGCTTCAACCTTACTCGGATCAACGTGTATTCCTTGATGGTTTACAACGTGACCGAGGAATTGCACTTCTTGTAACCAGAAGTTACACTTGGAGAATTTTGCATACAACTTTTCCTGATTCAGAAGCTCTAAAATTATTCTTAAGTGTTGCTCGTGCTCTTCTTTACTTTTCGAGTAGATCAAAATATCGTCAATAAACACGATGACGAATTTGTCGAGCTAGGGTTTACAGACTCGATTCATGAGGTCCATGAACACTGCCGGCGCATTTGTTAGTCCGAAAGGCATAACTAAGAACTCGTAATGGCCGTAGCGAGTCCGGAATGCGTTTTTTGGGATATCTTCTTCCTGAATTCTAACCTGATGGTATCCCGATCTAAGATCGATTTTTGAGAAATAGCTCGCACCTTGCAGCTGGTCAAACAGATCATCAATTCGGGGAAGAGGGTACCTATTTTTGATTGTTAACTTGTTCAACTCCCTGTAATCAATGCACATTCTAAGGCTCCCGTCCTTCTTTTTCACGAATAATATAGGTGCACCCCACGGGGAATGACCAGGACGTATAAATCTTTTATCCAACAATTCTTGCAACTGATTGGATAATTCTTGCATCTCGGACGGTGCAAGTCGGTAGGGTGCTTTAGCGACAGGGCCAGCTTGAGGTATTAAATCGATTCTGAATTCGACCTGTCGGGTTGGCTGTAATCCAGGAAGTTCTTTTGGGAAAACTTGTGGAAATTCGCGTACTATCGGGATATCTTCCACCTGTTTCTCCTCAGAATCTGTGGCCGTCAAGCTCGCTAGATACGCCACGCATCCCTGGCGTATATATTTTAACACCTTGAGGTGGGATATAAATGGTATCATTGTGCCCGATTTCTCTCCTTGCACTAATACCTCTTCGTCATCCGACACTCGGATCTTGACGATTTTCTTTTCACAGTTTATTTCCGCTTTGTTACGTGCTAACCAATCCATTCCCACTATCACGTCAAAACTACCTAATTCTACCGGTAATAAGTCAATCAGGAAGGATTGATCGTTCAGAATAAAAGGGCAATTCCGAACTATCTGATTAACTATCATGGTTTTACCGTTAGCGACTTCTACGGTATAAGGTTCTATGGTTTCACTAATCGAAAGGTTTGCTATCGATAGGAACTTAACGGAGACAAAACTTCTATCGGCTCCCGTATCAAATAATACAGAAGCGTAATGATCAGAGACGAGGAATGTACCTGTCACTACGCTGGGGTCCTGGTGTGCTTCGTTTGCCCCCATCACAAATGCTCGGCCTCTCGCCGGATTGGACGACGATGCCTGACCCACGGTTTGCCTCCCATTTCCTCCCTGGTTCAGTTTCGGACAGTATCTCTTGAAATGATCTGTGCTGCCGCATTCAAAGCAAGCACGGTTGGTGGTCATCATTTGGTTTCCTTGTGGGTTTTGCTGTCGGGCTGGTTGGGTCCTAGGTGGCTGCGCACGGATAGGTTGCGGTTGTCGGTTCAGATTGTTTAGGTTTGTCCTACAACTCGGTGCGTAGTGCCCATTCCTGCCACACCGGTGGCACACTACCCCCTTGCACTCGCCACCATGCTGGTAACCGCATTTCCCACATTTAGGGAACGTTCATTTCTGCGATTCCTGCCTTCCTCCTGAACTAGTCATGGCGTAGTTCTGGGCAGCGGGCCGAGCACGTTTATTTTGCTGCTTCTCCTGGATCCTATTGTCATACGTACCTCGCTTTCCCCCAGTGGACTCTCCTGCCACCTTCAGTGACCCACTCCTCACGAAATCGTATGTGACGATACCAGCTTGCGTCACCGCACCCTCAAACGTCTTGTGTCCCCCAGAGGTTACTATACTCCTTACTACTGGAGTTAGTCCCCATATATAGCGCTCAACCCTCTTTGACTCTGGGGTGACCAACCATGGCACCAATCGCGACAGTTCATTAAATCGGTTCGTATAACCCAAGTGGTCTGCCCCCTGCATCTCCAGGTTCCACAAGTTTTCTAACTTCTGCAGTTCGTTTTTCGGGCAGAAATGTTCCAGTACAAGGGCCTTGAGCTCTGCCCAGGTCATGCGGTTTGTCGCTGCCTGACCGCGAGTTTGCACTATTGTGTTCCACCATGTCAGGGCATGGTCCGTGAACGTGCAGGTAGCATACTTAACAACGTAATCCTTAGGGCAGTTGCTGATGTTCACAACAGACTCTATTTTCTCAATCCACTTAACCAACCCATTTGGTCCCTCAGACCCGCTAAATTCTAGGGGCTTGCACAACATAAAATCTTTGATTGAACATCCCTTTGTTGCAGGAGTCGGTTCAGTGCGGTTCGTTTCTACACTAGGTATAGGGCCATTACTGTCTATAACGACCACCCTAGGCGGTGCGTCATTACTCGGAATCGGGTTACCATTCGGTGGAGGGTTAACATTTTGTTCCCCATCATTATTGGTGGTCGTTTGATTGCTCGCAGGGTCTGGATTGGTTGTATTGTTAATACTGGCGGCGATGCGCGATACTATATCCGGTATCGCCGCCTCTAACTGTCGAGCAATCAGACGATCCACATCCACTTCTGACATTCGAGCTGACCGTTTTGGTGCCATTTTACACAACATTAAGAAAGATACATATAATTAATACAAATTCCAATCTCGAAACACAATACACATTCCATTCATTAATAAACATTAGTACATATTACATAAACATCATCCCATAGATTAAGTTTTCGTACATCGGTCCTACATCGGCATCATTTCGACATAACCCGCTATGGGTCAGTGCTTGAATGATACACCAAAAGTATCTACAATGTCATCCCCAAAAGAGACCCCCTATGGGCTAGTGGCTGTATTATAACTACCCAAGATTCACTCTATGTTAGCATCGCCACTAACTGCTTACACAGAGTATCAAAAAGCGGACCCTGACTACTACCACCCTAACATAACTAAGCATGGTGGTATACCAACCACACCAACACTGCCACCATCTCCACCAGCACCGCCAGCAAACCCCGGATCCGTGTCTCCATCCGGTCAATCATCCACTGGGAGTATGCGCCCTCCCTCCTCAGCTGGGCAATCGCATAATGGCTGTCCAGTACGCAGTCCGCCAAGTGCCTCCTCCTCTGGATCCCTACCATCAAGGCGATGGTGTGCTCAACCACCTGCTCGGTGAGCACTCGGAGCCATGCAGCCTCGGAGGAGGGACGCTCATCCCTCTCCAGCCTAGGGGTACCCCACACGGGTGGAGGCACAGGCTCGGGCTGGGGGCGGGAGGACTCGCCCCTGTGGAAGGTAGGTCTGGGTGGGGTAGAGGTAGGCGGGACATAGGGGACACTGATCCGCGCCGTGAGGCGGGGTCCGGGTCTAGGAGGGGTAGGGGTGACCTGTGGTGCGGGTGGGGTGGGGGATCTGGCAACCCTAGTCGGGGAGGACAGGCTAGTACTCCTACGTCTAGTCTCACTAGGCTCAGTGCTGGTTGCTAGGCGTAAGCTCCTAGAGTTCCCGGAACTGGCCTCCTCCGGGTCCTCCTCCACTGACAGACTTCGTGATCTCGACATCCTTACCTGTACACAAGTTAGCAAACATATAGTTCCTTCCATAATGTAAATCATAATTAATATACACATACTTATACAACTTTGTCACATAAAAATATTATCATATACTTACACATATGTTGCCGATTTTACCTATTAATGTTCCCCGTGACTTCCCCTGAATTCCCTCGTGTGGACAAGTCTGTTATTATGTTTCGGACCATAATAACTCACTTGTCCATACAAGTTCATCCAGATCTCGTCACTATAAATTATTAGTTGATATTCAGATTCTATAATACTTGAGCTACTGGTTATCTTTTAGGTATCTTTTAAAGACGTCCTAATTCTTTATAACTAATGGCTCTGATACCAAGTTCTGTAACACCCCGTAACCGCAGCGGAAACGTAAACGGGATGCAACAGACACGTCTGATATCAACAGCATTGCTTATAAAGAAAACACCACTACATTAATTTACACCATATTACATTGTTCCGAGTTTAGTTACCGTCTAGGCGTTAACACATAAGTTTTACCAACAGTACATTAACATATTTAATACAAAAAGATCATTAAGCTTCCACAAAAAGCACGCATCGTCAAGCATGTAGCAATTATTCCAGTTTGGGTGTACCTAGAAAGCATGTAAAGAAAACGGGTCAACTACGAATAGTTGGTGAGTTTCACTAATTTAAATAAACAGTGACAAATCATTATAATGATCATTTGTTAGCGATGTAATTATGCTGAGCCCACAAGTGAAACCTCTGACTATCCACATACAACCCCGTGGCATACTCCGCCCACGGACCTGCCCCATACCGCTATGCCTAACATTACATAGCAAAAATATATAACAACAAAATAGACATGTGCAACTGGCTGGGAAACATCAGCAAATCTATGCCGGACCAGTTGGGTTTGTCAGACCAATAGTACTATTCACACTCTACCGGCTTTTAGCTAATCACTCGTGTTACGGGGCCTTACAATGTTAGCAACTCAGACAATTACCATTTTAGTACATTTCCGTACGATTCCCGTACAATAAAATATATATAAATTCACGCAAATCCATGCGTTCAGTATGTACTTAAACATTTTAATAGTAACATGCTTTCCGCCCCGGGAAAATATTTAAAAACAATTCAGAAAAAGGGGCTCGTGAAACTCACCTTTCGCAAGCAAGTAGGTGACACAGTACGCAGCTACTAATCCGGATCTGTAATACGATCCCTAAGTTCGTTACTATACAATCACTATTAATATAACTTTAACCGTGTTAACCGGTACATCTGGGGACACTGTTAACCCAGTACTGTAACCGTTCCGGGGGCAATGTTAACCCAGAAACACTTCTCCGGACTCAGATCGTGATATCATTTAGAGTTCAATAGTTAAAATTACTGTTAGTTCGTTTTCCCCGTTTTGCGTGCCTAGCAAGGTTATCCGTTTTTACGTTTCAAAACTGAGTTTGGTCACACACGACCCAAAAATAGTTGTTGACTGACAATTTAATTAAAGTTGTGAAATTAGAGCTCGGTTTAGACGCCCCGATTGGCCGCGAGACCCGTTTCCGTCTTTAGTGTACCGGAAACTGTTAAATCGGATAAAATTACCCAAATCATCCGAATTATTTCCGGATGATTTATTTTTACTTGTTTAACTCAATTATATGAAAATAGTTCATTTTTAGGGTTTTTGTACACCAGTCAGCTCGTTTAGGCGAACTTTACCGGTTTACGCGTTTTAAACTTTAAAAGTTTGTTTTTATTTTCTTTTTAGCACAAATAATTATCCTTTTAATCTCGGATCTTGAAATTTTGCAAAAATCACTTTTTGACAGTGGAGAATTTTATAAAAATATTTCCAGAATTAATTTTTATATTTAAAATTTATTTATCTATTTTTAAACACCATTTAAACATTAAATATGTCGTAAATACCAAACGACCTTAGAAAAATCCCAAATTTTTCCTGGATGACCCCTATCATCCACATAGTCCCCTGTAATTTTTCCAGAACCAAAATCTCTTTTTACATGCCATTTTCACTAAAACCGAGCTAGAAAACCCTAGAACTCGTTTAACCGAAAAGCCTACTTAGACTTCTCCAACGGACCTAAATTTTTGTGTGTGACTTTTACATGTTATAAGAAGCTTATCTGGAATTTTCCAGAATTTTTCATGATATTTAACTATTTTTCACCATTTTTAGCCAAAACCGAGCATTAAATTCACCAAATATTCATCCTTTGTCCAACAATTACCAAAATTTCACAGATCTCATATTTTCATGTGTAGATCATCTCTGTGAAATATCGTATCCTAACTCTAAACGTACCACAATCTGTCCAAAGCACTCATAAACGAACATAAACCGAATATACCTTTTGTTTTCCGCCACTACAAGCTACAAACTCGTCTTTCTGCCTTATCTACCACTAAATACAGAACCTACAACCAACATTCCACAATACCAAGCAAGTTACACTCACCATCAAGCCTCTTACACTATAGTTTCGGTTATTGTTTCAAAACTAAAGTTTAAACCGTAAAAATTCGTTTTTGGTTCGTTTAACTCCATTCTTGGACCAAGATCCCTTGTATAACCCGTATACATCACTTGATCATGCAAGAATCGGTTTCATCTCGGGGTTTCACCCTTTTTCACTTGAAACCTCATTTTCTTGCAAATAAACTCAAGAAAAGAAGATGAACACGTAAATAACTCGATTTTTACCTCGGTTTTCTTGCTAAAATTCTGGATTTTTAAGTGGAAATGTGGAGAGAAAGAAGGATGATGCAAATGGTTGATGTAAAAAAAAATGAGAGGCAAGGGGTTATACCCCCTTGTCCGATCGGAATAGATAGGGGAGGTGTGGTGGGGCCCACCTTTCCATTCTTAGCCACTCATTCGGATTTTGGGAATCCGGATAATGTTTTGGATAATCTGGTTCTGTTCGTTTTTCGGTTAAATGTTTAATTCAGCTTAAACGAGGCTAAAACGGTCGTTTTCGGCTTAAAAAATGAAATTTATATAAAACCGATTTAAAAACTTTAAAAACTTAAACCATGACATTTATTAACTTAAAACATCATATTATTAATAATTGCGCATCTTTTTCGGCTTGATCGATTGTCTCTTGCTCGGTTTGGTATTAAAGGTTTCGTTTAACGTACCGACGTACCATTAAATCGAAAATTCTTTTTCTGTGCCTTAATTCACTTATCCCGAAGCTTTAATACTTCGTAAACATCACTAAATATCATATATCTCGTCTAAAATGTAATCCTCGATTCATTCGGGCTTCAATAACCGTTAATCGGTTAATCGTATTTCCAATACGATTAACTGTATAATCGAGTATAATCCGTACTGTGAATCATACATACACGTATAAACGCATTATAATTCACATATTCATTATTAAATAACACATAAATAGTATATACCGGCTAGGGTATACCTGATTTTGCCGGAATCGTTACATGGGGCCCTCTAATTGCGGCCGCCCCCATGGGCACATTTTCCTTTGTTTTATAAGTATAATAAACCTAAATATTATTCAATAAATTCTACAAACTTCTAGCCAGCTCGTCTTCAACAAAATTCTGCAAAAACCCAAGAGGTAATCCTCAATTTTCATTGATTTCATAATTGAATTACATGGTTTTAACATAGAAAATTAGTTCTTGATTAGTTTTAAACATGTTTAACCATTCAAAAATAATAAAAATAAAGTAAAATCATGTTTTGATGCTAAACAAGTCTATAAAGCATAAACATATAGATTTGTGGTCAAAAACGCAGATTAGAACATGAATACGACGTTTTTACGGTTTGAAAGTTCGGTTTGAAAACAAAACCGGAACCCAAGTTAACAAGGCTGTTCAATGGATGATTTATGCTTAGTTTGATGTTATATGATATGTAGATACACTGAGTTTGTGATCCAAGACCTGGAGAGTTGTTAAAACCATCAAAATCTACCAAAAACCGACAAGGTATTACTTGTTAACTCGTTTAGGGGATGTTTGTGCTTCGATTAAGACGTGCTTGTTTTTAGGTTATGAAACTTTTTAAGGACATTAGTAATCACATAAGTGAATCCCTGTTAAAATTTGGAAATTTTTTGATAAACGTAGAATATTTGGCGAATTTATTACCGTTTATTGGCATTTATTCGGGAAAAATAGGCAAACCTTATGAAAAACTATGCAATTTGGTTTGGAATATAGAAATGTTATGTAAAGATCACTGGAAATATTTGGGAACATTTGGAGATGTCTAAATAGTTTTTGTGCAATTATGTTTTAATCGAGTTTTAACAGCCGAAAACCGCACAAAAAGGCAATTTGACCAAGGAGTTAGATTCTGGAGATTTTGCAGAGGCTATATGATGATATTTAGACCACTTTGAAAAAATATTGGATTTTTTGAATTTCGTTTGATATAAACGGGCCATTTATTACCTAATTATAACACATTAAATGAATTTTTATAAATAGATAATTAATCATAAAATTTATGAAATTTTTTTTTATAAAATTCTTCATATTTTAATTTATTTTTAAAATAATTTTTCATAATTTATATATAAGTGCACAATTAGTTATAATTAATTAAAAATTTAAATTATATATGTTTTTACAAAAACGTAAGTTTGTGTTTAACGAACTGACTGGTATGTCAAAACATCAAAAGTGGTCAAATATCGTATTTTTGGATGAATTTGTTAAAAACGAACTTTTTACGAGAATTCCGGACAATTCGGGTGGATTGTACGCGTTTTGTATAATCAAACCCGTGTGAAAACGGAAACGAATCCTGCGATCAATCCAGATAACGAAACCTTAAAATTTTTCCATAAATAAAATCATTTTATCAATCAATATGTTTACTTAAGTTTGTGTGATCTTACTTATTTCCTAAACGCATAAACGAACAACTTGGCTAGGCTCGGAAAACGGTGAAACTGAGCCAAATCTGGTTTTGAACATTTCATAGTATACAACGTCACAATCTAATACTACGGTCATGTTTTGGGCTTAACAGCTATACCCAGACTAGTTATACAACCCGATTTAGTTTAAACATTTTACTAGTATTAACGGTACGATACCGGTTATAGGATCCAAGCTATAATCGAGGCACACTACTAATTGACACGTATTACCAGCCGGAACTACGATAAGGTGAGTTTCACGACCCCACTTTCTAAACTGTTTTACGAACTTTTGGGGTGGAAAACATGTTTACATAAACTTATATTCTTGAAAACGTGTGCTGATGAGAATTATCTAAGTACTAACATTTGAAAGTCCCCACAAATACAATTGATTAACTTCGTGTCAGTGACGTGTGGATAGAACTATCGGTTTTGGCAAACCCAACTGACAGGGCCGGAGGAGTATGCCGGAACATGTTAACCCAGTTGCACATTGTCATTAAACTTGTTACATTCTGCTATGTGGTGTTAGACATAGTACATACTTTGAGGCAAAGTGGCTGTTAAATGCCAACTAGAGTGTATGGGCAAGAGAGGCCATGTGTTATAGCTCGTTTCGGTTTCACTTGTGGCTTAATATAAAAACATCATACACTTACATATATACATACATAATGTGAACTTTACGAACTCGTATACTGATTTTGTTCGTACCCGTGAAACTTGAAACTCACCAACTAGACGTAGTTGACCCGTTTTAACATGCTTTTCAGGTGTGCCCAAGTTGGAATAATTTGCTTATGTGCTCGGTGCTAGAACGAAAGTGAATCGCTGTACATAGACGCTAGCATATATATTAAACAATAAGCAATCACGCGAACCGGTTATGTGATTTTCATAGAGTTTGTAAACTTAGTACCTACCAATGTAATATGATGTAAATTAGTTTGTTGAATTTCTTTAAAAACAATGTGGCTGATACAAGTATTATCTTTTACATCCCCGTTTTACGCTTCCGCAATTACCTAGTCAGGGTGTGTGACAGATACATTATCCTTAGCAGATTTTTGTCCAAAACAATTTGGCGTCCACCGTGGGCCGATTGGTGCCATAATCCAGAAAATACCCTATCATTTTCAACCTTTTAATACCTATATCACTTCCAATGGCCTCTCAATCAATCTCTGCTTCATCAACCATGCCATCTTCGGTTTCTCTCTCCTCAAGAACTTTGCCACCGATGCCTCCTCCAATAACGGGGACATTAAGGGCTGCTGCTGCTGGAAACAAGACACAACTACCAGTCTTCCAAAGCTCGAAAACTGCTGCTACTTCGGTAGTTAATACTAACAATGATGTTTCTAATATGTTTTCGCAGGTCAAATCATATATGGAGCAGCAAACCAAGACTAACCAAAGGATCCTTCGGGAGATAGAGGATCTCAAAAAGACTAAGAAGCCAGCAGAGGATCATACTCCCTTGATGCCTAGGATGCTGGATTTCACCACTCCATGATCCTTGGCCCAGTTCACTCAAGGATCATCTATCCTTCAATAGGGGTCCATGGGTCAACAGACTCAAGGATCCTCGTTGTTTCTGCCAGGATCATCTATCCTTCAACAAGGGTCCATGGGTCAGCAAACTCAAGGATCCTCATACTTCCAACAAGGATCATCTATCCTTCAACCGGGGTCCATGGGTCAACTAGCTCAAGGATACTCAACTTTCCAGGAAGGACCATCCATCCTTCAACCAGGATCCTCCGGATTGTATCTTCAAGGATCCTTCAACTCTCAACCATGAGGATCCTTCAACCCCAGTCAAAGATCATTCTTCCGGGATCAAGGATCACCAGGGATTCAACATCAAAGGTCATCCGAAGTCATGAAGGAGATATACTCCCCATGCAGACCATCGCTTCCGGTTGACCGACCCATGTAGCGGACGCTTCTTACCTCAGTTACTCATCCCGGATGCCAACCTTCACCCAGCAAAGAGGTAACTTTTATGATCCTATATCCTTAGATGCTAACCGTGGTTCCATGCAGGATGCAGGTATCAACCAAGCTATGGGTAAGGAACTACAAAAACTTAAGGATATGATATCCAGCATACCCGGGGTGATCCGTCCAATTCCCAAGATAACAGAATGGAGCCACAAGTTATCCAGATTTGCTCCACCTATCTATGATGCTGAAATCCTAAAGCGATTCCAGACCCCCAACATGAAGACTTACAATGGGACCACATATCCTGAGGAGCACGTTGCACAGTATAAGGAGTGTGTGGAGATCAATCCAATTCATGAAAGACTCAAGGAGGCTTGTTTGTGCAAGGGCTTCGGATCCACATTGAAAGGATCTGCGTTTAATGGCTGCTAAGTCTTCCTCCTTTTTTAGTTACTTCTTTCTCACACTTAGTTAACTTGTTCAACAGTCAAATTTCCTGTAGTAGGAAATTTGAGAAGTTAACTAGTGATTTATACCGAGTTATCCAACCTAGTGATGAATCCCTTAGGGATTTTGTTACGAGGTTTGGCAGGGAAGCTCTGGAAATCCCTAATCTTGACATGGCTACCGCTGTTAAAGCATTCAAAATGGGACTTCAGAAGGGATCTTCCTTTTATGATGATCTTGTGATGACTCCTTGCAGGTCCTTAGATGAAGTCAGAAACAGGGCACTCAGATTCATACGGTTGGAAGATGACAAGAGGATCCAGGATCGTCTGGGGAATCAAACAAAGCAAGAATCTTCCGACAAGAAGCAAGGATTCTCCTTCAAGAACAACAACTCCTACTCCAAATTCAACAATCAAAACGTACGAGCAGTTAAAGAAGGGGATGATGATGAGGATTACCCCAGTATCTCAGAATATTGCTTTTCCGTAGATACCCATGGTTTGATTTGTGCCATGAAGGATCTAGGGGAGAAGGCAAGGTGGCCCCGAAAGAACGAGAAGTCAACCACCTTCAGAGCAAGTCAAAATGGTGTGCCTTCCACGAAGATTTTGGCCACATGACGGACGATTGCATCGGTTTAAGGAGGGAAATTGGATACCTCTTGAGCAAGGGCCACTTTAAAGAGCTCTTGGGAAGGAAAAAGTCCAGGATCCTGGATCCTGGAGAGGTTCCTCAAAAGGCAACACCGCCCCCACCGGATGATCAAGTGATCAACTTCATCTCCGGAGGATCAGACATATGTGGAACTTCTTTCTCCGTAGCTAAGAGGCTCGCCAAGGAGACCAAGTTGGATAATGGGGAACGACCGGTTATACCCACCACTTTGACGACTGACAAAAGGATCTTTGATAAAGAAGATAAATCAAACATTCAGGATCCACACCATGACGATTTGATTGTAACTTTGTTTATTGCTAACCATTATGCACGCAGATCCTGGTCAACGGTGGAAGTTCGGTCAATATCATCCAACATGATGTTCTTCAGAAGATGAACATACCAGACTCGGAGATCATCACGTGTTATTCGTGAAAAAGAAGGATGGAAGTTTTCGGATGTGCATTGATTATAGGGAATTGAATAAAGTGACTATAAAGAATATATACCCCTTACCCAGAATTGATGACTTGTTTGATCAACTCCAGGGTGCGAAGTATTTTTTAAAAATTGATCTCAGATCGGGTTATCATCAAGTAAGAATTCAAGAAGAATTAATCCCAAAAACTGCCTTCCGAACTCGATATGGTCACTATGAATTTTTGGTAATGCCGTTTGGATTGACCAATGCACCTGTAGTGTTTATGGACCTCATGAACCGAGTTTGCAAACCTTACCTTGATAAATTCGTGATAGTGTTTATCGATGAAATTTTGATATATTCGAAGAGTAAAGAAGAACACGAACAACATCTGCGGGTAATCTTGGAGTTATTGAGGCAAGAGAAGTTATACGCAAAGTTGTCGAAATGTGAATTCTGGTTACAAGAAGTACAGTTCTTAGGACACATTGTGAATCAACAAGGAATCCAAGTAGACCCAAGTAAAATTGAGGCCATTAAGAATTGGCAAGTACCTAAATCACCTAAAGAAATTCGCCAATTTTTGGGATTAGCCGGGTATTACAGACGATTTATTGAAAATATTTCAAGCATTGCCCAACCTTTAACTCTCCTAACTCAAAAAGATTGAACGTATGACTAGGGAGAAGAACAAGAAATGGCCTTTCAAACGTTAAAACAGAAGTTATGTGAAGCTCCAATATTAAGCCTTCCAGATGGAACTGAGGATTTGGTTGTCTATTGTGACGCATCTCGTAAGGTTTAGGATGCGTACTGATGCAACAAAAGAAAGTAATAGCGTATGCCTCCCAACAATTAAAGATACACGAGAATAATTATACAACCCACGACTTGGAATTGGGAGCAGTTATTTTTGCATTGAAGATTTGGATACATTACATGTACGGCACCAAATGTGCCATCTATACTGATTTTCATGTTGATTTCTAGTTGTAATCCTGCTATCAAAGCTACATATTCTGCCTCATTGTTTGTGGCTTGGAATCCGCAGGATATGGACTGAGGTATAATGTCCCCCTGTGGCGATTTCAGCAGGATCCCGAGACCTGTTCCTCTAACATTTGAAGCACCATCAGTGTATAGAGTCCACTTATCTTTGGTTTCTTCAAATTGTTGGACTTCCAAGTCTGCTTCTTCTTTAAGTTCACTGGTGAAATCAGCCACAAAGTCTGCTAATGCCTGGGATTTGATGGCAGTTCTAGGTTCATATGTTATATCATATGCACTTAGCTTCACAGCCCATTTTGCCATCCTACTTGACATTTCTGGTTTTCTCAAAACAGACTTAATAGGGTAATTAGTTTTAACAAGAATAGGTTGAGTTTCAAAATAGTGTCTAAGTTTAGTAGATGCCATAATAAGTGCTAAAATTAATTTCTCAAGATAATAATACCTGGTTTCAGCATCCAATAGACTTTTACTTACATAATAGATGGGATGTTATTGACCTTCGAGATCTTTGGCTAAAACTGCACTCACAACATTATTTGATACAGCTAAATATAGAGATAGAGGTTCACCTTCTTCGGGTTTTACCACCAGAGGAGCAGAGGAAAAATAAGCTTTTAAGGACATTAAAGCTTCCTCATGATTACTGGTCCACTCGAACCTTTTGTTTTTCCTCAGGATATCATAAAACTCTTTGCACTTTTCTGAGGATCTGGATATGAATCTGTTGAATGCCGTTATCCTGCCAGTTAGCCTTTGAACATCCTTTACTGATGCTGGGGATTTCAGATTCAGGATAGCTTGTATATGCTCTGGACTTGCCTATATCCCCCTCTTGGTGACCCTGTATCCCAAGAATTTGTCAGCCTTCACTCCAAAATGGCACTTCGCAGGATTCGGCTTCATGTTATATTTGTCGAGGATATTGAATGTAGTCTTTAGATCCTGGAGATGATCCTCAGCTTTCTTGGACTTCACCACCATATCATCAATATATACTTCCATCGTGTCCCCCAGTTGCTCTTTGAACATCATGTTAACTAACCTCTGGTAGGTTGCACCTGCATTTCTAAGTCCAAAGGGCATAGCAATATAACAATAAATACCTGTGGGAGTCATGAAGGCTGTGTCTTCTTGATCTGACTGAAATCCTGAGGATGTGTCCATAAATGTCAGCATCTCGTGGCCAGCTGTAGCATCTACCATTGAATCGATGTGTGGTAGAGGGAATGGATCTTTAGGACAAGCCTTATTCAAGTCTGTGAAATCCACACAAACTCTCCAATTTCCATTTTTTCTGCACAACCACCACATTTGCTAACCATCGGGGATATTGGACTTCCCTAATCATATTTGCCTTCAAAAGTCTTTCAACTTCTTCTTGGATAATTGTGTTTCTCTCAGGTGCAAACTTTCTTCTCTTTTGATGGACTGGCCTGAAAGAATTATCAATTCCAAGTTTATGTGTTATAATATCTTTGGAATACATGTCATATCTTCATGTTTCCATGCAAATGTTGACAGTCTCGACTTGAGGAAATCGAGCAATTTCGACTCAATATCCTCAGGAATGCTCGTTCCCATCAGCACTTTGACTTCAGGATCCTCGAGATAAGGAAGTACTTCTTTGATTTCTTGTTCCCTGGCCTCCATTACGTCTCGTGCTGTCTTCTGTAATTTCTACGCCTGCTGGGGTTTGGCAGTGCATTTCATAGAAGAGGTGTAGCAATTCTTTGCATCTTGTTGATCGCTGATGATTTTGATAACTCCCCACGGACTTGGGTGTTTCACACATCGGTGATAGGTTGAGGGGACTACTTTCATGTCGTGTATCTAGGGCCTGCCTAATATAATATTGCAACAAGACAAACAGTCAATAACACAAAACTTTTGTATTTTATTTACCCCTTAGACGTATACTGGTAGTTTTATTTCCCGAATAGTGCTCTTAGTCTCTCCGCTGAATCCAACCAATACTGAGGAACTGGGAACGATCTCATCCTCAGGAGTATTCATCTTTCTCAACACATTTATTTGAATAATGTTGACAGAGCTTCCACCATCTATAAGGATCCTGCACACATAATGGTTAGCCACGTATAATGTTATTACCAAACTATCATGGTGAGGATTCTGAATGTCAACTCTATCGCTTTCATCGAAGGTCATGGTCTTTGCTTGAGTGAGAATGGATGTCTTTGTTGGTCTGTCAGCCACTTCTAACTTCCTTTGATCAACATTTCTTTTTGCAGCAGAATAAGAGGTTCTACAGATGTCAGATCCTCCGGATATGAACATGATTGTTCTTGCATCTGTTGGTGGAGGAGTCTCCTTTTCAGTAGTATTTTCAGGATTTTGTTCCTTTCCCTTCTTCCGGCCAAGTAGCTCTTTCAAGTGGCCTTTGCTGAGAAGATAGCTAATCTCTCTTCTGAGTGCAATGCAATCATCAGTCAAGTGCCCAAAGTCTTCGTGGAAAGCACACCACTTTGATTTGTCTTTATAGGCTCCTTGTTTTTCCATCTTCTTTGGCCACCTGGCTTTTTCACCTAAATCCTGTATGACACACATTAATCTACCAATATCAACAGAAAAACAATATTTAGAGACCTTAGGATATTCATCATCATCTTCATCATCTACTGCATTGATCCTTGGGTTATCAGGCTTGTAGTAAGGCTTTGATCGATATGATTTTCCCAAGGATTCGGCCTTCCTGTTCGTCTGATCGTATTTCGGGATACCGATCTTATTGTTTTTTTATCATCTTCTAGCCTGACAAACCTCAGAGTTCTGCTTCTTGCTTCGTCTAAGGACCTGCATGGAGTCATAACAAGATCATCATAGAAAGAGGAGCCTTTTTCGAACCCCAACTTAAGAGCTTCCACTGCTGAAGCCGGGTTTAGATTTGGAATTTCCAGTGACTCCTTTCTAAATCTGGTAATAAAATCTCTCAAGGATTCCCCAGGATCCAAACCCCTTGCAGATACATGCTTCCTTGATTTCCGTAGGGATTGGGTTGATCTCCATATGCTCTCTATACTGTGCAACGTGTTCCTCAGGATCTGTTGAACCATCATACAGTTTCATATTTGGGGTTTGAAACCGTTTTGGAATCTGTACATCACCAATCGATGGCACAAATCGGGATATTCTGTGACTATTAGTGGGAACTTTAGCTATGGGGAGGATTACACCAGGAACATTTGATATCATGTCCTTAAGCTTCTGTAATTCCCAAGCTAAACTTGAACTTATGCCTGCGTCCTGCAAAAATCCTTGATTAGCGTTAAAGGGAATTGTATTGAAAGTGTTACCCTGATTAGTATTCTGAGGAGCAGTCTGGGGGTTGTAGCTTACATTCCTGAACATAGTATTTTCTGGAGTGACAAATGGAGTGGTAGAAGTGTTAGCCTGCATCGGGATAAAGTCTCCGTGGTGCACCTAAGAGGACCCTGCAAACTGTTGAGTCTGAGCAAACGGCTGCTGAGGATTGAAGAACCCTGATGGAGGCACTCCTGAGAATCCTTCCTGTTGCGGAAATCCTGAGGATACCACCTGCTGATAAGGACCTGAGGATCCTGACTGGTGGGACAATCCTGAGGATCCGGACTGCTGGAATGATCCTGTGGGTCCTCCCTACTGCGACAATCCTGAGAATAACGCCTGCTGATAAGGACCTGAGGATCCTCCCTGCTGCGATAATCCTGAGGATCCTGCATGTTGAAACGGCCCAGCAAAGGTTGCATGCAAGTATCCTTGGGATTCTGATGAGTAAAATCGCGCATACCCTAAGTGCTGGAAGAGCGAGGATCCGGGGTTGTACGTCGTGGTTGACTCCGTACGCACCAATCTTGAGGATCCTGGAGGAGTGAAATCCAGAGATTTCGGGATTAATGGTGTGAATTCTTCCGCCGGCTTTTTGGCTTTCCTCATATCTTCCAGTTCCTTCACAAACATCTGGTTGGTCTTATTCTGGCGATCCATCTGTTCCTGTAACCGTCTATAAAGAGATAGCAGGTCGTTCTTGGACACCATGATGGGATCTTAGGGAGACGGCCTTGATCACGAGAACACGGGAGTAGCAGGTTTCTTCTGAGTGTTGTCAGGTTTCTTCGGGATACCACCAGCAGGAGGAGGAGGCATAGAAGGCCTCACAGAAGGATCCGAAGCCGCAACAGAAGAAGAAACAGTTTTCGGTTGGGAAGACATGATATGGATGGTTAGAGTAGGGTTTAGTTTTAGAGTTGATAATGATCAAAGCACCGCTTGCCCCACGGTGGGCGCCAAATTGTTTCGGTCAAAAATTAACAATTTAACTTTTGATCAAATTAGTACGTGAGGTATGGTGCTTGATAGAAAACTAAATGAACACAACGATTTGATTACGAGGGAAAAAGTTCTTGATTGTGATAATCTCCGGCACAAAAAACCCCTGGACGGTGAAAACTATCACCGTCACTTTTATTAATAGTAAAAGGGTGGTTACAAGTGGTGGCGCTGATAGAAAATCAAGAGCTAAGTGTTACAGTGATTTCTAGTAGCTAAGTAGTGAAAGTGTGTGTTCTAAATGATTCTATCAGCTCATTTAAATAGAGAAAGTTACAACTGAAATCCCGAATAATCCGGAAACCCTAGACTAATTCTCCGAGTATCCCGGAACTGAAAGAGTCTTCCCATATAGCCGTCGGGGGACTCTTCTATTGAGTATATCCTCGTTCATCAATGTTCATCCCACGTCTTTGACCAATTCTTTTGAGAGTTACTCACCAAACGTGGTCCCACACGTGCTAATATTAACTATAAGTGCGAGATTTTAGCATAATAGTCAATATTTGACCATTAACCATTACTTGTCCCTTAATCCTAGCGGTTATAACTCATTCCACACGTTTTATATAACCACCAACCTTGTATTTCGCATGGAGTAAATCAACAATTAATATCTGCAATTATAAATCAACACCAAGAGAGAAATATCTATTTATTAGCATTAATACTTAGGATACTAAACTTATCTGAGAATCCTGAACATATTCGGGATCCCGAGCATATTTAGGATCCTGAGCTAATCCAGGATCCTGAGCTGACCACATATCCGACTATAAAATTTGGGCCCTAACACTACCGATTAAAATTACCCCTAGAACTGAGCACCATTCACGATATGTTTCATGTATCGAATCTGAAAAAGTGTTTGACTAATGAAACGACAACAGTACCACTGGAAGATGTTCAGATCTATGAAAAGTTCAACTTCGTAGAGGAACCGGTAGAAATTGTGGATGGAAAAACCAATCAGTTACAACACAA
The DNA here is from genome assembly GCF_021521415.1 of Bidens hawaiensis. Lineage (NCBI taxonomy): Eukaryota > Viridiplantae > Streptophyta > Magnoliopsida > Asterales > Asteraceae > Bidens > Bidens hawaiensis. The sequence goes on along the minus strand of NW_027493687.1, from coordinate 15,357 downwards.
TAAAATTTCATTGATAAAAGTTCGATGGAATTCAAAGCAAGGACCCGAATTTACTTGGGAACGAAAGGATGAATTCCGAAAGAAATACCCACACCCGTTCCCTAAAAATAAAATCGATGACACATCTAATTTCGAGGACGAAATTTCTTAATGGGGGGAGAATGTGACATTCGTGCCAAAACGAGGTATACCTTATTTACTACGTAGCGAGTAAACGATAAATCGGTTAATCGTAGTGCTTAAACGAGTAACCGACTGATACAGACTAAGACTCGTATATATATATTGAGGGGACATATATGAGTTATACATATGTTATAGAGGCTAACATATTGATATTTAGGACTCCAGTACGTTTAAAACCATTTAAACGAAAAAGGTTTCGTTTATTGTTACGCTATAAGTTTAAACGCAATCGTTAACATCAAAACGAGCATTGTAACCTCCGTTTAGCAGAAAAAGATTTATAAAACACTTATATAACATGTTCTAAGCAATCCATGAAAATATTTTAGATTTTTACAACGAGTCAGTACGTTTTTCCTATTTTACCAAAAGGAGCTGAAAAACACTCGTTTTCGCGTTATTTCTCGCACCCGATTCAATTTTCTCGTGAAAAACCGAACCCAAACCAAATTGAAAACCGAGATTTCATGTATGGCACGTAAACCAAGGAAAAGTGGGCCAAGAAAGGGACCCATGGGGCCCCCTAATTGCGGCCGCCCCCATGGGCACATTTTCCCTTGTTTTCTAAGTATAATAAACCTAAATATTATTCAATACATTCTACAAACTTCTGGCCAGCTCGTCTTCAACAAAATTCTGCAAAAACCCTTGAGGTAATCCTTAATTTTCATTGATTTCATAATTGATTTACATGGTTTAAACATAGAAAATTAGTTCTTGATTACTTTTAAACATGTTTAACCATTCAAAAATAATAAAAATCAACTAAAATCATGTTTTGATGCTAAACAAGTATATAAAGAAGAAACATATAGATTTTTGGTCAAAAACGCGGATTAGAGCATGAATACGACGTTTTTATGGTTTGAAAGTTCGGTTTGAAACCAAAACCGAAACCCAAGTTAACAAGGCTGTTCAATGGATGATTTATGCTTGGTTTGATGTTATATGATATGTAGATACACTGAGTTTGTGACCCAAGACCTGGAGAGTTGTTAAAACCATCAAAATCTACCGAAAACCGACAAGGTATTACTTGTTAACTAGTTTAGGGGCTGTTTGTGCTTAGATTTTGACGTTCTTGATTTTAGGTTATGAAACTCTTCAGGGACACTAGGAATCACACAAGTGACTCCATGTTAAAAGTTGGTAATTTTTCGATAAACGGAGAATATTTGGCGAATTTATTACCGTTTATTGGCATTTATTCTGTTTGGAATCCATAAATGTTATTTAAAGATCACTGGAAAAATATGGGAACATTTGGAGATGTCTAAATAGTTTTTGTGCAACTGTTTTTTAATCGAGTTTTAACAGCTGAAAACCGCACAAAAAGGCATTTTGGCCAAGGAGTTAGATTATGGAGATTTTGCAGAGGCTATGTGATGATATTTAGACCACTTGGAAAAATTTTTGGATTTTTCGGATGTCGTTTGATATAAACGGGCCATTTGTTACCTACTTATAACACATTAAATGAATTTTTATAAATAGATAATTAATCATAAAATTTCTGAACTTTTTTTATTAAATTATCCATAATTTAATTTATTTTTACAAAAAAATTTCATAATTTATATGTAAGTGCACAATTAGTTATAATTAATTGAAGATTTAAATTATATATGTTTTAACAAAATCGTCAGTTTTGTATTTAACGAACTGACTGGTTTGTCAAAACATCAAAAGTGGTTAAATATCTTATTTTTGGATGAATTTGATATAAACGAACTTTTTACGAAAATTCCGGACAATTCGGGTGGATTGTACGCGTTTTGTATAATCAAACCCGTGTGAAAAGGAAACGAATCATGCGATCAATCCATATAACGAAACTTTAAAATTCTTCCATAAATCAAATCATTTTATCAATCAATATGTTTACTTAAGTTTGTGTGATCTTACCTATTTACGAAACGCATAAACGAACAACTTGGCTAGGCTCGATAAAAGGTGAAACTGAGCCAAATCTGGTTTTGAACATTTCATAGTATACAACATCACAATCTAAGACTACGGTCATGTTCTGGGCTTAACATCTGTACCCAGACTAGTTATACAGCCCGATTAAGTTTAAACACTATACTAGTATTAACGGTACGATACCGGTTATAGGATCCAAGCTATAATCGAGGCACACTACTAACTGACACGTATTACCAGCCGGAACTACGATAAGGTGAGTTTCACGACCCCACTTTCTAAACTATTTTACGAACTTTTGGGGTGGAAATCATGTTTACATATACTTATATACTTGAAAACGTGTGCTGATGAGAATTGTCTATGTACTAACACTTGAAAGTCCCCACAAACATAAGTGATTAACTTCGTGCCGGTGACGTGTGGATAGTACTATCGGTTTGGCAAAGCCAACTGACAGGGCCGGAGGGGTATGCCGGAACATCTTAACCCAATCGCACATTGTCACTAAACTTGTTACATTCTGCTATGTGGTGTTAGATATAGTACATACATCGGGGCAAAGTGGCCGTTAAATGCCAACGAGAGTGCATGGGCAGGAGAGGCCATGTGTTATAGCTCGTTTCGGTTTTACTTGTGGCTTAGTATAAAAACATCATACACATACATATATACATACATAATGTGAACTTTACTAACTCGTATACTGATTTTGTTCGTACCCGTGAAACTTGAAACTCACCAACTAGGCGTAGTTGACCCGTTTTAACATGCTTTTCAGGTGAGCCCAAGTTGGAATAATTTGCTTTTGTGCCCGGTGCTAGAACGGAAGTGAATCGCTGTACATAGAAGCTAGAATATATATATATATATATATATATTAAAGAATACGCAATCACGCGAACTGGTTATGTGATTTTCATCTAGTTTGTAAACTTAGTACCTACCAATGTAATATGATGTAAATTAGTTTGTTGAATTTCTTTATAAACAATGTGGTTGATACCAGTATTATCTGTTACATCCCCGTTTTAAGCTTCCGCAATTACCTAGTCGGGGTGTGACAGATACATTATCCTTAGCAGATTTTTGTCCAAAACAATTTGGCGCCCAACGTGGGGCAATTGGTGCAATAATCCAGAAAATACCCTATCAATTTCAACCTTTTCATACCTATATCACTTCCAATGGCCTCTCAATCAATCTCTGCTTCATCAACCATGCCATCTTCAGTTTCTACCTCCTCAAGAACTTTGCCACCGATGCCTCCTCCAATCACGGGGACAACAAGGGCTGCTGTTGCTGGAAACTAGACACAACTACCAGAGCTCGAAAACTGCTGTTACTTCGGTAGTTAATACTAACAATGATGTTTCTAATATGTTTTCGCAGGTCAAAGCATATATGGAGCAGCAAACCAAGACTAACCAAAGGATCCTTCGGGAGATAGAGGATCTCATGAAGACTAAGAAGCCAGCAGAGGATCATACTCCCTTGATGCCTAGGATGTTGGATTTCACTTCTAGGATCCTTGGCCTAGTTCACTCAAGGATCATCTATCCTTCAACAGGGGTCCATGGGTCAACAGAATCAAGGATCCTCGTTGTTTCTTCCAGGATCATCTATCCTTCAACAAGGGTCCATGGGTCAGCAAACTCAAGGATCCTCATACTTCTAACAAGGATCATCTATCTTTCAACCGGGGTCCATGGGTCAACTAGCTCAAGGATCCTCAACTTTCCAGCAAGGATCATCCATCCTTCAACCAGGATCCTCCGGATTGTATCTTCAAGGATCCTTCAACTCTCAACCATTAGGATCCTTCAACCCCAGTCAAAGATCATTCTTCCAGGATCAAGGATCCGCAGGGATTCAACATCAAAGGTCATCCGAAGTCCATGAAGGAGATATACTCCCCATGCAGACCATCGCTTCCGGTGGACCGACCCCTGTAGCGGACGTTTTTTACCTCAGTTACTCATCCGGGATGCCAACCTTTACCCAACAAAGAGGTAACTTTTATGATCCTATATCCTTAGATGCTAACCGTGGTTCCATGCAGGATGCAGGTATCAACCAAGCTATGGCTAAGGAAATACAAAAACTTAAGGATATGATATCCAACGTACCCGAGGTGATCCGTCCAATTCCCAAGATACCAGAAAGGAGCCACAAGTTATCCAAATTTTCTTCACCTATCTGTGATGCTTAAATCCCAAAGCGATTCAAGACCCCCAACATGAAGACTTAAGATGGGACCACAGATCCTGAGGAGCACGTTTCACAGTATAGGGAGCGTATGGAGATCAATCCAATTCCTGAAAGGCTTAAGGAGGCTTGTTTGTGCAAGGGCTTTGGATCCACACTGACAGGATCTGCGTTAAGATGGCTGCTAAGTCTTCCTCCCTTTTCAGTTACTTCTTTCTCACACTTAGTTAACTTGTTCAACAGTCAATTTTCCCGTAGTAGGAAATTTGAGAAGTTAACTAGTGATTTATACTGAGTTATCCAACCTAGTGATGAATCCCTTAGGGATTTTGTTACGAGGTTGGGCAGGGAAGCTCTGGAAATCCCTAATCTTGACATGGCTACTGTTGAAGCAATAAAAATGGGACTTCAGAAGGGCTCCCCCTTTTATGATGATCTTGTGATGAATCCTTGCAGGTCCTTAGATGAAGTCAGAAACAGGGCACTCAGATTCATACGGTTGGAAGATGACAAGAGGATCCAGTATCGTCTGGTGAATCAAACAAAGCAAGAATCTTCCGACAAGAAGCAAGGATTCTCCTTCAAGAACAACAACTCCTACTCCAAATTCAACAATCAAAACGTACGAGCAGTTAAAGAAGGGGATGATGATGAGGATTACCCCACCATCTCAGAATATTGCTTCTCCGTAGATACCCATGGTTTGATTTGTGCCATGAAGGATCTAGAGGAGAAAGAAAGGTGGCCCCGAAAGAACGAGAAGTCAACCACCTTCAGAGACAAGTCCAAATGGTGTGCCTTCCACGAAGATTTTGGCTACATGACGGACGATTGAATCGGTTTAAGGAGGGAAATTGGATACCTCTTGAGCAAGGGCCACTTTAAGGAGCTCTTGGGAAGGAAAAAGTCCAGGATCCAGGATCCTGGAGAGGTTCCTCAAAAGGCAACACTGCCCCCACCGGATGCTCAAGTGATCAACTTCATCTCCGGAGGATCAGACATATGTGGAACTTTTTTCTCCGCAGCTAAGAGGCTCGCCAAGGAGACAAAGTTGGATAATGGGGAACGACCGGTTATATCCACCACTTTGACGACTGACAAAAGGATCTTCTTCGATGAAGAAGATAATCAAACATTCAGGATCCACACCATGACGATTTTATTGTAACTTTGTTTATTGCTAACCATTATGTACGCAGGATCCTGGTCGACGGTGGAAGCTCGGTCAATATCATCCAACATGATGTTCTTTAGAAGATGAACATACCAGACTTGGAGATCATCCCGAGGACATCGGTGTTAGTTGGTTTCAGTGGCGAAACCAAGAAGACATTGGGGGATATTAACCTCCCAATATACATCTAAGGGTTAAATTCTTATCAAAGATTTTATGTTATTGATAACCTTTCTTGTTGCAATGTTATTTTAGGCAGGCCTTGGTTACATGAGATAAATGCGGTAGCTTCTACTTACCATCAATGCATTAAACTTCCTACCCCTTGGGGAGTAGTAAGGATAGACGGAGATCAGGTGGAGGCCAAGAACTACTATTCTTCATCAATGAAGTCGACAGCCAAGCAAACTATAGCATAGCAACCACAACAACATCCTAGGGACGTACTGGAAGCTCGGGAGAAAGACATTAAAGAAGTATTATTGGATCCCGAGGATCCAGTTGTAAAGGTGTTCCTAGGATCCGGTATCACTAGTGAGATCGAGGAGGATATGATATCCTTTTTGAAGCGAAGAAAATCTACGTTTGCCATCAAACATTCAGACATGACATGTATTTCTAAGGAGGTAATTACTCACAAGTTAGACCTTGATTTATATGTTAAACCCGTCCATCAGAAGCAAAGGAAATTCGCTCTTGAGAGGAACGCGATCATACAAGAAGAAGTTGAAAAACTTCTAAAGGCCGGTATCAATTTTGATTGACAGTGCGTAAACAATGATTAATTGGAATTAATCATTGTTAAAAGTTCATTCATTGGCTGGGAACAAAAGCCCTCTATCAATTTTGATTGACAGTGCGTAAACAATGATTGACAGTGTTTAAACAATTTTGATTGACAGTGTTTAAACAATGATTAATTGGAGGTAATTACTCACAAGTTAGGCCTTGATTTAAATGTTAAACCCGTCCATCAGAAGTGAAGGAAATTCGCTCCTGAGAAGTTGAAAAAACTTCTTAAGGCCGGTATCAATTTTGATTGACAGTTTTTAAACAATGATTAATTGGAATTAATCATTATTTAAAGTTCATTCATAGGCTGGGAACAAAAGCCCTCTGTAAGTTCTGAGCCCCGGTGCGGAAGCGTGAAAATAGTCGTTAACAATCAACGGTGTGGAGCTCGGGTCTAGGGTTAGGATCGAATCTAACTCGAATTCCCTCTTGAATGATGATATCAGTTGGACGGATGAGGTGTATTGGGAGAGAGCCTGATTTGATTAACAATCAACAATAAAGTAGGATGATCAATTGTAATCAAAACACAAACAAGATAGAAAAGGTAGTATGAAATATTAGCCGAATGATTCTCATTAAGATGAAACACTCATACATACATTCATACATACAATCAATTAAGAAATATCTCAGCCGCCACCAGGAGAGCTCATCCTGGCGGCAGAGACTCTCTCAAATGGATAAAACCCTAAATCTCACATATACACAAATACAGTCACTCATACTAGACAAATGAATAAAAACATATATTTATACTAGCCTAGCATGACTTGGTCTTCAAGCCATCCACCCTTGGTTGAGACCAAATAATATATTTTTCACCCAAAGATTAATTCGATGCGTCGGTCTAAAATATAAGTCCCAACAATCTCCCCCTTAGACCGATGCCATCGAATTTCTTTCATGATCACCTCATAACTCGTTGTCTTTCATTGAAATTCACCCCCTCACGTTAAGCTTCTCCCATTGTTCATTTCGAATCATCACTCTTATATCACTTTTGGATATAGTTGTATGGGCATATGAACGAGGCTTTGAACTTCAAAGATCAACTTCAAGTAACAAGGTCATCACAAAAATAAATAAACTCAATGTGATCATCAAATAATCTTTAATTCTTCAAATTTGTGTCTTCCCCTGTAAATCATCTTCAAACCATTCCCTGAATTAAGATAGAATTCAAGTCAACCATAACCCGTTCTTGACTGTTCAAGTGACTATTTCATAGGAGGTTGAACTCTACTGATCATCCTTTCAACTTGTTACTCGTGATGACTCTATCTTTTCATCCGTACTAGGAAATCTGAAAACTTACAAACGATGAAACATCTTTGAAAAACCTTGGATTATTAATCTTGATCAACTTTTCCTTAACTCGAGTCTTTTACTTGATTTGTAGCTAACCATTTGCAATGAAATTCAAAGATTTTACTCCCCCAATTTCGTTGCAATTGTCTTTAATAACTGTGTCTTCAAATCAAGTGTGGGTGAAACAATCTTGATCATCCTTATCAAGACTGTAAAAATCTCAAATGAACATATTCAAAAGTTGGTTGACACTAAAAGTGATTAAATCCTTAAGCTTGGTCAACACTTGTTCTTGTAAAGCTTTTGATGAAGTCGTGAAATTAGATGAGGTTTGAATTCCATAAGCTTGTTGATGATTGGAGAAAAATTACCAAAATACCCCTGGTATATATCTTACGTAGAGAACATCTTGGTCAAAGGGTCAACGGCACCAAAAATCTCAAAAGTTTCTTCAAAACTTTGAAATGTTTCACAAACTCTGTTTCCTAAACTCTGTTTCCTAGCACAAAGTATACTCCGAGTACATTCCTAGCACAAAGTGTACCCGGAAAGCAAAGTGTACTCGGAAGGCAAAGTGTACTCGGAAACAAAGTGTACTCGGAAACAAAGTGTACTCGGAAATCAAAGTGTACTCGGAAATCAAAGTGTACTCGGAAAGCTAAACACTTGTGATTTTTCAATTTTTCACCGAGCATGCTCTGGAGCAAAAGTGTGCTTGGGAGTACAAGTGTGCTCGGGAGTACTTGTGAATTTTCGTTTTCTTTACTTAACACCAAGCATGCTCGGGAGCAAAAGTGTGCTCGGGAGTAAGGGTGTGCTCGACACAAAGTAGAGTTTTCTCTTCACAAGCATAATTGTTCAAGACAAAACAAAGTATGCTCGAGAAAGAGTCTGCTCGAATAAATAATAAAGTGTGCTCGAGACTTAAAGAAGATAGTTTTCTTGAGAAGACAAAGGATATGCTCTGGGTTTCACAAAGTGTGCTCGAATTTGATGTGCTCGATATAAGATGTGCTCGAAATAACCTGTGCTCGAGCAAAACAAAGATGTGCTTGGGCAAAACACCTCCTGTGCTCGAAGCAACACTTAGTCATTTTCCATACTCGAGTCCAATCTTATTTTTTTTCATAGTGTGCTCGAGACATCAAAACTTCATTTCTGTGTCACCAGTCACTGATTTGCCCTTGCAGAACCTGCTCGAATATTCACTTTGCATCTGCTGCAATAAACAATGATGAAATTGCCTATAGTACCTGTTCATTCTTGACTTGTACATTCTCCTAATCAGTTTGTACCATCGGCAATATTTTTTCAACAAACATCTACTGTTTTTGCAGCACGAGCACACAAAACCCTAATTTTTCAAATCCAGAAACAAGTTTCGTAATCTGAAATTAATCACTATAGCCCTATCCAAGTCATCTCGAAATCAAAGAAACCTATCTTCATATCATAATCAACCTTTTCAGATCTAGAAATAATCAGATGAACAGTGTTTCCCCAAAACAAGCCAAATAACACTGTTACATCATATCTGGACCGTTTTGACCAAATAAACATGAAATTGATGTTGGATCTCCAAACGAGTCATCAACCCAAACATCAATCCATATACTTTTCTCCGAATCATCAAATAATTTCAAAACCCCCAAAAATAATTTCAACAAACTTCATCGTTTAACGTCCATGGTGGATTCAAGAGCGAAATGAATCTGTTCAGCGGTTAGTCTGAACGATTCGGTAACCCAGGCTCTGATACCAATTGTAAGTTCCGAGCCCCGGTGCGGAAGCGTGAAAATAGTCGTTAACAATCAACGGTGTGGAGCTCGGGTCTAGGGTTAGGATCGAATCTAACTCGAATTCACTCTTGAATGAGGATATCAGTTGGACGGATGAGGTGTATTGGGAGAGAGCCTGATTTGATTAACAATCAACAATAAAGTAGGATGAACAATTGTAATCAAAATACAAACAAGATAGAAAAGGTAGTATGAAATATTAGCCGAATGATTCTCATTAAGATGAAACACTCATACATACATTCATACATACAATCAATTAAGAAATATCTCAGCCGCCACCAGGAGAGCTCATCCTGGCGGCAGAGACTCTCTCAAAGGGATAAAACCCTAAATCTCACATATACACAAATACAGTCACTTATACTAGACAAATGAATAAAAACATCTATTTATACTAGCCTAGCATGACTTGGTCTTCAAGCCATCCACCCTTGGTTGAGACCAAATAATATATTTTTCACCCAAAGATTAATTCGATGCGTTGGTCTAAAATATAAGTCCCAACACCCTCTATCAATTTTGATTGAAAGTGCGTATACAATGATTAATTGGAATTAATTGGATTAGGGTTCTTTGAATTGGGGATTTATCTGAGTTTATGCTTATATATTTTCTACTTAATGATCTAAACGAGTTAGCCACTAGCCTAGTTAGCCAGTGCACTTCATGCTAAAACCAAAGAACCGGTCAGAGGCGCGGGTTCGAACCCCCTTGTCCGGTTTTGTGATTTTTTATTTCCTTTTAATTTTTTTTTTGTTAACCATGTGTACCATTTTAATTAAAAATGTAATTATATTAAAACCTAATATAGTTTACGCTTGTTTAACAACCCGAACACCGTTAAAACTCTTGAAATAAACTCTCGTTAAACGTTTTCGGATATACATATATAATCAATTATAAATCTTTTATAATAATAATAATAATAACAATAATAATGGTGACCTATAAGAATATTTAAACTAATAAAAATTTCTTATACATAAAATTTATGTGAACACTTTAACGATTCCCATATCCGTTATAAACCCTTTTTTTGTGTCTTGCTTGCGTATCTCGTTTAATAATTTATTTCATTTACGTCTTAATAATTAGGACAAATTGCCGGAACTTCTCGCGGGACCAACTAGTTGCTCGAATCATTACCATCTCCCCGTTAATGTATTCCTTATTCCAAGGGAGTTTTCCGTAACCGCATTTTAACGCTTTTAATAATTTTGGGGTGTAGCATGTCACAAGTTTTATCTCGTTAGTTATGTGCTTATTTATAAACCGATTCACAATTAGCTTAGATGTTAAAACTATTCTTGCATATTGTTTATGATTATACGTGAACTTGCTTGCAACGTGTTAACTAATATTATGATGGAAGTTACGCAAACACATACACATAGTGGGAGGGTCCGATGGGACCTACCTGCGCCGTCTACCGTTACGACTTCGGTTGTTCGTAAGGTGGTTCTCATTTCCCCTATTACTACGGCCTCGGCTAAGGGAACGGGAGGATGACATTAATTTATTTCATTTACTTTATGCTTTAATATTTATTGCATTACGAAAGTTGAATCGTGCCTTTTATATATATGTATACTAAAAAACATATGAAATTCACCAACTTAATTGTTGACAAATATATTATTTTCAACGTGCTACAGGTTGAATCGATTGTGTGCTAAGGATGAAGATCATTAGTATACCTTAGGTTATTTGAATAAATAACTTATTTATTGTTTTGATGAAATGTTTTCATGTTATTTTTATTTATGAATAATTGTGTACTTGTTACGTTACGAAATGAAATAAATAGAATTATTGCCGCTTTAATAGTGTTACGAGCTATGAGTTACCTGTACGTTACACCCGGACGTATTCCGCTTAAATTCAGGGTGTTATAGATTTGTATCAAAGTCGTAACTATAAGATAGGTTGTTAGACGTATCGGCCTAGTATAGTTATAGTTTTTTAGGGCCCAGAATTGCATGTATACCCTGTGTGCTATGTGCCCCACACTTTTATTAAAAGTTCATTCATACGCTCAAATTTATTATGTTTTATAGCGTCGCCTTTACACATATCACACGCAAACTCCTAAGCTTTTGCCTAGACAATTTATTTTATTTTTATTTTTTTTCTTTCTTTTTGTTTTTGTTTTACGATTAAAAAAAACGATTTTCAATCCTCTTAAAGATGGTTCTATGTGACGGGTATGTCGTAACTGGAAGGGTGATACACTTGTTTTTCGAACCCTTGACACCAAGGTTTTTAAACCTAAGGATAAGCAATGCGCATAAATCCCAATCAGACGCGGGACCTGGTTGCTTACTTAGAGGGTTCAAATAGGGTGCTGGAACTTATTAGGCCAAATCATACCACAATGAACGCCATACGAACCATAACTTTAAGTTGTCAAACGTGGCCATTTTACTTTGTGAATAGAGAATGGTTGCACTATTGCTCTTAAAATTTCATACAACTTAAGGTGATAAATGAATATCCTAATTTCAATATAATTTTCATGTGATTTTAGTATTATCAGTTTTTTTATTTTCTTATTTTATTCAAAAGGTTTAAGTATTCCACTTCTCGAAATCGTCACTCGATAACTCACGCGTGTAGCACTCTCTTTTCAACATGTCTGCTCGTTTCCCTTGTCGTCCCGCAAGAAACTCCAGCCATAAGATGACAGCCCAGATCGTTAAGCAACTGGCTGCTGTGCTCCTGGAAATGGTGGCTCAAATGCACCAAAACATTGCTTCCAATTCGAACTCATCCACTTCGGGTTCGAACTCCAACTCTTTTCGATACAAGACCTTCACCGATACGAATCCTGTTAAGTTTGATGGCTCTAAAGGTGCCACTGTGCTACTGGAATGGTACCAAAGTATGGAAAGTACTTTCTTCCATATCGAATGTCCCGAGGACAAAAAGACACGCTTTGCTTAAAGTGTATTCGAAAAAAGAGCCCTAACTTGGTGGGTTCAAGAAAAATCCACTTGTGGTGCTGATGTAGCCATGGCATTGCCATGGGAGGAACTTAAGGAAATCGTGACCGAAAAGTTTTGTCCACCCAATGAACTCATGAATCTTGAGGTGGAATATTGGAATCTTAAGCAAGAGGGTGGTGATAACGTGTCTTACATCGCTCGCTTCAACGAACTTAATGTCTTGGTGCCACATCATGTCACTCATCTCTCTCGTGGAATTAGAAAGTATGTCCGGGGCTTACCAAGACAAATCCAAGACTCGGTTCAAATTAGTGCCCCCAAAACTCTTCACGAGGATGTTTTCCTTGCTGCATCTTTGTCTGACAACCACGTTAAGGCGGGAACCCTTAAAGGCAACAAGAAGATTGTTGAGAAAACCGAGGCCAAACCTTCAAAGAGGTAAAGACCGAAGTCGCCCCCAAACCAAATCGCAACAACAACAACCATTCCAAGAAACTAAAGCAAAACTATGCCTTAACCCAACAAAAGCCACCTCAGCCTCAATACCAACAAACCCAAACCCAAAACCTTCAAGCTCCACCCCCAAAGAAACCTTACCACGGACCTCACCTGTTTTGCCAAATTTGCCAATGACACCATCAACTATGCATCCCTTGCCGACAATGCACCCATTGTGGCCGTTTTGGAGACCTGCTAAGCGCATGTTTTGGAAACCTGCTAAGCGCATGTTTCGAACTCATGCGTACGCAACCAACCCTCACCAAACCACCCCGCACTCCCCACACTTTCAACTAAAACCGTGTTTTAACTCAAGCTTATCCCATTGCTCAAGCCTACCCCACCCCTCAAGCGCGTTTCAATTGTGGAGATCCTAGTCAAATCCGCAACGCGTGTCCCCGAATCGCATATCAAGTCCAAATGGCCACTCTGCCCGTGTACCATGCTCAAGCCTATCAAGTTCAGGCCTTTCAACCAGTTCCGCAACTTATGGCAAACCAAGTTGTTCAACCGATTCAAGCCAATCAAGCCTCTACTTCTCAAGTTGTACGAGTCGGCCCAATGCTCGCGGGAGGGCATTCGTGATCAATGCAAATCAAGCTCAGCATAACAATGATGTGGTGAACAGTACGTTCTTGGTTAATGACGTTTATGCATCCATTTTATTCGATACCGGTGCCAATATGAGTTTTGTGTCTTTTGATTTTGAGCCTATGGTTTGGTCGTCTCGTTCTAAACTCGAAAGGTCCTTTACGGTTGAATTCACGAATGGTAAAACTATCTTGATTGACTCGGTTATTCATGGTTGTACTATAAATCTCAACGACTATGATTTTTCTATTTACCTCATTCCTATGCAACTCAGAAGTTTTGATATCATAGTAGGCATGGATTGGTTAGCTCAACACCGTGCCGAAGTCGTGTGATTTGAGAAGTATATTCGAATTCCACTAGACGACGATCGGATTTTGCGTATTTTCGGCGAAAAGCCTTCCAAGGGGCTTATGCTTATGTCGTGTACTCAAGCCTAAAAATACTTACGTAAAAAGTATGTGGCTTTTCTTGCCAGCGTCTTGGAAAATAAACAAGAAAAGAAGACAATAAAAGACATTCTGGTAGTTCATGATTTTCTTGAAGTTTTCCCTGAAGATGTTTTTGGTTTATCTCTTACTCGTGAAGTGAAGTTTCGTATTGATCTTGTGCCTGGTGCGAACCCCGTCGCCAGGCTCCTTATCGTCTCTCACCTTCGAAAATGCAAGAGCTAGCGAGTCAACTCCGAGAACTCTCTAGCAAAGGTTTCATCCTCCCAAGTTCGTCGCCTTGGGGAGCACCAGTCCTTTTCATTAAAAATAAGGACGGTTCCTTTCGAATGTGTATCGATTGTCGCAAACTCAATAAACTCACGATTAAGAACCGTTACCCTTTGCCTAGAATTGACGACCTCCGATAAACTCCAAGGCGCATCTTGCTTTTCAAAAATCGATCTTCGTTTGGGTTATCACGAATTGTGCGTTCATGAGGATGATATACCTAAAATCGCTTTTCGAACTCGTTACGTTCATTACGAATTTATGGTTATGCCTTTCGGCTTAATCAATGAAGCTGTGGTGTTTATGGACCTTATGAACCGCGTATGCAAGCCTTATCTTGATAAGTTTGTGATCATATTTATCGACGACATTCTCATTTACTCGAAATCTAAAGTTGAGCATGCAAAACATTTGCATGACATCCTCTTGTTGTTGAAGAAAGAACAACTTTTTGCCAAGTTTTCCACATGTGAGTTTTGGTTAAACGAAGTCCAATTCCTTGTCCATATCGTTAACGAAAATGTTATTCACAGTTTTATCCCGTTAATATCGAAGCCGTTAAAAATTGGAAGACCCCGACTTCACCTATGGAAGTTCGATCATTTCTTGGTCTCGCTGGTTATTACCGTGATTTCATTTTGAATTTTTCCAAGATCGCTTTTACCCCTCACTGCCTTAACTCATAAGGGTAGACCTTATGGGGGGGGGGGGAGGGGGAGCTAAGCAAGATGAAGCTTTTCAAACCTTGAAGCGTATGCTTTGCGACGCTCCTATCCTAGCCCTTCCCGAAGGAAATGAGGATTTTGTTTTCAATTGTGATGCCTCGAATCAAGGTCTCGGTTGCATTCTCATGCAATGAGGAAAGGTCATTGCCTATGCGTCACGACAACTTAAGGTTCATGAAAAGAATTATACGACACCACGACCTTGAGATCGGTGTTGTTGTATTCGCATTGAAAATTTGGAGACACTATTTGTATGGAACGAAATGTGTGGTATTCACCGACCACAAGAGCCTCCAACATATTTTTGACTAAAAAGATTTGAACATGAGGCAACGACGATGGGCCAAACTTCTTAACGACTACGATTGTGAAATACGTTACCATCCCGGTAAAGCAAACGTAGTAAGCTGATGCCCTTAGTCTTAAAACCCATGTCAAAAGCATTCTTCTTCTAAGCGTTGTTATCCAGACTGATCTTCAGCT